>NC_136811.1:30853340-30855840 GCF_951216825.1 Electrona antarctica | reverse complement strand
ACACTTATGTCATCGTTGTCATTCAGTGATCTACAGTATCAAACTATCATTAAAGATCCCCACCAGATGTAGTTTAAAACCCTTTACAGTTTCTATAATCTCATTATTGAATATGATTGTTTAATCAACTACTGATATTGGCTTATTGACACCTTCACCCTCAGTGACAAATGCAAATATGCAAACTGGCAACAACATATTTGGATTCCACTTCGGCAGCGTAGTCATTCAAGACAGACTCCTCTTTCTGTGTAAACTGAAGCTGCCGGGTTACCATGTATTGGGCCATGATTGACCTATTGATGACATCACATATCCTATTGGTGACATAACCCATGTAACTAATATTTCAGTTAAAGGGATATTTCACTCAATAATTTGGGTCATTGTAACGTCTACTCAGGCTTTTTGGAGCACCCCGGGGAGTTTTTAAGTTGTTTGATTCAGTATTTAGATATTTGATATTAATTTATTTTTGAATAATTTCTTTCGAAAATCAAATAAAAAATCACAATTGGGGATCCTTGACACACAAAGCTGGGCATAGGCCCCTCAAAAAAGGTGGTTTCGATGAACCTAACATGGTTAAGCTCAGTGACCTTGTGATTAGTGTGTCCGGCCTGGGACTGGGTTCGACCCCCGGCCGGGTCATACGAAAGACAATGGGACCCAGTGCCTCCTGCTGGGCACTCCGCATCAAGGGTTGGATTGGGCGTAAATCCCTGCAACATTCTAGCATCATGTCCGGGGGGTGTACGTACTTGTACATCAAGCTGCCTCATGCTACAGAAACAGGAGATAGGCTCAGGGTGCATATGTTGGTTAGTAGACATACAGTACTAAGTCCGACAGGCATTAGTCCGACAACACCGTCGTTCCCGTGGTCGGTAAAATCTCATCCGTGTCTCCCAACATGCGTGGCAGGTTCAAACTAACCCATGGCATGGTAAAACTAACCTGTGGCTCCTTGTGAGGTTAGGTTTAGGGTTTGGGTTTTGGGTATAGGGACCGTAGGGTGTCGGACTAATGCATGTCGGACTGAACCACATGGTTAAAATGGAGTTTGAAGTTACAATGGGGTTGTATAGGAAGTGGACGTGTCTGATAAAATGAATATCAAATATTGAAATACTGATTCGAGCAACATAAAAACTGGGGTCTGGGGGTGTTCACAAAAGCCTGAGTAGACAATCAAATTACCCAATTTGGGGGGGAATGTAAAATATTGCTTTAAGTATACAACCTCACCCTCTGGGTAAGAATGTGAAACTGAAAAGAGTGTTCTGCTGACACTTTCTGCACAAATAACATTCCATATATAATTTAAAGCATGCCTTCAAGAGGACTTAACCATTAGAAAAACACATATTTCAGTGGAGGGAGCTGGTTTTACACACGTGTGGATTTATGTGTTTATCTGGTGTAAAAAAAAGAGACAATCATTGTGTGTGTGTGTGTGTGTGTGTGTGTGTGTGTGTGTGTGTGTGTGTGTGTGTGTGTGTGTGTGTGTGTGTGTGTGTGTGTGTGTGTGTGTGTGTGAGAGAGAGAGAGAGAGAGAGAGAGAGAGAGAGAGCTTCACATGCTCCGTTTTACAATTGAAATTGCAGCAAGTGATGGCTTTCATTCAGCAACTGTACTGTCTGTGTCACATGTTTTAGAAATGACACATTTGACGTCAGCACAGGCTGTGTGCTGACGTCCTTTTAGTGTAATTCAGTTATGTCACCTTACCGATGAATCTGACCTCTGCTGTTACTAAATGTGTGACGGCATGACATTAAAATAAATCATGGTTTGCCTCTTAATTGATTCTAAATGATCTAGTTCCTCATTTGACCACATGACAGAGGGATAAGAAAGAACCTTTTGGTCCTACAGTAGTCATGTAGTGATCAGACTCACATGATGCGTATTGAGTAGGCAGTAGGCTATTTAGCTTTTGTTCTCCTCCTGAATAATTTAGCTAAGTAAACATGCCATAAGCATTTCCCAGCTGACTGGCCACATCCTTTCCAAATGACAACATATGGAGCAAATTACACCAACCCTGTGGGATCAGTAAAGACAAATCTATTTATCTATGTATCAGATAGATAGATAGATAGATAGATAGATAGATAGATAGATAGATAGATAGATAGATAGATAGATAGATAGATAGATAGATAGATAGATAGATAGATAGATAGATAGATAGATAGATAGATAGATAGATGATGGATGGATGGATGGATGGATGGGCAGACAAATGGATGGACAGACTGACAGACATCCAAATGTGTTTGTTTCTGTCATAAGAAATATGTTTTCACACAGGAAATTTCCTCCCCAGTGGAATGAGGGGGTAAAGTTCATCCCATTGGTAATATGAAACACATTGCCCAATGCCCATATGTCTTATGCGAGGTATTTCAATAAGTTACACTGACAAAATGATGAGGAGATGCTTCACGTTGCTGCAACATACAATAGTAGGTGGAGGTATTCCAATTTTTGAACG
>NC_136811.1:30295840-30848340 GCF_951216825.1 Electrona antarctica | reverse complement strand
TGTGTGTGTGTGTGTGTGTGTGTGTGTGTGTGTGTGTGTGTGTGTGCGTGTGTGCGTGCGTGTGTGCGTGCGTGCGTGCGTGTATGCGTGTTTCTCCACACATCATTGTTTATAGATGAGAGCTTGTTTGTCCTCCTTGTAAGCCATTACACTAGCAGGTGCTTCAACCTTCGGTCACATGGACAAATGATGTCATTCCTCAGCACCAAAGACAATGCAAGTTTGTCTTTGTAAGTACTTTAATGTTTTTGTACCCTCATCTTGGTGTGAGCTACAGTCAACATAAACTAGATAATTTTATAAGCATCAGTGATGATAAAAAAACAGGTTTATGGACATATTGATCACCAAATGCTCCTGTCTTGTTTCTGAACAATGCTAAATCATTCTTTGATGCTGATTGTTTTAAGGTAAGTCTCTTTTATAAGACACTTTTTTATGTTACTGTTTCCTGTGAACCTTTTTTATGCTGCCATCTCGGCCAGGACTCCCTTGTAAAATAAATTCTGAATCTAAATGGGAATATTCCTGGTAACACAAAGGTTGAGTCTAAAAGCCATAGCAGCCTCAGAGTCCATTCTGCTCTTTACAACTAATTTGCCAAAGGCTACCAAAATCAGTAGAGCTCCTTGAGAGCGGTTTTGAAGGAGTCTAAGGTTTCACATTTCTTAATGGCTGTTGGTAAGGTGTTCCACATTTTAGTGCCATAGGAGCAAAATTAATTTAAACCCTTGTTTGAGCCGAATCTGGGTTGCACGTGGTTTGTTGAACTCCTTCTGGTGTTGTGATTGTGGACTTCGTTGACATTAAAGAAAGTATTTTGACAGGTAAATGGGTATCTAAGTGAATCTTGTAGACCAGGCCCATTGCAAGTTGCTGTACTCTGTTGTCAACCCTAAGCCATTCCAGTCTATCAAAATGGGCAGGGGTGAGGTGGGTCCTGAGAGTAAGGCCAAGTAGTTGCCTGACCAGTTTGTTTTTGGAAGTCTGGTGCCTTGTTTTAAAGGCCTTTGAGGTGCTGTGGTACCAATTGGTGCATGCATAGTCGAAGAAATCTTGTATGGGGGCTCCTGTTAGGGTCTTCAAGCTGTTGTTGTTGACCAATGAGGAGACCCTGTACAGGAATCTTTTTTATTACATTGGTGGCCATTTTATCACAGGAAAGATTTGCCTCCAGGATGTAACTCCTGATATCAGAATATATAGACCTATTTATTACAAAAACATTTCAAACTGAACCTTGAAGCCATGCCCTAGTAAAGTTAGTAGTAGGGCAAGTGGGGATATAAGTGGGGATATAATCTAGAATTACCCGAAGGACTCTCCCTTATCCTTTTTTTTTCTTATTCTGTTTTGTTGCACATTTGTTTTTTATTGATCTGTAAAACTGCCTGTAAAAAACACAGTGATGATGGGAACAAGATAATCGTCAGTCTGCAGGAATGGGAGATAACACAGCTGTAAAATTTAGAGACAGGAAAGAGTAACTAAGTCAAAGTGACATGGCACCATTTCTACAGTATATCTCACTCATACAACACAATAATTCCTTCAGCAGTGATCATATTCAGTTTAAGCTGTGATTAAAATCAGTACATGCACGCACGCACGCACGCACGCACGCACGCACGCACGCACGCACACACACACACACACACACACACACACACACACACACACACACACACACACACACACACACACACACACGCATGCACATTAAACAGTTGTTACCCAAGAATACTGATTTCTACTGCTCAATTTGTGGCAAGTTTTATGCAAAACAGATTTTTGCAGCACCTCCAAACCTGTGGCTGTAAACTGAGCAAACCAGACTGCTTTTTGAGTGGTGCTAGCCACTCCTATGCAGAGCTATGTGTGTATGTATGTGTACGTACTTACGGCCAGTGTACGTACACGCACGCACGCACGCACACACGCACGCACGCACGCACGCACGCACGCACACACACACACACACCTGGTAAGGCTACTACTTGGCCTCACTCCCCGAACCCACCTCACCCCTGCCCACTTTGATAGGCTGGAATGGCTTAGGGTTGACGACAGAGTACAGCATCTTGCAATGGGTCGATCTGGTCCACAAGATTCGATACACCACCAAGATACCCATATGTACCTGTCTAAATACTTCCTTAATGTCAACAAAGTCCACACCCACAACACCAGAAGGAGTTCAACAATTAAACCATGTGCAACCCCGATTTGGCACAAACAAGGGACTAAATTAATTTCGCTGCTATGCCACCAAAATGTGGAACGCCCTACTAACAGTCATTAAGACATGCAAATCCCTTGACTCCTTCAAAACCGCCCTCAAAGGGCAACTAATTCGAAACTGGCCCCCGTAAAATCTGAATCCCCCACCCACCCCTTTTCCCCCTCACTGTATATGTTTCTTTTCCCTTTTTACCTCTATGATGATTGAAAATGGTCAACCCTATTGTAAACAAGTGTACTGCTTTCATTGCTTTATGGTGTCATCCACAGTTAACAGTTTTGTATTGAGTTGCTTGAAATATACTGTAATTCTCCAAACTGTTAATAAATACTTCAATCAATCAATCAATCAATCAATGCCCAGTGTCCACCGCCCCACCCGAGTTCCGACTGTCCGATCTGGGTGGGGGCCTGGGGGGGCCCAGAGCCCCAGTGAGTCTTCAGGAAGAGCCGTGGATCTGTAGGCAAACGGACACTCTTACTTCCCGAGCATACAGCGGCACAGCCTGAATCTGATATATATTTAATACATTTTTAATTTGAAATAAATATTTATAATGTGTTTGCTGTAAGAGCAGCCAGAGGCCAGTAGAGACCCTGCCATGATGACTGTATAAAGAGTGAAGACCCCCCCCCCCCCCCCCCGCCAGTGTCGGAATGAAAACCATCCATGTGAAAACCGAAGCCTGCCCCTCTTGCCCCTGTGAGACATCAGCAATCAGGTGAATGCACACAAACATGTCGCAAACACGCACCGTGACGCACGCACACACTAATCGCATTTTTTATAGGCCTACACACTTGGCGCGCCGCCCCCCACACACGCACAAAACACACGAGCGTAGCCCACTGTATTCAGTGCATATATACTGTGATATACAGGGCTGCATTGATGCAGAAGCTCCCGCCCCGCGCGTCACTGACAAGGAGTTCAGTGGCAGCAGGAACAAGCACATTCTTGGACAGCTAACTGACTGAGCAACACTCCACTGAATATTATTGAAGTCTGGTGCACGTGGCTGCACACCCGGAGAGCGTTGAGCTTTTTGGATTAATAACTTTTTTTCTTTTTTTAAAACTTGATAAGCTTTATTTTCACGGGCCTGACCAAAGGCGAGTGGCGACTGGCGTTAATTGGCTGCCCGCTGTCCTCCAAGGCTCCATGACGTTTTCCAACCACGGCACCATGGATAGCTTAATTGATCCAAAACAACGTGGTTAGGCTCAGCAATTAATTCACTGTAGCCTAGTCCAACTCTATAGCCTATCTACATGCCAGAAGATACAATTGATCACATTTTCAGGACTGTTTCTCACCGCTCAAGATCTTTCGCTTTAAAGTTTGCAAAATGAAACGCAGACTTGGCCCACCTGGACACTTACCTATGATGATAAATTACTCTTCTTGTTCTTTCACTGTTATTTTTGAATCATGGATTTCAGTCTGATGTCTGATCTATATTCTCCTCTACAACGCGACCAGACACATTATAGCAGAGGGGTTTACTCGGTCCCCCCCGGATAGAGTAGGTCTATATACAAATTAAACAACGCGTGACATTTTGGGCTTTGTTTTCAGAGTGCTGGACTCAGCCGTCGGTCTGACTACGGGCATGACAGTATAGCATATGCATACACTCCAAGCTCTCAGCCCGGTCAGCCGATAGATATACTGTCTCCTCAGCAAACAAGAATCAGAAGAGATTGAAAGTAACCTCGCCTCACCAGGCTTTCCACCACCTCGGAGTTGAAAGAGAGAAAAATGCGGAGATCAGATGCTTAAGGAAGGTAGGCTTCTTATCATCAGCATCATTATTATTATTATTATTATTATTATTATTATTATTATTATTATTATTATTATTATTATTATCTTTGTTAAGAGCATTAATTGTTGACATTTTCTTTTACATAGGTTTAGAACGACCTTTTCACCTTTTTCTTCTTCTTAAGTTTCGGCTATGCACCTTGTTGTGCATATTTTGTGCACTGCACATGCACGTGTGTATTTGTAGGCTAGGCCGCAGGGGTAGGTTACTTCATTTTCATTTTGTGTAGCCTTAGTTGAAAACCTGTATGATATGTTTATCAGTTCAGTTCAGTCTAAGTTATATAGCCACTAAAGCCAGACTATTGTTGTTTTTCTGCAACAGGCACTTTTGTGTTCTTAGGCTGTAAAAAACTTTGTAACAACTTATTTTTTTAATTATATTATTATGAAAGGTCTCAACTCTCAATATAAACAACTCAATAACTTAAAATAATTTTGCTGTCAGGAGCATTTCGTGCATCTGTCAGTTCCTGCAGTCCCACAAGCATACTTTCAATCTTCTACCCCCCCTTGAAAACGAGTTGCCGCAACTTATTTTTAATAATTGTTTTGGAAAATGTGGCAGAACGGAAGAGACTAAACAATAAAAAAGTATTTTAAAAATAAATGAAAACGGTAATTGAAAAAACACGGCCCCTCACGTATTAGAAGGACAATATCAGTCACCAGAATTTATTTTGTGTGTTTTTGATGAATCTAACATAGTTAAAATGGAGTTTGAAGCTACAATGGGTTTGTATAGGAAGGGGGCGGGGCAGCTAAAATGAATATCAAATATCTAAATATTGAATCAAGCAACTTAAAAACTGTCTGGGGTGTTAAGCCCCAGACAGCCCGAGTAGACGATAAAATGACCAAAAGTTTTTTTGAAAGTGAAATATCCTTTTAAGTTAGCTGCTATTTTCTAGTGGAATATACAATTTGATCTAGTGAAAATATTGATGTGAAATTTGTATTATTGTTTGGCCAAGTGTGCCTGATGTTGCAGAAGACAGGCCTGTGTTTTAACAATGTTGACTATCATAAATTCCAAAATGCTAAAGCTACCCTAATATACACCCCAAAAAAGGTCTGGTACTAGGCCTATCTACAATAGACCCGTTATTGTGTGCAAAATCCCTCTTGTGGCAACAAATTGTACTCTGAGGGAGTCATTCTCCCATGACGCATGATGGCCTAGACTTGCAAAGGCCATAAGACTGACGTGGGCAAAATTGTTGAAGTGAATTCGACCATGACAGTCTGTGTCCTACCTACATTATTTGAGAAATGTTACTGTGATTGAGATAGGCAGTCATGCTTCTTCAAACTCAATAATAGTTTTGTATATTTCTTTAATGCTTGAAAATATCTCTCTGTGTGTACCTTCAGCTCACTGGCATAAATCATTAAAGTGCTGGAACTTGGGAACCTACAGAGCAGAGGATGGCCTGCTGCAAAGAAGGAGTTGGACTCCTGTTGGTAATGCTGGTTGTGCTGTCTCTCTGCCTGGAGCTCCAGCAGGTTCATGGCAAGTCCTTACGACACCGCGGTTCACGGCGCCATATACGAGCACACCATGAGCACCGAGAGCGACGAAATGTCACACTGGCCATCATCTTGCCACAGAAGAACACTGACTACCCCTGGGCCTGGCCCCGCGTCGGGCCCGCTCTGGAACGGGCCATCCGAATTGTCAACGCAGACACCACCTTACTCCCTGACCACCTCCTGACCTATGCCTTTAAGAACAGTGAAGACAAAGACGGCATCTGCTCAGAGTCCATTGCCCCACTCATGGCAGTGGATCTCAAGTTGGCCTATGACCCATGGGCCTTCATTGGGCCCGGTTGCTCCTACACTGCCTCCCCTGTGGGCCTCTTCACAACCCACTGGGATGTTCCCATGGTAACGGCCGGTGCCCCAGCTGTGGCTTTTGATGGCGGCGTCTATCCGTCCATCACTAACATAGGTCCTACACACAAAAAACTTGGCAAGTTCGCCCGCAACATCTGTGATCACTTTGGCTGGCGGGATCATGTGATGCTCATGTTCAGTGACAACAAGGTGGATGACCGGCCGTGTTACTTTGCAGTGGAGGGCCTCTACACGGAGCTGAAGAAGGCTAACATCACCATCGAGGAGAGTGTGTTTGAGGAGAACAAACCTCCTGTGAACTATTCAGAAATGCTGAATGATATTCAGCATGCAGGACGAGGTGAGTCAACATACTAGTTATGAAATGCAGTAAATTATTCCCAGGGCTGGAAATTGCTTGTTTGTTTTTTTAATTAGTACAAGGCCATCATTGCTAAGAAGACAACTCAATATAACCTCAACAATATTTGCCCAACAAATTTGATTTAGAACTATTATTTAGAAATGTGGATGACATCACAAAATGTGATCAAACTAATCAAACTTTAAATCTCAAATCACATACTTTTGTGTTTGATTGATTGTTTGAATACATTTTGACAGAAATACAAACAGCAGGGTAGGTACTCTCACAAAAGACATGCAGTAATCCTGGTCTCTAAACTACCTTGCGCTGGCCAGCCGGGGCGCCTGATGGAGGGGAAACTGGTCAGAATAACATGTTCCTTTCATGCGCTACGTCCAGCCGGGGAAACTCTCCCCTGTCAGGTGAAAAGAAGCAGCTTGGACTCCTCATGCATAGAAGGAAGCATGAGGTCAATCCGCTGCCCCCCAGGTTGGCAGAGGAAGTGTAGCACCCAGGATTACATTAGATAAATGAAAAAATGGGTTGCAAAATCGTGGGATAAAGAAATTATAAGAATAAAAAAGGAAATGCAAACAGCACGAGTACAGTCATATCTAAAAGGATATACACAAAAAGTGTTGACTTGTTTCCATTGAGGTCCTATGTATTCAATTAATCAACATAATAATAATAACACCAAAAATGTATATCATCCCAAATCTAAACCAGTAGAAAACAGGGGGGGTGGGGGTAAAGGTATAAAGCGTCCTGAGAGCACTTTTGCTGACTGTTCCAGTCCAGATGAACAGACATAAAGTACAGTGTGTAGGCCTATAGTGAAAATATAATTGAGTGTATCATTACCTTGTGTATACCAACTCCAGTTCTGTACTTGAAGGTCTTTTGATGAATAACTGAAGGAGATTATATCGACCACAGTATAATAGTGATCTTTGATACAGATTTGACTTACAGTATGAATAGGTTACAGTATGAATAGGTCTTATGGTCTTATTGTTCCATGTCTAGTACCAGTTAATGTACGCATACATGGACACCATGTAATGAATCAATATGCACACTACTCAAATTACTCAATGCATACATTTACCGTCTTCCCATCTTGACCTTTAAACCTTGCAGTTTAAGTACTATAGCCTACTTTTACCAGGAGCGTTTCTGTTATCTTTCTAGACCACAATGTAACAAATTAATCAAGATTGTCCTTGCACGAGTTGCCTGTCACAACAGACCCACGCCTGCATGCACATACTGTACACACGTGCACAAGTGCTAAAACGCACAAACAGTTGTGTGCATTAACACGTGCATTGCATGTTATGCACCATATAAATCATATTAAAAGGACACAAACTGAAACAAGACGTACAAATAATGTTCTGTTAAAAGGACACAAACTGAAACAAGACGTACAAATAATGTTCTGTTAAACCATTTAGTAATTGATTCAGCGGCACAGTTTTAACAAGACATATTGTGCCTTTGTGAGTGTGTGTTTGTGCGTCACATGCTGTTTCTGGTTTCACTATCGCGTGGCCATCTCACCGTGCCATTTGTGCCCCCCTTTATCCCCTGAGCAGGATTGGCAGTGTGGCTTGTTAGCCAGGGCATTAGCTTTTGATCCTTGCTGCAGGGCACCATCACAGAGGCAGCCTGAGCCAGAAATATGAGCCCAATCGATGAGCTCCACAGGCCAGACGGCTCAGAGCTGTAAATGGTGTGCCCTGAGGACAAGATGGAAAGTCAGCATCAGGGAATGATGCAGCAGATTTCTAGAATGCACAAGACATTGGGAGAATCACTTTCTAGGGCAATACAATACAAGGAGTGGTTATTTTTGCAATAGAATAAAATAAAATAAATGATTTGTTACTAACTCAACCTGTACGGCATGAATCTACTTCTGCAATCAATTAAATGTCCAGTACAGCTTTAACATAACCCTAAATTATGAAACCATTCCTTTACACAAATTTGTATGAGCACAAATGTTTGGTTTGTTGCTTCCCTTTGCCGTAAAAGGATCTCTTTGCCAGTTGAAAGCACATACAAATAGACAAGCTTTCAACAGGTTCTCAATGAGCTTGCTTCTCTTGTTCCCACACGGTAGAAAAACCACTCCTGACAGGACATTTATTAACAGAGGTCAAGAGCCCTGTTGCCATATATGGAAACTACAGTCAGCCTATCAGATCGGTAGGTATTTCCTGCCAAACAGACTCACATTAGGCTAATGTATTTTAGTCTATTGTGATTCACATTCTACATTTTAACTGGTGCGCTTACTGCACTTAGTGTGTGTGTGTGTGTGTGTGTGTAGCGTGCGTTCGTGCGTGTGTAGCTTGTTTGCGCGCGTGGTAGTTCCTCTGGAATTCCTCTGGAATTCCTGACATAATGCTAGTACTGTAATAATATTTTATTGTTAAATATAAGGTATGCTTTACATTTAAACTTTATTTCCCAACAATGTTCAACTGTATGAACCTTTCCCTGACTTGAAGACTTTCTTTGTATTATTATTATGTCATGTTGTGGAGCTAGCCAATGCTTTTGCAATCCTTGATTTTCACAAGGAGTAGGCTGGTTGTTGAAATATGAAATTTACTGCAGTGAGCCAATGTGACATCTGTAATGTTTTTAAGGCTTGCATTTGATTTGCACTAGACAAATCAAATGTTGGGCGTGTGGAGCCTAATGGCTCTATTTTCGTCACTGTCTATATCCCTAAACTTCTTTGCTTTTGTTTTTTACTATTTTGAAAAACATTTTACATATTTCAACTAGCCGATCTACATCGACACGTTGTGAGCTTGTAGAGCGGCTATTTGAACTA
This sequence comes from Electrona antarctica, assembly GCF_951216825.1. Lineage (NCBI taxonomy): Eukaryota > Metazoa > Chordata > Actinopteri > Myctophiformes > Myctophidae > Electrona > Electrona antarctica. The sequence continues at coordinate 30,839,211 of NC_136811.1, read as the reverse complement.
TTCAAAAATGTTTTTCCAAATAGGAAAAAAAAGGAAAAAAAGTTTAGGGATAAGGGGTAAGGCAGTGACGAAAATGTTGGCAGTTGAGGTGTTCTGTGGCTCACAGCAGAAGACTGGTTTTGCATGATAAAACCAGAATTTGACGCAGAGCAATGCAAGGCTTTCAAGGCTTAATACGTACACGCATGCACGCTCACTCACAACATTTCCAGTTATTTCTATAAAATAAGGTTAGACAGACTTTAAATTAATCTACAGTATATTTTAGAGCAATAGCTTTTCTGGTATCAGAAAACAGACTTTCATTGCTAGTTTCTATATTTTAAAACAGAACTGGCCATATCGATGACCAGTAGTGGTCATGGATTTTGGTTCATATTCAGGATATACTGTAGTATGTGACACTGAAACAACAGCAACATTCATTATACTGTAGCTTATGCCATTCAAATATCCTATAAGACATGCATGTGTGTGTGCACATACACATGCATACACTTCCTCTTGATTTCTCTCTCCCTTAGTCCCTTTATCTCTCTCTCACACACACACACACGCACGCACGCACGCACGCACGCACGCACGCACGCACGCACGCACGCACGCACGCACGCACGCACGCACACACACACACACACACAAATGCATGTGTTACAGTTAGCTGACAGCCACCAACTGGGTGGTTCGATGTGTCGAAGTGTTCCTGAGCGAGACACCTAACCCTCACGAGCTGCTCACCAAGCACTCTTCTTCAGGAAGTAAGCCATCTGCCATGTCAATGCAGAAAAGTAATTTCCCTCTCGGGACGATACAACACTACTCTCTATTGATCATCCCCATTGGTGACTCATCAGCATAGGGCAAGCATTCTATTGGCGACTCATCAGCATAGGGCAAGCATTCTATTTTCGGCAAATGTTCACCCCAGAATAGCGTTATTAGTGTTCAAGTGGTTAATGATTCAGTTTCTGGTGTCTCAGGTGGTTGGTGCGCTGAATGCTCCTTTACCGTTGTGGGGTTTGAGTCTAACTTCTGTCATGTCTCATATGTTTCCTCGCTCTCTTCCCCTTGGTTTCCTGTCTTTTTACACTCTTTTTACATAAAATTCTGCCAAATAATTCTTAATGATATAAATGGATAATATGTAGTAAGTAGAGGGTAGCACGGGTCCATAAAATTGGACCCGGTCCAAAACGGGACAGGATATTTGGCCGGAAAAGTATTCAAATGTTATTGTCTTTTTTTATGTCCAATGTTTTTGTATTTAATTTAGTTAACATAACTACAACATTTGCATTTGAAATGTAATAAAAAGGTTACTTTTCAGGATTCCAATTCAAAAACTACAACAGTAATATGCATTGTGGCCCTCTGGAGTGAGTGTGGAAATATAGTGGCGCTCTCCATCGTCAAAGTTTCCCACCCCTGGTGTGTGCTATATTATGCTTATTCTTACCATGACATGAGACTGCTCGTGCTCGTCACCCCCGCCTCTCTGACGCAGCGGAGCGGAGGGTTACATAATATTAGTGCATTTAGCGGCACAACAAAACTGTCCCACACAGCTAACTGTGTGTGTGTGTGTGTGTGTGTGTGTGTGTGTGTGTGTGTGTGTGTGTGTGTGTGTGTGTGTGTGTGTGTGTGTGTGTGTGTGTGTGTGTGTGTGTGTGTGTGTGTGTGTGTGTGTGTGTGTGTGTGTGTGTGTGTGTGTGTGTGTGCTGTTATCGTCGCGGCGTGTCTGTTGGCTACATGTTATGTTAAGGTATATGTCTATTTTTGAAACCTATTTTTGAATGGTGCAACCACTCCATGTGTGTGCCTGGGTCTGTCCCTGGGTCTGTATGTCTGTCCCTGGGTCTTTCTGTCCAAGCACGAAAATATCTTGGTTGGTAACTCTGTCATTTCTCGACCGTTTCGGATGCGGGGCGGCTCGCTGGAACCGGGCCAGCCCCCTGACCGCATTCATGGGGGTCTGGATGTTCCAGGGACCACCCGGGGACCCCCGGAGACCCCCACACGGTAACTGTCATTTCTCGACCGTTTTGGACGCGGGGCGGCTCGCCGGAACCGGGCCATCCCCCTGGGCACGTTCCTGGTGGTCTGGATGTTCCGGGGACTCCCACGCGGTAACTTTGTCATTTCTCGACCGTTTCGGATGCGGGGCGGCTCGCCGGAAACGCCCCGGCCCCCTGGCCGCATTTCTGGGGTTCTGGATGTATATTAGTGAATAGCATAAACCTATATGGCAGTGGCACATACATTTTCTACAACTTCTTATTGTTCTCTCAAACTAATGTAGACCCCCATGTCATACCTAGTCAGGAACTATAAGCAGCAATAATAAAATATCAATGTATCCCTTTGAAAGAAGCACGCACAAGCATGCTATTCTGTGGAGAAGAGCCACGCTGCCCTCCAATACTGAAAGTCAAGAGGATGGAAGAGGTGTTTCAAGAGGCCTTGTGCACTTGGACAGAGCCCTCAACATGATGACCATGAACCTCAACATGAGTCACCAGCTCCTTCAAGGAGGAACCAGGCCACTCAGAACAAGATGAAGAGAAATATTGTAATAAGATAGTAGAAGGGTGTGTGTGGATAAAAACGATGCTGAGACAAAATGAGATGAATGATCAGTATTTATGAAAAAAGATGGTGACAGTGTGGCGAGGGGATGTAAATGCAGAAACAATTATGAATGTGATGTTTATAGTCTATGTCAGTGTTTCACAAACTTTTTAGGTTGAGAGTCAAAAGTGTCCGAGACTATGTTTTGCACCCTGTCCGTCCCTCTGTGAACAGCTCATCTTCCGGATCCCGATTGACATGAAACTGCATGTGCACACACAGTCACACACTCCCTGGCATCCCAAATTTTCACATCAGCCTGTTATAGCACCACCAGGAGCCTGATGTTTGCTAAACAGTTTTTTCATATTGCTCCTACAGATTTTGTCCAAACATCACGCAAATCGGTACACATTGGTCACATACTGTAGTCATGTGATCATGTCGGATCTGTCTGAGTCTTCATATTCCATCTGATTGGCTTCCAGAGTTTGCGGGAGTTCTCTTTGAACAAAATGTCTCGTGAACGCACTGACTGAACATTGCTGGTGGAGACCTGTGCTCCAAGGGATACTTTTTCTAGTTGACAATGCGACTGACAGCTGATGATGGGTCTAGGATTGGACAGACAGTGGAGAGAGCGCTGCAGTCTCCTCTCCTCCAGTAGCTGTGCCTTTTGGCATTGACTTGGACATTTATTGGGTTAAAATGAGAGTTTTGTGTGTTTTTCTAATCATTTATGGTTTAGTGGATATGAGCGTTGACATGATGTGCACTGATTTCCCCATGATGTGCACTGATTTCCCCACCGCATCTGATGAAAAAGAGAAATGCAGAGCAATGCCCCCAGCTGTGTGGTAAATAGATTTTCAGGATTCACTGTCAATGGCAGCGTTGGGTAACTGATTTGAGTAAAGAAAAACCTAATTTCTCCTAATTTTCGCAAAACTCAATACAAAAGTGGTTAATCTTTTGCAGAGCTGGTAGTTTGCTCTTGGATCATTCTTAGCTTCATTGAAGTGATCAGAACAGCTTAGTTGCAGTTTGACTAACATAAACATTAAATGCCATTGACAATGAATGGAAAATAAGAGCGCCCCTCACTTCACACAGGTGTGATTTTTAAGATTTGTTTTTGGCTTTTTGCCTTTCTAGATAGTAGCATCTGGCTCCTGGTTCCGCCGTGGGTTCCGGCCGTCTGATGACGAAAAGTTAGATCCGCTCTAGACACCAGAAGTTGATCCTATGGAATCGTGCATTTCCCGTCAGTGTGTGTGTTGGTCACAGTGTCTCGCATGTGACAACTATATGTGGATGAGTTGTAGGAAACAGTGGCTAGAGACATGCAGCAAAGGTTGTCAAACACGCAACGCGCTGTCAAGCCAGAACCTATATGTGGCATGCACCTGTACCACTAGGCCAGCGGGCGCCCATTTGATTAGCTATTGGACGGCTAACTGTCACAAATTGCAACAGGATTGTTGAATGAGTGTCCAGATGCTCTCTGGGGTCCATTTGTGCGCTCTCTCTCTCTCTCTCTCTCTCTCTCTCTCTCTCTCTCTCTCTCTCTCTCTCTCTCTCCTGCATAATCTATAAATTACAGCCTCTAGTGTATAATTGCCACTGCCAGCAACTTGTAACAAAAAACCTTATGTTGCAAGCCAAAACCTAGTGTAGAACAGAGAACTTATAACATTGGAATGCACTGAGCATTCCAATGTGGAGTTCCAAATCAACTGTTATAAATCAACACAGATATAATTTCTCCTATAGTGTTTGAAACAGGCATTTCATTTTCAGTGTGTGTTATCCTTCAGTGTGTTTTGTTATATACTTCGTCGTAAGATGAATAGCTAAAATAGCATACAGTATATATTCTCACCATAATGTCGCACCGTACAGAGGGAAGCCAGATTGGTTTTAGTTCCGACATACTATTGGTCCGAGTGTCAATAGACCGACAACCTACCTCAAACCCTAACCTAACCATAACCGCAAGCACGGGAGCCGCGCATGTCCGACCGTTGTTCCCGTATGCCGGATCGTTGGTCCGTCGGATCTGCGTGTGCATCCCATTGAAAGTGGAATGTCTGTCTACTACTTATAAGCCCACAGCTACCTTTCTTCTATGTGAAAAGCAACCAGTGTGACACACAGGCTAACAGCCAAAGGCCTTTGGCAGCATCTCTAGGTAGCTTTATCTTGTGCTGAAATTAGCATAATTGGTTAGCCTCAGTGCAACAAGTGATTCATCACTGCCTCCATTTCTACTCTCCTAAAATAACCTTTTGGTTCAGTTACAACTTCACCCAGTCATTCATATTCATTGAATACATTAATGTAATTCAATTTATTTCCTAACACCACTGTTAAAAGGAGCATTCACGATTGTCTGATATTTGTTTCCAGATAATGTTATCTTGACAGCAGGCTGAAAGGGGGCATCACACCCTCACTCGGACTGTCATGCCCCCTCAGTCAACATGAACTGAAAAGGAGAAGTGAGGAACAAAACAACAAAAACATATTCAATAAAATATTATTATTAAAAACAAAAATTGTACTTTAAAAACAAACATTAGAAATCCATAGACTTGGCTGGGGTCCTGTTTTTTGAGGGGTGCTGTTTGTTATTGTTAAGCAAACAGTAAAACATTAAAAGTCCATAGAATTGGCTGCCACATGACGTCACGAGTGGTGCTGTTTTTTTTACATCATTAAAAGTCAATAGACTTGGCTGCCATATGACGTAATCTTTGAAAACCAGACTTTGACGTTGGATGGGCTGGGGGGCATACGTTTGTCCGACTTACCAATTGTCCGACATACATGGCCGTTTAAGACTCACCCCGCACCGTGGCTCAGACATATGTGGCCGGTTGAGACTCACCCGTGGCTGTCGTGTGCCGTTATAGGTTATGGTTTGGGGTCCAAAGATATGCACCCGGAGGGGCTAGCACCCCTCAAAGAAAAACATTTGTGTGAAGTGAGGGCGCCTTTAGGTGACATGACACATGACATCACACAAAGACATCACATGACGTCATTTGCCATTGACTTGGAATAAAAGTTTGTACGGAATAAAAACACACATGACGTCACGGGCGTAACACAATGCCAGATGTTGGAGGGGATAGCGCCACCTACAAAAATAGCCTAATACAATTCACAATACCTAAGTGTGTCTGATCTGTTTTAACATTCAGGCATGGTCTTGTCAATACTATAAAATAAATTATAAACTAGAGAAAGTCAGGCAAGGAGTCTGGCATTTTTGTTGAAGAGATGGCTGTTTGTCTAAAGGAAAGAGATTTGACAGTCTATTCGCTCAACAATGAATGAGAATGAGAAGGTCCCTAGAAGCCTCTGCTGCTCAAAATAAGCCTTCATTTTTTTTAACCCTGCTGTGCTGTCTTTTCCGTTCTCTCGCTCCAACCTGACTCCTCGGTGCTGTGATAATCATGTGTATTTCTGGACAGGATTTCCTAATCAAGGAGCAAGGTAGCATACGACTCCACATGGGGTATAGCATCAGCCGCTTGTTCTGCCTGAAAACGCATTCATCTACAAAGACAATTGTCTGCTGCCTATACAGTAGGCCTATTCGAAACAAAGATGGAGAATGGATTTCTGTCATCCAGTATTTTTTTCATCCACAATTACTTTTTTTTACGTTTGTTATTTATTACAATGATTTTCATAGTTTTGCAGTCTTCACAATGTCTCTCTCTGGAAAGCCTGACCACACAAAAAAGTTGTCACTTGTCAGCACTAATCAAATGATTTCCTTTATTAGGCATATAAAGACATTTGGGGGAGACGGTTGGTCGATATGGTTAACATCTTTGAACCTGATGTAACCTGGAGTTATGTAGGTGAACATTTTCAGAAAATGTGTTGTTTTTAATGTCAGACATTTCAAGTTCAACATCATCTATCTGTAAGACAATGTATAAAATAGGGCTTAAGTGGTTGAATCATGGATGGAACAAAGGAAACAAATGACGCAAAGGGCCTGTTAATTAATCATCAGTTATTTGATCGGATGTTTATCAAGCAATTACTGTGTGTTCTTTTGCCTTCACAGTTCAGCAGTCAAATCGTAAAACAACATGAGCTTTTAATGCAATTAACATGCCTCAATTACATTGCTCTGGCAGATGTTAAAAAAGTTAACGCAGGAATGAAGTGACAGAAGAGGAGAAGAGAAGCATCGAGCTCCAACAGATTCATTGACGATGGAGATAACTAGGCTGTGAATGGAAACTAATTAGATTTACAAAACTTTAGTTCATAAGCACAGTGTCAACAGAGCGGTAACTCAAACATTCACTGACGTCAGTCTTCTCCTCGCCATGACCTACGACTTCCCAAAAGAGGGTGATGTCATATCCCATAGAGCCATCCTCCTTCTAACTAAAGTACCTCATCTCATGTCGCCATGGTTGCTGGATGGGCAGGCGACCATGCTGAACAAATCTATCCACAACACCGTGCTGCAGCCTTCTTTTCGTTGTCCTTGCCTGTTCCTGTCCATCTGGCAATAGTTAAAGATTAATATGCTGGAATCCCAAAGCCAAGAAAGCAGCGGAGGCAGTGAGCACATGCAGAGTGGTGGCTCTGTTAAGTGCAAGGTCACAGGTTTGATTCCAGCCAAGAGCTATAGTCCTTAAGCAAGACAGTGATTCACGGCCTGCTAAATCATCAAGGTGTGGCATGGTGTCGCACAGTTGTGGCAGGGGATGAGAAATGGGAGGCAACTTGCCAGAAATAGTGTGCAGATGCCACATTTCTTATGCAAACACAAGAGTTCACACTAGGCGTGTCTCACGATACGCCTAATCCACGATTTGATTCAACTATCTATTTTTAAGGTCACAATTTAATTCGTCACGTAACTTGTCAATTGTTTAATCCAGTGTTCTCCACCACTGAAAATGGTTGCATGTTACCCTGACTGCGCTAGTTATAATAGAGCACCGAAGCCTGACGTCAAATCCACAGGTTCATGTACTTTTTAATAATAATTAATCCCCCATAGGGGAGAAAAATAAATATGTCACCCCGGCCGCTTCACTCATATGGATATGAAGAATCAACTGACTGAGAGAAAACGCTATAGAAACTGTATCATATATGAGTGACTGAAACGATACAGAGACACCTCCCTGACAATAACACTGAGACAGCTTGTTTATTTTTGGACCACAACGCTTATATGAAACGATTTTAAGATGAGCCCATGTTATTCTCCATAGAGAAATTACTTCCGTGAACCAGGGGAATCGAGGGGACGAGCGAGTTACGTCAGGACTTCGGTGCTCTATTGAGCACGGCCAAATTATGTTGGAGACTGCAACACCTTGTGACTTGTGAGGTGCTTGTAGATCTGTTTTCGGCTAATGCTATAGGGATGCTAGGGTTCAAGTGGTTAATGTAAAAAACAAAAAAACAAGAATGACTCGGTCATAACTGCCAGGTTCAGCAAGCACCCAAGCACTCGTATCTATAATCAGTGTGTGAGCCTCTGCTGTCTCAGCTCACGCTTCACATTGCTGCGTTAATCTGCGGTGTTCAGTATGGGTTTTATGGGTAAGTCTCCCATTGGCTTAGAGGCGGTCGCCACTACAGTCGCTACTACAGGTACTAATGTACAGCAGGGGGAGGTAACCTTTGGCACCGGTGCCAACAAATTAATAAAGTCCCTCACATTTGTATGTAAATTACATCCTGCATATAATTACACATAACTGCACATAACTACATTCATTAAAACTCTGAACTCTGAATGGGGAGGGAGTCTTGGAGATAGTTGAGTTATTGCTCCGAGTCTAATGATCATTATAACAATATGAAAGAAAATATTTGAAAGGAAGGAAAAATGTTATATTCGTGGACAATCAAAATATTTTGGAAATGTTCAGTCATTACAATTCTTGTTGACACTGAACAGAGTTACTTCAGGGGGGCTGCCAAATCTTTGTGTGAATGGAACTTTTTTTTGCTTGAAAAGCGCCTCGACTACATCATCTGCTACTGCTGTAGCTTTTGGCTAATGGTGATCAATGTATAAAGTCACAGTCATAGTGCTATATTAGAATTAACTATCGGTTAAAATTACATCAGCGCCATACCCTATAGGTGTGGTTGGCGAAAGGGCCTTTCTGTGTGGAGTTTCCCTGTGTCCCCTAGGATAGGTACACTCACAAAAACATGCAGTAATCCTGGTCTCTATACTGCCTCCCCCTGGTCAGCCGGAGCGCATGATGGAGGCGAAAGGAACTGGTTGGAATATTGTGTTCCTTCCATGTCCTACTGGGGAAACCACCCCAGGTCAGGTGATAAGAAGTGGCCTGCTCACTCCTCATGCATTGAAGGAATCATGAGCTCAGTTCGGGGCTCTCCCCAGGTTGGCAAAGGGAGAGTAGCGCCCAGCATTACAGCTTAGGCAATTGGCACCGGGTGAAATTTGGGTTACAAAAGGTAGTATAAAAATGTATAAAAAAGTAAAAATCAGACCCATCTGAAGTGAGTGGTACTGTACTGTACTGTACTGCAGGGGTTCTCAACGTTTTGATCCGGGGACCCCCAGAAATGCTTTGGCCGTGTCTCGTGACCCCCGCCCCGCCCCCCTCCCCACCCCCAATACAAATTGCCCGCTACAATAACCATAATAATAGTGAAAATACATCATGAATAAATACTGAAACCAGATATAATCATTAAGGAAAGTTTATGCATCTACTATGTGTACTATGTAAACTCTTCATTTATCTTTTCCAGCCATTTAGTTGCAAAAAAAAATTTGGGGACCCCCCAAAATTATTTGGCGACCCCCCGGGGGGTTGCGACCCACGGGTTGAGAACCCCTGCTGTACTGTACTGTACTGTACTGTACTGTACTGTACTGTACTGTACTGTACTGTACTGTACTGTACTGTACTGTACTCCCCTCCCTGGCCACTTTAGGTGTTGAAGCTCAAAATTATGACTTGATGTCGTTACCGTTACCAGAAAGTGAAGTGGACAGAAATGCAGTACCTGGATGGAAATGGACAAACGGTGGAAAGGTCAAAATAATTGATAGTTATTTGGCAAACCTATAGATTATAACTGTCAGTCTTGGAATCACAATGTAAATCAGGCTTTGTAAAAGGTCAGAATAAATAACACTAACAATGTCTACAAACGAGCAGGACAGAGCAGTCAGCCAAAGACTTGTCTTAGACTGTCACCCCCACAACCATGGCCCAATTAGCCTTATTTATACGTAATTAACTATGAGGGAAACACATTATGGGAAGGTCTTGGACCTGCTTAACCAAGTCATTGTCTCAGTAGCAATTGTCACAAAGGGATACATTGGTAACAACCTGTAGGAAACATTGATGATTCTAGTAATGCAAAATTGCAATGAGCCATTTGCAGCCAGACCAAAATGCAGGATCTGGCTTTAGTTTAAAGGAAGGACTTCCCTCCACAGGCTCAAGATGCTGGTTTCTTCCCTCTCACCAGTTTGGCAAATTAACCTTCTCATACTGCCTCTGGAAAAGGTTTTTCATAAACCTTTCTATCTTAAATTTACATTTAATAATGCTACATCACCAAAGACATCTTCATCAATGTAGTCATTGTAGTGTATAATGGGTCATTTGTTTTTATTCTTCATTCGTCACCCTATGAAATGATGCTTAAAGCATCTAATAGTATACAGTCCAAATACCTACTCATATTGAATCCTACTCTCTCTTCTCTCTGTCTCTCTGTCTCTCTGTCTCTCTCTCTCTCTCTCTCTCTCTCTCTCTCTCTCTCTCTCTCTCTCTCTCTCTCTCTTTCTCTCTTTCTCTCTCTGTCTCTTGCACACACACACACACACACACACACACACACACACACACACACACACACACACACACACACACACCCCCCACACACACACATTCTCTAATTAGGTATTTGTGTCAGGGAAAGCAAGGAGGCTGACAAGTTCTTCATTAAGCCCTGAGACTCAATTAGACTATTTTGTTTCTGGGTTTTGGTTTGGAGAGGCTATGCTGGCATAGTGGTGCCTGCTTACACTTAAGTTGATCACTCACCCATGACTCATTGGCCAGAAGAACAGCCTAGAGGCTAAATTAGATTAGTCTAACAAATGCAGTAGTTGTTCCCTTTTTATAAAACAACACCTTTGCGTCTGTCTGTCTGTGTGTAATCCACTTAACTCGAGAACCGTTCGCCCCACCGACACAATCAAAATCGACACACGCGTTCCACACCACAGCAAGGGGTGCAGTGGCCGGTGTCAAGTCGGTCGGACCCACAGTTGTCCAGAAACTCCCCAAAAAGGCCTCTCCCCGGGCTCTGGACAGGGCCCCTCCCCAGGGTCCATATTCTGACATCTGAAGTAGGCCAGTGCCCAACGGGCACCGCTGCAGCTTTATTAAACACATTTTATTTGATTATAATTTATAGGCCCTATTTAATATTTATACCTTTATTATGCGCTGCTGTACCGATCCTTTGTTGGATTAGTTTTATCCGTCAGGCCGAAGGCGTTGCCGAGACTATGTTGTACCCCCTATCCGTCCGTGTGTCCGTATGTACGTCCACGAACAGCTAATCTTCGGCACCGTTGGCCCGAACACAGCGTGCGATTTACGTGAAATTTGGCATGCACATTCCCACTAGGCAGAGGAAGAAATGCCACCTGAAGAAATGACACTTGAAAATGTTCTAATCAGCCTTATGGCGCTATAACAGGCTTATTCTTGTTTTTACCTATAACTGCACTGATCTAGCCTGGGATCAATACAATTTCCGGGTTTCTGATCCGGTCAGGAGCGAAAATAACTACGTCATGTTGTGTAGTCACTTGTTGTAGGAATGATCCAGTATCTACCCCACTGTGAGTGATCCATTAGGCCAGTCAATCTAAGATCTGACCCAAAATAAATTGCAATAGGCCTTTTCGTGGAGGGGTCTGAAATTTGGACTTAGACTGTTTTTCGTCTGTGGTACTCAATTGTTCAAGGTTTTTTTATTATCCTTAGGGTCATCCAAATAACATATAAAAAATGTAGTATCTACACTAAATCTACACTAAATTGACCGAACGCTGTCTGTACACTTCCTTAGCACAGAGCAAGACTGCTGCTCGCTTAGGAACCTAGCGCCACACAGCTCTGTCCTCCAGCCTCAATGTGCCCTGCTTTAATTACAAACACCAAAGCCAACCTCCCAGTTTAATAGATTATATGCATCTCTATGGGCAGCAGACGGTGAGCTAGGCGGTTAGGGACCGTCTACAAAGTGCAACACCGAAAGTGAAAATATTCAATAACTTCATTTATGCAGAATATATTGTTATATATTGAATAGGAAAATATAAAACTCCATTTCAGGTACTTTTCTCTCAGAATTCGTATGGCCTACAGTCCACTTGCATCATTTTGCTGTTCATATATTCAGAACGGGTAAGGACTAGTTATATACATTTTGAATCATGGTAAATTCAGGGGTTGAAAGTTGAAAGTACATTTTATGAGTGGTGCAACCACTCGTATATACAGCTATGTGTGTCCCTGGTAGCCTGGTTAATAAACCAGACCGAATCAGCCGTTGGCAAAAAAAGGTTGCCTACCAGCGGATTACGGTCTGGCGAGGCTCAGTAGCACGCCTCTTTCCTACAGCAGAGAACAGGTCGGACCAATCGGGACACGGTATGCAATATAGGCGGGCTTTGGTACAGTGACATTCAATGCTTGAGACCTTTGACTGACAGTAGCTCTGACCAATTGCGTCAAAGAGAAAATGTTCCCCGGGAAATGAAATCCAAGTGGAGCCAGCCCAGACTGATATACCGCGACAGTGTTGTGTGATATTAGTCTGGCTTATTAGCCAGGCTATGTCCCTGGGTCTGTCCCTGGGTCTGTCTGTCCAAGCACGAGAATAGCGTTATAGCGTTTGTTCACCACTAAGTGTCACTGTTGCACAGCCTAACACACAGACACAGAGACACACAGGCCAGGGAGGATGGCTTGTACAGTACAGTACAGTACAGTACAGTACAGTACAGTACAGTACAGTACAGTACAGTACAGTACAGTACAGTACAGTACAGTACAGTACAGTACCACTCACTTCAGATGATTTTTAATTACCGGTATGCTTTAACTCTATCTCTACCGCTAGCTGTTAGCATAAACCCCAGTTCCAGGGGCCAGCATACATGTTCACTTTAAGAAGACGGTGTTTGCCCGCCCCCCACACTCTTGTTACACACACCACCGCAGCATTGGAACACGCACACACTCCTTACATCTCGTCAGAAGCGTTTACATGGCGCCAGCGTTGCGGTACAAAGGCACAAATTAAATCTGAAATGTGGATGGCAGAAAATCCACCAAGGACAGCGATCCTAGAATCTGAGTTATGACGGTTTGAAAATCCTCCCTTCAACTGCTTTGCACTGTGAATATATTTGCAATCCCATAGTTGGAATGGTGGGGCATTGCTATGGGAACCGGACCAATGTTAAAGGCTTCCGTATAGAGCGTCACAGTCCCGCCTCCTACCCTGGACCAGGAAATGAAACCCAATGCATTTTTCCCATAGACATTTCTTAAAGTATTTATTTAAAGACGGTTACGCCGCGGACAAAGCCAACTGGAGTCGTGACAACTCATGACAACACAAACAATATTTTGGACCAAACAAATAATTACAAAGAAGAAAAACAACAAAAAAAGTGTTGTAACCTGCCGTTTCTTTCTTCTTTCTAATTATTTGTTTGGTCCAAAATATTGTTTGTGTTGTCATGAGTTGTCACGACTCGAGTTGGCTTTGTCCGCGGCGTAACCGTCTTTAAATAAATACTTTAAGAAATGTCTATGAGGAAAATGCATTGGGTTTCATTTCCTGGTCCAGGGTAGGAGGCGGGACTGCGACGCTCTATAGGCATCAACCATATAGACGGAGTTTACGTTGGGGTACGCATATATACAGACTTGGGATATGACGCCACCTAGTGTCGACGTACGTATATTTACATACCTGGGGAAAAAAGAGTTAAGAAGCATGTAATCTGTTTTCATGATTCTGAATCCATTCCAAGCATTGGTTTTGCACAAAAAACACGGCTAAAAATGGCCATAGCCACTATGGCCATTTTTTGCGGATATGGCCTAATGCTATGGCATGCATGTGTGCTATGGCCTAATGCACACACACACACACGCACACACGCACGCACGCACGCACGCACGCACGCACGCACGCACGCACGCACGCACGCACGCACGCACGCACGCACTCTCACACACACACACACACACACACACACACACACACACACACACACACACACACACACACACACAAACTCACACTCTCTCACTCACTCACTCACTCACTCAGTCACACACACACACACACACACACACACACACACACACACACACACACACACACACATTTTCCCTCTCTCTTCCTCTCTCTCTGTGGGGGATGAACCCTTTTGTAACATTTACGTAATCATCTCTTCTTCCCGAAGCTGTACTACTCCCCTGGCCTTTGAACCTGTAGCCCCACCACCACCGGCAATGAATTATGTGTCATACTGTAGTGTAGATCAATGGAAATGTATTACTATTATCTGTACTGTAGTGAGATGAATTCCACCTGTGTGGACTTAAATGGAAGTTGACTTGTTCTACAGTATATATCACCTAAAAAGAGTCTTTAGACACGTTCATACAGTGAACCTTTTGTTCATATACCGCATACTCTAGGTCTCCCTCCGCCCTAGTATGACATAAGAACAAAATGGCTGCTGTCAGTTGAGATGACAGTCAGTTGAGATGAAAGCTGTAACCATTACGAGGTTGAAATGAGCTCAGAGGAAGATAATTACCTTTCCTCTTATCCAGCTTCCTCTCTGACCTTTACTTTATTCTTTTCCTTCATACTTTTTCAGTTCATAGATGTCAGTTGAATGAACAGAATTAGGCCCAGTGAGAGGATCAATCAAGTAATTTAAAATTACGTGCTTGTTTGGTACAGAGATAAGAAATCCACCATCTTCTGCCAAAGACATTCAGCATGTGGCAATGGCAGAGTAAGATACAAACCTTAATTCTTAGATATTGTAATGAGTCACCCATCTATAAATGTGAGAGATATAATTATATTTGTCGAAAACATCATGAAATAAATCAGCACACTCAAACAGTATTAATTAAGATGATGTTTTGTAACAAGTTAAACCCTCTAGACTTATTCATAGGGTGAAGACTGATTCATAAGTAGGGTAGGAAGCTTGTAGATCAGCTATTTTTAGGGGAATAAACTAAAGTGTCTAAAAGCCAAACCAATAATAAAATATAATCGGAATAATACGCCACAGCAAAAGTCTCTCTGGTGGTAATCATCCACTCACTACAGGATTTTAGTCGGATAATGAGTTCGCTGTCCATGTCCTGCTCATGTTTTTAAATTTAGAGCACTAATGTGGTGTTAGATGTTTTTAGTTGGTTGAAATTCTTGCACTTTTTGTTATCGTTTTGTAATCTGTTGTATTGCTTCGGGCCCTAGCTGTCTTGCAGGTGTCACTTGCAAAAGTGCTTTCATAATTCAACGTGGCTATAAGTTTCAATATTATTAGAAAAACATCATTGCATAACAGTATGAATTATGATGTTTTATACAATTCAATTCTGTATTGCGACTGAGGTGGTTTGTAGCAGACAATGTTTGACCATCATCCGCTATACCGTTTTCCTTGCACTCTTGCCTATATCTGCTGTAAAGTACTGTAGCTTATTTGTGGCCAGACCTTTTTTCTGCAGATATTCATTTTATGTGCTAGGTAAGGTAACATCAAATCATGACCTATTGTAGCAATAATAACCAATTAAAAAAATCATAGAATATTTTACACTTTTATTTCTGTAATGGAATTTGGTGGATTTGGGGGTATTAGACCTAGCACATCCTGATGGTTAGAGGAAAAGGAACCCTTTCATCACCCATAAATCTCTCATGTGAAAAGTGCATTGGTCAGTGAACTGGAACCCTTTCATCTCATTACAACTGTCCAGCTTAGGAAGTGTGTGAAGATCAGGGGTCAATGGTCATTGGGCACTACGGTAATCTTTTGGTCTTTCTGTTGCTCTGTGACCCTGCCTACCTTTCCTGGTGTGTAAGGGTCATGTCTGTACGTTGGCCTTTTGTACTGTGTACAAATCCTATGCCACTCTGACAGCTAGTGGCCTGGGGAGGCGGTACCTAAAGGATGCAGGAGTGCTCTTGTGACAGGAAGACTGCTGTTTAGATGTTTCACCTTGGCTTGGAAAGAACAACAATTGCTATGTGTTGATGTACTGTACAGGTTCTACAGCCTGCTGTAAGTTTCAATGTGTGTTAACTGTATGAATGTGAAATAACTTGATGAGCAGGCATTCTCTGCAAACCTCCCATTAATAAGGTTTCACCAAAAGTCATCATGATAGAATAGCTTACATTTCGGAGACACTAATGTTATAATCACTTACAAATGTAACAAATACCTGTGTCCCTAGAGAGAATGCTTCTCTACAGAGCAGCACAAGTACCACATTAAGAGAAAGGCAGGAAAGGTAAAAAAAATCACACCCGTGTGAAGTAAGTGGTGCAACTCCGTGTGGCGGTCCCCGGGGGTTCCCCGGAACTTCCAGACCCATAGGAACGCGCCCAGAGTGTCGGCCCGGTTCCGGCGAGCCGCCCCATGTCCGAAACGGTCGAGAAATGACAGTTACCGTGTGGGGGTCCCCAGGGTGTGTGTGTGGGTCTGTCCGAGCTTTGTGCTCGGACAGACCCAGCTAGGGACCTAGGGACCCAGCCAGGGACAGACACACATAGCTCCTTAATGAAGTGGTTGCACCACTTAAAAAGAAAGAAAAGGAGTAGGAGGTGTGATTTCAGCATAAGGGGGTTATACCGTACAGTATGTATTTCTTGATGGGATTGGTCTTCAGTCTGGCCACTAAGCCTAAACCCGACACACACTGAATTCAGATAACTCCCTGGCTCCTATCTCGCTGCCCTGGCTGGTGGGGTGGGGGTTGGTTGGGTATAGAACTCGGAAGATCGCTTTTAGTTTTAGCCTTCGGTGACTTGTTTCCGTGGTTTCACCGCTCACTTCCTGACCCAAGGTTGTCAAACCCTGAAACAATAGAGCGAGCGAGACAGGAACGGCAGGCCGGAGGAATGTCATCACGCCCTTGGAGACTTCCTGTGGCACAGACACCGAACCTCAGGTTTGGGGAGAAGCCAATAAAATGTTACTGCCCCATTTGCACCTTCAGCCCCCCAGGACAAATTATTGTCACAACGGCAATATCACTTATTACAACTACTGCTACGCCTTCTGTACTACTACCACTACTATTACTACTACTAACTAATACTATTATTACTACTTTGTGTGTAATGCCATGCCATACAGATATAACAGGAATAAAAAAGGTAAACTTCTTAACTGACATTCTGTAAGAAAGAATGCGTTATTTTGCTGTGGAGAAGTGAGCTGAGACTAATTTAGACAGACCCCAAGAATATGAACATGCAATACAATCGCTGCCATTTGCCACCCTGTGCGCTTTACTGTACAATGAGTATGTAATGCTTTTAGTATGACTGGTCTCAGCACCAGCCACAATATGAGCTCTATAAGCAGTGTATGGTTCACTGACTCTTTCAAAATGTTACTGTCTCTTTCTTCAAACATTAGAATGACTTAATGGCTTTAGCCTTAATTTTGGACACATACACATCACTATATAAGTGCCCACCAGTGTGGTAGCGGGTAATATCACACTGCCTATGAACTTGCTATTAACTGTCTCCATTAATTACCTAAGCCTAATGAAGACTGTGTCTGGGAGCATGCCCTTTGGCTCTGATATATTGCTCAGTCTTACTAATGCAGTGGCCTTATCTCGGTTGACTGTATACAGTAGTATACTGTACCTCCACTGTTGTATGCCTAGCCCAATTATCTTCCAGAAACAGATCCCGCCGCACACCCCCTCCATATCTCACATTATGAAAAGAGTATAAATAGAAAACACATACTATACCAAAATGTATAGCTCTATATTCCTCTAGTAATAATTCTTTGCTATATATAGTTTTTGTTCAGAAACAGACATCTCCCCTCTTTCTTAAGTAAGAGGGGCGAAGGGTACCAATTATATGTCCAAATATGGAGTGTCTTGTCTAACCTCAGTGTGTTGTCATGGCATCAGCAAACATCAGTCGGCTCAATATAGGCACAAGAGGCATGCCGCTATATGGGCATATACTGATGACATCAGGGATCTCCATATATGTGCAAATAAATTCCATATATGGGCCTATATAGATCGGCGGTGCATAGAACAAAACTACTGCGCAAAAACAATGTTGGTGTGACTAAGAGTTTGCTGATTTCTTTTTCTGTTTTTTTTACATTCATAGATTCATGACTATAATTCAACTTTGACATGTTTTCATTTCAGTCTGGAGCCTTATCTTGTGCTGGCAAATGTAATGCCTGCTATTGACTAGTGCCGGTACAGTACGTCACTTGAGATGGAGGGACAGGAGCATTGTAATTGGCTAGTAGTTTAGCTCCCATAAATCGGATGGACAGATGGTGCCCAAATGGCTACTTCCGGTCCATAGCCTGGCTGCATGTTTATCCCATAGCCTGGAGAAATGATTGCTCTGTGATTATAAATTCAGACAAATTGCATAGTTGTCATTGCCAATTTAAATAAATATGATGCTATAGGGCCTATAGCACACACAGGGGTGAATGCAAGATCTTCTAGAAGAGATGTAGCTAAGATAAAAAAAATATGACTACTATTCTCTCTCTCTCTCTCTCTCTCTCTCTCTCTCTCTCTCTCTCTCTCTCTCACACACACACACACACACACACACACACACACACACACACACACACACACACACACACACACACAAAGAGAAACCATTTTTCACTGTTTTACATTATGTGCAAGATTGGAATCCATGTTTAAGTCACTTGTATTATTGTAATGTATATATTTGGTTATAGGTATGGAAAGAAAAACAAGAAGAAAGGCAGATTACTAAATTACCTATTTGGACAAGCAAAATTGGCGACCTATTTAAGTAGGAAAGAAAAAATGGCAGTTTTGTTTGAATACAAATTTGATGAAAAAATGGATGAATAATAAATTGGAGGTTTTTAAGGGTGTCTGCCTCTATCTTTATTACAGTACATGCACATTGACAGCTGAGCTTCTGTGATTGGTTGCAGTAATGCCAGGTCTTAGTTCACATGCTATACGAAGGTATTACTACTAGTGTATTCTTTATTCTTATTTTTTCACCATACTTCCTGGGCCAGTAAGTCAAGTAGTTGCTTCAATAAGACACACACAGTGGACATTAAATACACAATAAGTCATAAGTATTGGTACTCAGTAATGGAATCAGACAATGGGACACATGCAATACAACCATCAAGACAATGGAATTAGAGAGATACAGATACTGTATACAGGCCAGACAAAGCAAGCTTGTAGAGGCTAGGAATGATGACAAATGTGGTTGCTTTTGAGCCAAGTTTTAAGATGATTTACCCCAGGAATGGTAGGTGGTACTTTGCTGTAGTGTACAGTATGATGTATGTAGAGAGGAAGGGCGTCCCAGGTCAGGAAAGCCCCCCCTGAGAATGCTAACCTGCCAGTGGTTCTTTCCTCCTTGGGACAATAATGTTCCCTCAGGGTGTTGATCTGGTTAACCTGTCATTAAGGTCATGAAAGTACTATGTGGGGGTGGAGGTGGTCCGGGGCTGCTAGGCCATGAAAGATTTTTTAATTGTTAAACAAGAAACCTTGTATGTCCATATTTAAACCAATTTTTTTTGTAAATGCCCTATACTTTGCCATACACTGCTACAGTGTCACACACAAAAGAAGCAAACATTGCAGATCTACCAGCTCACAACACATCATGATGCAACATGTGAGCTTGTAGATCTGCTATTTTTTGCTATTTTTGGAGAGAGAAAAATGTAAGTGAAATTGACAGTGGTCTGTTTGTGGATTTTATAAATATTGAACTATAGGGGTGTCCCGATCACGTTTTGTTGCTCCCGATCCGATTCTGATCATTTGATTTTGAGTACCGATCTTTCCCGAACACAATATCCAGTCTAATATCATGATATGGATATAATATTGATACTAGGGAATAGGATGTCCCGATCACTTTTTTTTGCTCCCGATCCGATTCCGATCATTTGAAAATGACGTGATCGGCCCTGATTTCCGATCACGTGATCGGATCGGGACAACCCTATATTGAACCAATAAAAAGTATTAACAAGAGCTTGTGACAAAATAATAACTAAATTAGATCCATTAGAGTTATTGGAACACACTAGCCTGATTGTCAGGCGAGTGGGCGGGGTCTATGGGCTGGAAACCAGGCTAGGAACACACAACACATGTTATTTTTCCTGAAATTAACTGTTTTGGACATACAAGGTTTCCACCAAACAGCGACGATATTAGCTCGTCGCTGAGCTCAGTAGGGGACTGTACTTTTGCAATTATGTATGTAACTTTTGGGTTTAATATCCAGGACTTAAGAGACTGTACAAGATAGTAAAGCTGTATATATATTGCCAGAACATGCCAGAAATTAGTCTTGAATAACACCCAAGATATATTAAGTTGGATACCACTTGGGTTGGGTCTGATAGATACTGTAAATATAATGTTGTGGAACAGCACTACACAAACACGTTTTTTCTTTTTCCCATTTGAGATGTACAGTAATCATTTGTTTGTATGCCACTAAGTGACACTGACCATTATCTGAGTGAGTTTAAGAGCAGTCTGTTCACTGTCTTTTGCATGTACTTCATATTACAGTGTCATCTGTGTACATTTGAATGTCACCCCGAACACAAGGGAGATTATTTATGTATACGCTGCAAATGGGTCACAGCTCGTCATTGACTCTTCAAGAGTGTTCAACAGTATTTTCAACATAAGATTCGAACTGCACAAAGCATCAGGAGAAAAGGATAATTGTTCCCGTTTGGCTCTAGTTCTTTACAAAATGTAAGCCTAACTAATAACTATAAAAAATATATATATGGCTCTCCTTAGTTGGAATTTAGTTTATTATCCTGAGCAGTGGAAGTCCATTCTGTTTACCAGTGATGCTCTCATTGCTGCCATGCCCCAGGGCTAATATTCAGTCAATATTGTAGTAATTCTTCCAATATTATCTCATAAATCTCAACTCTGTTACCAGTGGTGGGCAGTAAGTACATCTACTTGAGTACTGCACTTAGGTTTAGTTTGTTTTGACGTTCAATCCACATTTCAAAGACAAAATATTGTACTATTGACTCCACTACATTTGTATGAAGGGAAAATTAGACAGGAAGTTGACATTTTGATTATGATGTTCTATAATGTCAGAATCAGCTTTTGTTTGTGTTCGTTTACGTGCGAAAAGAGTGACTTTGATTTATTGATTGATTGATTGACACATTTGACTGAGCAACTTTCACTTGTCACTGTTGAGTATTAGTAATATTATTTGACCAGGAGTATTAACTCAAGTACTGGGGTCTGGGGTTGAGTAGTCTGTTACAAATGTCAATGTTGTCTCTCCACACTCTCTCTGTCCCTCCAGTGGTGTTCTTGTGCTGCTCTCCAGACATCTTCAGGCAGCTGATGATTCACTTTCAGCGGAAAGGACTACCTCAGGAAGAGTATGTCTTCTTCTTCATCGACGTGTTTGGAGATAGCCTGAACACCAAGAATGGCCAGCCTTGGGCCAGAGGAGATGAGGACGACGCTGTCGCCAAACAAGCCTTTGAGGTACAATGATACTGGTCAGAAGTACTGATTTTGTCTCTGTTTACCTTGTCTACTAAGACTATAGTGACTAGGTAACATTAGAAATGTCCCCGCAAGTGTGTAAACATGGTCGGGGAGGCGTCGGCGAGCGCTTTTATCGGCGCTGGATCTTCTCACAGCTCCTTTCACACACAGCGAGCAAAACCTCGCCGATCAAAGCCCGATTTTACGCCAGAGGGGGTTTTGTCGGCGAGTGCCAAAAATGCCTAATCGGAGCAAATATCGGGCAGTGAGTACGAGCCATAACACAGACAGACTAGACAGCCTGATTAAGTGAGCAGGCAAGGTGACAGGGACCAAGCATAGAGTATATATATAATAGAGACTGAACTGGCGCGAAGCTCCGCCCCCCCAGCTATTCATGTCAGTAGAAGTTGCTCAGTGGCGTTTTGAAGCACCCGGAAGACTGCCGGAAGTCCCTCCCCGGACCTCAACTTTGAGGTCCTGAGTGACGTAGGGCAACCGAGCGCTCAACGTTAAAGCCCAGCTGCACGGGGTTTCCCGGTCATGAATCCACGGGTCCGCCTGTAGTCCCTCCTCCTACCACTAGGACCCAGAGCTTCAACGTTGAATAGCCTCACTGCCCCCTTGGGACCAAGCCTGACTCTGTGGCGGTGATGGCAGAGAAGAGGACTCTGGCTAAGACACTTAGTTAGGTAAAGTTAGCTTAAGTTGTGGCAAATCTGCAAAAAAGATGCTTACCACTAGCTTTCTGCACAGATGTGTTCATAAAGGTGTCTACTATCACAGAACATTTTGTTCCAACCCAACTCCCTTGGGAAACTTTGTGACAGCTGCTGAAAGTTTGGGTACCATAGACACCTTTATGAACACATCTGTGAAGAAAACTAGTGGTAAGCTAGGCAAGCTGCAGATTTGCCACAACTTAAGCTAACTTTACCTAACTAACTAGCCATCCTGGACGATGTTAGTCACCCACTGCACACAGCACTTTATTCTCAGAAGAGCAAATTCAGTAACAGGTTTTTATCCCAGATATGTAGCACAGAAAGATAGACTTAAGAACTCCTTTATCCCAAGGGCCATTAGACTATATAATGAATCAATGGGGGCCGTGGGGGGGAAACGAGGAGGGAGGGGGTTGGTCAGTTAACGTATTTGCTTTGTTTTTTTTAGTGGTGTTGCACTTTTAACTCATGCCTTTTTTATCTTATAAGGTCTATTGCCTTTTTCTACTGCATTCTATTTACTGATGTAATGTGTTTTTATATGTTCATCATGCTCTTTTTATTCTGTATGTATGTACTGCACTGGAGCTGTTTCCTTCGGGATCAATAAAGTATCTATCTATCTATCTATCTATCTATCTATCTATCTATCTATCTATCTATCTATCTATCTATCTATCTATCTATCTATCTATCTATCTATCTATCTATCTATCTATCTATCTATCTATCTATCTATCTATCTTGTAACAATCGCCCTTATCACTTAAAGGAGAAAACCACCCATTTTCAACATTTTACTATGTCATTAATATACCTTAGAGCTGTTGTGTGGAAATAACAAAAAAGTCCCCCCGATTCTGTGTTTCCTAGAACTGTAAGTATGAAAAAAATCATTAACATGGTGAAACGCATCTTGATGACATCATCAAGATGTGTTTCACCATGTTAATGATTTTTTTCAGATCTCTAGTTCTAGGAAACACAGAATTTATTATTTCCAAACAGCTCTAAGGTATATTAATGACATAGTAAAATGTTGAAAATGAGTGGAATGCCCCTTTAAGGAAAACCGTTAACTAAGGAAAAATAAACAACAGGATCGTAGGGTTATAGTGTAAGTTATTTATATAGAGATGCAGCAAATGTGAATTGTCAAACAAACGGTGTTCAATAGAACTAGTGCACTTGGCACAGTACGTCTGTCCCTGTCTCTCTCCCTACAAAATGAAAGAAATAAACAGGTAAACAAACTGAAAACAACAAACAATACTCTCTTCAAAACCCCTCCCGCCCCAAAAAAGTCCCGACGCTCGCCGTAGCGTCCTGCGTCTCCACGTTTACAAACAACAAGCAACCCCTCCCAAAGTCAAGAGCGCAAAACCGCGCTAAGCATTAAGTAAATAAATAAATAAAGTCCGCGTCCGTCCTCTTCCTTAACGAAGCGCGCGCCCGCGACAGTCAATAATAGTTCCTCGGTAGATCCCTATATCCAGGGAAACGTAAAATATCCGCTCTGAACGGTCCAACGGAAAAAAACACGATTGGGGTACCCCTTATTAAATCTTTTTTATCCACTTAGACAGCTTGGAATGATCTCACCGTTATCGGATAATCCAAACACTGGTCGATTCCCCACCGGCAGCAACCGTGCGTCACTTCTCCCGATAGCTTCGACAGTTCTTCTCTTAGGCTGCAGATACTAAGTTTAAACTTTTGCTTGAATGAATTAAACTCTATCTGGCGCCCGGAGCTCCTCTCTCCTGTGTAGGCCTACACCTCTGTTTGCAGTTTCTTTCCCCCCTTGTTCCCCGTGTGTCACTTCCTCCCTATGAAACCTAAGTGTGGGTGGCGACATCAGTCCCTGACAGCTGTCACTCACCCTAGGTCCATCAAGTCCCGTTACCCCTCTCGTGAATAGGAGAAAATACTATTTAGCCAGTATCACATCATTTCACTTCATAAAAATAATAACACGTATAGGGAAAATAAAGCAGAATAACATGGAAATGTGCTTCGTCACAATCTATCTAGCTGCTTGGCCCTCCTTTTGGAGAGGCCGGCCATTTGTAGGTCCCTCACAACCAACTTGTGCATAGGCTGCCAAAGATAAAAACAAAAAGTTTACATCTGTAACTTAGATGTGAGATGGTCTGCTTTAGCTGTTGACATTTCAGCACTTTGGTTAGACAGTACATACAGTATATCACTCATGCAGTTTATCTAAATGAGTTGTTATGGATTTTGCATTAGCTTAAAGGACCACTTCACCACTTTTCAACCTATCTTCATATAATTGGTCCTCACTAATGTTCATGATAAAACCCCACCATTTTTTTCTGCTCGGTCTGTGTCTCATAGGAGGGATGTGGGCAGTTCAGACATCCGTCCACCAGTGACATCATCGTTAGGCAGATTTCTTTTAAAACAATATTTGTTTTAAAATATATTTAGATTTGTATTATCGTGAGAACGATGGCTTCCATTTTTGCATTGAAACTTTTCAGGAAAAGAAAGCCTGTAGTTTCTATTGGCTTGGAATCCCCATCGATGGTTTCTGAACTGCCCACAGCCCTCCTATGAGACACAGATTGAGTAGAAAAAAATTGCGGTATTTTATCATGATCATTAGTGAGGACCAATTATAGGAAGAGAAGTTAAAGTGGTGAAGTGGTCCTTTAAGCCTAATCTCTCAAATACAGATTTGAGCTGCACTAGAAAATTAAAACCGATGCCGATGGGTTCCCAGATTGGCTTAAGCCTTGTTCTTATCCATTTACTGCATGTGACATTTATTTATTTATATATTTTTTAAATTTCATGATTTTGTAACCCATTTTTCACCCGGTGCCAATTGCCTAAACTGTAATCCTGGGCACTATTCTCCCTCTCTGAGTTCATGCTTCCTTCAATGCATGAGGAGTGAAGCATGAGCTGTGAGCAGGCCGCTTCTTATCACCTGACAGGGGAGGAGTTTCCCTGGTAGGACGTAGCGTGTGAATTCATTATTCGTTATTCCAACCATAGAACGATAACCTACCTAGATAAAAAGTTAGATACCTCCTTCGGCTCTGGGGCGTGTGTATCTCGAGAGGAGGCAAGCTTCCTTGAGCTTGACACAGAAGCATAGTGGAAGCTTGCCAAGCTTCCGCATGTGTCATGGAAGGGAACGTTCGCTAGGCCAATCAGAGGCAACATCAACGTTTGTTTTCTCATCCCAATAAAGCTCCTTTGGATTGAAAGACCCTGAAAAGACACGCTGTGATTGACCAGTAATCACTTGAGTGTCAGCGACGCAGCGTGCCTTCCGCAGTTCCGCTTGACTTCCGCCTTACAATGGATTTACATGGCTCCAACGAACTGCAGCGGCCAATGAGGCATCTATTTTTCTTTTAATATCTATGATATCCCCCAACTTCAAATTTGACACACGCGTTCCACACCACCACCGGGAGTGCAGTGCCCGGCCTTGAGTCGGTGGGATATACAGTGGTCTTAATGAACCTAACAGTACGTTTTAACAGCGGGCGACAGCCAGACGCATTTTCCGGAAGTGCATTATTTGTTTATGGGACCCGGCGACTACCGGCGGCAGTTCCTCCGCCCACTTTTCGACTTTTTTGGGCGATACCGGGCGATTAGGCAATGTGTCGGCCAATGCTCGCCCGTTGCTCACCCCCCCCCCCCCCCCATTGGGTACTTATATTTACAGTTCGGTAATAAACACAGTGGTACGATTTCAGTTAACAACTAAAAAATCATTCACTCATGACTTGTTTCAGCATCTTGTTACAACATTTCAGCACCATAACAGTAGTAATGGATGATCAAATAGAAAGAGGAGTTACAAATTCTTCACGGGGGCCCAAGCCCTTCCACCAGCAGACCAAAATGAAAATACTAAAGTATTATTTCCTGTCTATTTTAAGAGTGTGAAGATACTGACGTATCGAGAGCCACAGAACCCTGGGTACAGAGACTTTGTCAGCCACTTGAGGACAGATGCTAAGAAGACATTCAACTATACAATAGAGGACTCACTGGTAAGGAACATAATACAATACATACAGTACAGTGTCCATGTGTGTGTGTGTGCATGTGTGTTCTGTTTGTGTGCATATTTAAGCTCCCCAAGAAAAAAATATATTTTGAAAGTAGCAGATCTGCAAGCTCACAACGCGTAATGTATACACGGTTAAATCGGTTTAACTGATTTTGATGCTAAATTAACTAATTGTGACCAAATTTGACTGAGGGGCTGCCATTGGATTTTTTTAGAATTTTCGTTTTTTCATGTCATGTGAAAGCAGGGAATCATAGCTTCAGTCTGCCTGTGCTATTAACTCGTTTTTGAAAAAAAACGAGTGAAAAGCTGGTGAAAAGCAGGAATTTGCGCGATGGCAGGCTCTCAGTCAAATCTGGTCACAATTTGTCTGGGGACCCCCTGGTACTGCTTCAAGGACCCCCTGGTACTGCTTCAAGGACCTCCTGGTACTGCTTCAAGGACCCCCTGGTACTGCTTCAAGGACCCCCTGGTACTGCTTCAAGGACCCCCTGTGGACCCCAAATTGAGAACCACTGGGCTGCAGTATAGAGTCAGGGCCTTATGCTGATGAAAGGCGAATAAGAATGACGAAGGAGGAATGGAGAGAGAAAACAGAAAAGTATGTAAAGCAGTGGATCTGTTCATTTCTATAGTTTCTATTCCTCTTAAAGGTGTGTTTGTGTTGTATCCAGATCAGAGAGAGCACGTTTAGTGTTGGTAATGCTCAGCTGGTCTATCAGCTAATTTTCTCCTGTACAACGCCTGGCTGATTGGTCCAATTCAATTTAGAGAAGCAAGCTAATTTAGTTTGGCCGATCGTATCTTCACATTTTGTCCTGCACACAGGTACAGGATGACAGCATAAAATAAGCACTGTCACACAATTAGATGAACAAGATACACAGTAACAGAGAGATGGACAGAGAAAGGCAGAGAGGGGGGGGGGGGGGGGGGGGGTGGGGGGGGGGTAGTGTCATCTCACAAATCTTATCTGCAAACACTTTAGCTTTAGGTGCAGCCAGAAGAAGAACACGCTGGGTCTAGGCATGGTTCTCAGGCTTTCTGTTTGTCAGGCTTATGAAGCTAGTTGAACATCAACAACAGACTGCTAAATAAAACCAATTTGATTAAGAAACAAGAAACAGGCAGATCCCCCTAACATGAGTGCTTACAAAGAATGATATTATGTCTGTGTTTTGTTACATCATTTTGTTTAGGCTCTCATTCAGCCTTTCAGTGTTTGATAGGATCCATGATTACGGTGAAACAATGATAATAATAGTAATGCATTGATTCTCACTAAGCAGATATCAGTACAGGCGCCAAAGATCACAGGGGGTGCATAAAATCATTATAGCTTAACCCCATATGTAACTTCATTATGGAGCACACTAACATTGTTAAAAGAAATGTTTCAATAGGTTTAAAACAAATGTCACAATGTTTTGCAGTGTGACATGTTGTGAGCTTGTTGATCTGCTATTCTTGCTATTCATCATACCAGTATAGAGCTAAAATGTCTGAAAACACAAGTGTGTGTGTGTGTGTGTGTGTGTGTGCGTGCGTGCGTGCGTGCGTGCGTGCGTGCGTGCGTGCGTTTGACTTGCGCTTGCGCGTGAGCACACAACTGGGGGTCTCAGGAAAGAAGGTTGGGAACCACTATTATTTATGTTTAATGATTAGATAATGCTGATAGCAGGAGGGCCAATTAAATCAACACATCTAATAAGGCCTAGTGACATAATCAGCCAGCCTTTCAGCCTGGACAGCCTGGAGGACATCTGTCATTTAGTATGCACATTTTTATCTTTGTCAAGGCTTTATACATCCAGCAGGAAATTGCAGTTATTAAATTGTATGCGAGAGAGAGAGTTTATACTGTATGCTATCTGGCATTGCCCATTATCCATACTGTAGTGTTGATAAACAGAATCTGAATCAAATGTATCATTACATCACAGGTTTACAGGCTCCAACAGGCAATCTTACTGTAATAACAGTGGACTTTAAATTTGTCCTTGAGATTTTGCACATTATGATACCAGTCCGCTATGAAGAAATTATCCTATTCTGATGTTAATGTTTTCTGTCTTCCAGAAGAACATAATCTCTGCAGGTTTCTATGATGGTCTGATGCTTTACGCCCATGCTTTGACGGAGACCATGAACCCATCAGGGGAGCGGCCTGTAGGGAAAACTGTCACCACCCAGATGTGGAACAGAACCTACCATGGTAAGTCTGTGTTCTAGAAATTCGGCCATAGCCACTTGCCAAAATGTGCCCAAATGTGCTGACCTCATCACATTTGTGATGACGGCTATGGACGTTTTTAGGCCAAGGAGTGTTTTTCGTGCAAAACTAATGCTAATAACTTGTTTTCGCGATGTTTCCGGCAGAGCAGGCCTCTCATTCTGTGGACCTTAATGACCAAATGCATAGAAAAAACACAAATAAAATGTACGGCATGACATCACAGGTCCTGTCCAATTTTGGGCCTGTGGCTCCCCGGCTATAACCACTTTTCAAAATTGTTGAAAAATAGTTAAGATCGCTGATCTACATGATACTATACGACAAAGTGGGGCATTAATTTATATTGCTGCTGCCCGGCAGCAGCAATATTTTCAAAATGCAAAATGGAAGCCGTGTCTGAATATGAATTGACTGCCTCAGTGACCAACAGCAGAAGACTGTGGTTGTGTACACCTGCATGAATATACAGTAAAATATGTAATGATGGGTCTCCTGACAGCTACTCTCTGTGGTCTTGGAGGACGTGGATCTGGTAAACAGATTTAACCGTGTGCACTGTAAAGTCATCAGTGTTCATTTAATTCTGAGAGTGTACAAATGGAACCGAATAAACCCATGCTGGGAGACCCTGTGATGATATTTCTTCCAGTACCCTAGTTTCTTGTCTGAAACATTTTATTGCTGGAGGGAGGTACATTTGGCTACTGTGGAATGATTTCATTCTTCTGAGTTCAACGGTCTGTAGCCTATTTTGTAATGGTAAGAATTTCTGTGGAGGTTGTCTGTGCTTTAACAAATAACTCAAATTGTAATTTATCTTAAAGAGATATGAGCCCCCTCAACTCCTGAAGAAATACTGAGTTCTTGATTGAGACAGAGCTGGCTCAGACCATCTTCTCAATCAACATTTCATTAATAAACCACAACCCAGAGGACTGGTATGAACAGAAACTCTGGGATAAAAAACAACACAGACCCATCATGCCCAATCAGTATTCTGTAAACCAATGATTTATTAAAACTAAAATAGAATGTTTTTTTTAGATGACAAAAAGATGCCAAGAAAAGTCAGTTGTGTTATTGTTGTGAGTTCCCCAAATAAAGACGAGTTAATCTTGAGTGTATTCAGTGACAGCCAGGCAAAGCAGAGATGTTAAATCCCTGGAGGTGTCCAAGGCTATTAGCTTTCTCCTTCTCCCCTCCCTGGACCTCCGGCTTACCATATATTTATAGTGTCCGTTTACAACATCATGTAATCATCGACCTTTATTACAAATACATATTCTGTGAACACATCCTCAATACATTCTTTACATAATGATCATGTGTCATGTGCCATGTGTTTTTTTGTTTTTTGTTTTTCTTACATTTTTATCCCACGATTTTGCAACCCATTTGTTCACCCAGTGTCAATTATCTAATGTAATCATGGACGCTACACTTCCTCTGCCAACCTTGGGGGGCAGCGGACTGGCCTCATGCTTCCTTCTATGCATGAGGAGTCCAAGCTGCTTCTTTTCACCTGACAGGGGGGCCAATGTTAACAGAAATACTGTACATATGTCCTTGTAATAGTACCATGGTTACAAAACTATACAGCCCTCTGTATACTTTGGCCACATTGGCCTTGAAGCTGATTGGCTAATACACATCATCTAAGTTGTTTAGTCATGACAGATGAGACAACATCTTGGTCAATGTGGAACTAGCCTCCCTTCTCTGCACAAGTGCACATGGTTGCATTTAAATGGCCAGTGGGATGCTTTAGGCATTCTGGTTCTTCATTTTTTTCTGAGCATGACATGAAGCAATGAATACAGCCTCTCTCTAGTTATGAATTCAAACCCTGTACACTCAAGACACTTCCCTCGCTGCCACCCTTAGATCTCCATATATGGAGCTGACCTGTTCTGACATTCCATATGTTGATCTGAACCTCATCAAACCCTGTAGACTCAAGACACGCTCCATATGTGGCCAGACCTCATAAACCCTTTACACTCAAGACACTGCCCCCGCTGCCACCCTTAGATCTCTATATGGAGCTGACCTGTTCTGAACTTCTGACATTCCATATATTGATCTGACCTCATCAAACCCTGTACACTCAAGACACGCTCCATATATGGCCAGTACAGAATTCATTCCATATGTTGATCTGACCCCCCATGCCAAAGCGCCAGCGCTCGCTCAGCAGTCTGCCGTCACCGCCTGGGTGACCTCAGGGCGTCTTACTGGTTATTATTATAGTATTTAACCATAACATTATGAGATTGTAAAATTGAGCAGACCACCTCAAACCAGTACACATTAAAATCCATAACTTGTGTGTGTACAAATGGAACCAAATCGACTTGTAAGGGTCCATTTGGTTCCATTTGTACAGTCATGGATTTACAAATAGATAAATTAACGTTGAGGATTTGATTGTGTAGGAATTGAAAAGATAGATCAGTTTTGGTTGCGGCTTTTTTGTCTTTTGGTGGACAAGCAGATGTTTCCTCTTCTGCTTCTCTTCAAGGTATTGGAAGGAGACAGAAAGCAGAGGCAGAGAGAGAGAAACCACAAAAATGCCAACGTTGCAAATCGTGTTATTGAACAGCCCCTATCATCATATCTCGTCTCATTTCTGCACGTCTTCCAAATTATCTTTTCCTCTGGTTTCTCTGGAAGTACATTTCCGGACACTGCAAAATGTAGATGTCACTCAAAATCCTCCCACTTCAGCCATATTGTGTGTCTCATTCAAATGTCTAATAGGATACATGTGGAAGCTAATTGTGATGATTTATAATGGAGAAGATACTTGATATTATGCTTTTGCTTATGTATATGCATCTATATAAATTGAATGCATTAAGTATTGATAGGTTGCCTTTATGTTATCTAATGTTTGTATTTATATCTAATGGTAGAAGAAATACAAAAACAAAATCTGTCTCTGACAAACTGACTCATGACCTCCAATCCAACCCTGGCACAATCTCAGTGTCTTCATTGCGTTCTTGTCCAGACGTTTATTTGTATCCAATGTCATGCTGAAACTCAATATGCTTCACATTAAAAGACAATGGGGAAAACAGTATACATATCTATGCATTTAATTATGTACAAAGTTATAAAATGTGCGGCATAAAACTCCACTCCCTCCACCCACACACATAAAAGACAGGATTTATGACAACCCCACCCTATACAGCAAATCGTTGTGTTAACTGAGTTAACTGTGTTAAAAATCTGGTGTGCAGGGTGATCTGAGTTGACTATGGGTCACCGTTTGCAACTTGATGAACCTGAACCAACTTCCTCTATGGTGCGATTTCCAAAGCACACAGACCAACACGCCTGCAAATGATGGATGAGCGTTTAAATAGTTTGTTGAGGAGTTGACTGGGCCCATAGAAGCCCCATCAATCCCTCTTCACCTAAACTCTCCCTTTTTTGCCTCAACATGGGTGTATTCATGCATGCACGCACGCACGCATGCACACACACGCATGTATGTGCATGCGCGCACACACACACACACACACACACACACACACACACACACACACACACACACACACACACACACACACACACCTCTACTTGCCACCAGGATCTGCATGTTTATGAGAGATCATTCCAGCTCGACCAGCTAAACAAACCACTTGTCTACTCTAAGCCAATGACAAGCTTTCATCACCTGCCCTGTCCAATCAGAGGGTCTGCAGGCTGGTGTTCAGATTGTGTTTTCTTGTGTATTTGGGTTAGGCTCTAGCTCTGGCTCTATAGTTTGTTTGAGTGGGCAGCAGAGAGGGTGATGTTTATTTTTGGAGGAGGTCAAAGGCCCCTTTTTGGTCACAGGCACAGGGAAAGAGATGATTGACATTGAGAGGATGGAAGGTTACTGGGCATATGCCTTGTGTTAGGATTCATTAAGAAGCTACTTAATTGCCTGTTTCTACCCATAATGTTCACATTTTAAGATGACAGCAGTAACCAGGGGAGAGACATACGTGTACTCTGATGATTTATTTTGCTCTCCGTCTCCCTTTCCTTTCACTCACATCCACTCCTCTCTCATTTTCTCATTTTCTCCCCATCCATCGTCCTTTAACACCCACTGCCTTTCCTTTCATCTCCTTAAGTGACCCTTTGTTAGAGAAACGACCGTCCTCTTCTTCTCCATCACCAGGAGCTTGCTAACAGTAGAGGTAAACACTTAGAGGAGGGCAATGGGAGGCTAACAGAGGGAAACGCAGGCAGGAGCTAGCTAGACATATGCGGAATCCATCATTGTAATTTAGTTAGCCACAGGCAGACATGATGGCTGCCTTTCATTCATAGAATGAGCCCCCTCAACTCCCTTTTTTCCATGTCTCTGAATAAATGCTGAGATCTTGGAGAAAGAGGCAGAGCTGGCTCAGAGCATCTTCTCAATCAACATTTCATTAATAAATCACAACCAAGAGGGGGATTCCAAAATCCGGCATCAACAGAAACTGGAACATCCTCCCCAAAAAACACAGACCCATCGCACATCATTTAAAACCAAGGCTATCTTAAAACTTGAAACAAAAACATTCAGCAATGGCTTCCATAGCAATGGCTTCCATAGCGATGGCTCCCTTTCATTCACAGGAAAGCAATTGAGTTATATTAGCAGTTCATTATTATATATTTTTTTGTTTTTGTTTTACTTACTTTATTATTATTCTTTTTTTTATAGAATCAAAAATGTGTTTAAATTAATATGTGTTGGAAAACATAATATAATATGTAGAATCAGAATGAGCTTTATTGTCACATCACAGGTTTAGTGTAAAGAAGAAGGTGAAATGAATTAATATATTTTCATGTGCAGTGAGAAGAGACAGGATAGAGGAGTGAGAACAAAAGAGAAAAGAAAAAGAAATGTGGGATAAAAACAGGTTGAATGAACAATATACAGATATACTGTAGTATAGGTACTGGAGCAGCTCAGACAGTTTAAGCCCTTATTTTATTAACAGGGTGCAAAGTAAAAAAGCCACAACGTTTCGATTACATCTTCGTCAGGTCATCATAGTAGGCTATACTGATAGCGTATGTGATAGCAGGTATGTATATGATATTTAGAACATTAGCATCATTATGTCTCAACTACAGTACATTGCATTATCCGGCCTGGCAGGGATATTTTTTTCGGTCCTGCGAGTCTCTGTCTGTCTGTCTGTCTGTCTGTCTGTCTGTGAGCAACTCATTTTGGGCACCGCTGGACCAATCAGCATGAAGCATGCACACTCCCAGTCGGCCTCAAGGTGGCGCTATAACAGGTCGCTTCTTGCGAAACACACTTTTTGCTACATATTTTGTTCAAAACCCAAATTGGTATTTTGATTCTGATTGGCTACAGTTGGCTTTCAAAGTTCCAGAGGGCTTTCAATGGGTCCTGTTTTGCACAAAATGCCACAAATGAACTTGGTGTCCGATTGGCATGAAACTTTGCATGCACACTCCCTGTAGTCCAAGGAAGAACTGCCACCCCAAATGTTTCAAATAACCCTCGGCTGATTATAGCGTATTTGATCCCAGCCTGGCAGTTTGCGCTGCCTCCAACTACTGCACTTCCTAGTGATGCTACTGTATGTTGTTATGTATGTACGTTACTTTGGTATTTATATTAAGTGCATAAAGTGCATAAAAGGATTGTGTGTGATTCAGGGTGCATAATAGATGAGTACATGGAGATTTTAAATGCACAGTATCAAGTTTTAAAATAGCCTTGGTTTTAAATGATGTGCGGTGCAGGGTATGTGATTTTTGATTTACTTTTTTTTTTACTTCAATAATTCAGCCCAAATATGTACGCTCTTCTTTGCTGGAGATTACTATGTCATCAACTCTTCATCATCACATGTGGCCGTGTCTGTCAGCCCCACCTCCCTTCAGCTCCATTATTCAATCTTCACCTCTCGTCTACCTCCCAGACTCCTGCTCTCCTCCTCTACCATCTAAAGGTGACTCCAGACCGAGGAAACTTGTCCAGACTAGTCTACTCGACTACTTAAAACTCTCATATTGCAACAGACTAGCATTTTTTATCTGCACAAAGACAGTCTGCCGACGAAACATTATTTTCCACCATGCAAATTGCAGAAAGCACTGGTTTGCAGTGTTGCCAGGTCTGCTTATTATAAGCGACTTTGGGCTAGTTGTCCTGTAACATAGGTTAATATTCATAGTTGCCCGTTGCTTTATAGTTCGGGCTTATTTCTGAAGTGTAGTTGCTTATTTGGGTTTGCTTTCATTTAAAAAAAAATAGCTGATGTAATAGGGCTAAGTAGTGAAAGTGGTTGCTTCTTTTGGATTTGTTTTCATAGACATGGTCGCTTGTTTCACTCACGGAATCTGGCAACACTGCGCTTCACACTAAAACAAACAAAGTTAGCATTATTTTCGCTAGTCTTGCTTTGGAGTTGATTTGGAGACTGGAGTTGAATGATGATTGGTATTACATAATATATTAAGAGTTGATATTGAGAGTTGATATTGAGAATATGGTATCTAGTTCACACACTACACCAGTAGTCAGCCCTGAAACATGACGAGCAGACTACAATTACACTCTACAGAGTAATTTACCCCCCTCATCGTCTACGACATGGATTGTTGTAGACGCAACCGACCGGACATGTTCGGTTCTTCATCAACGGGTTCCGACGCGTCGATAAGGCGATATGGACGGCAAGCGACGGGAGCTTCTCGTCGGGAGTCTCCTGCCGACAACTTCGCGACTCTTTCAAACTGGCCGACAGCTGACCGTCGACGCATTGTGGAGGTAGCTTTAGACAGGAAACATCACAGCCAAGCCTTCTCAGTACAGAACCATTCACCTGCACTGTGTTTATTGAGAACAGTTCTGTTCTATAAGTTATAGGCAACTAGTTTAGTTTATGTCGTGCTGCAGGATAGGGTGAGCACCTTCCCCTCGAGGATGCATATACGGAGCGGTGCATACTGTACTCTTTCATGCCAACTGCCATCAGACTCTAGAACTGCCTCCCCCAAATTGCATATGGTCCTATGGTGGTCCTGGTCTTGTGTGTTTATGTCCACTTGTATCTGTTGTTTTTCTGTTTGTCCAGTAGTTTTATTTATGTGTCACATTATGCTGTTGAAACGCTTCAATTTCCCATCAGGGATTAATAAAGTATATCTCATCTCATATAGTTATAGGCAACTAAAGTTGCCATATCATTTTGTTCCCAGCAATTGTCCATGTACAGCCTGGAATGTGATGCGATGAATTTATAATGACGACGAATATATGCAGAAGGAGGAGAGGACACTGGAGCAGCAGTCAAGCCAGGCTTGAGGCGCGTTGGTAGACTCCCTTTGTTCCTGATAACGAATAGGCTATACTGTATTTTGTATAGCACTTTTCCAAACAAGGTTACAACAAGTGCTTTGCAGAACAAGGTAAAAGAGCAGCATGTGCTGTATGGAGCTCCACTGTAAGGGACGGTGTGCACAGAAAGTGTTTTTTAGAGCTACTCCTTAAGACATAGGAGCGCTCCTGACTCCTGTGCCAATCGCCACGCCTTGAATGCTGTTTTGGCAGTGATCTCTTGGAACCCTATCTTGTGCGCCGCCTTACCGCTTATGCCTAAACTTGTTAGATCATTTTTTTACTATTTTAAAATAGTTGACGACCAAACCTAAGTGACACTTTGGAAGCGCTCTTGGCATTCAGATTTTTGATATCAAAAGTGCTCTGCCATGAATAGAATGATTTCTTTCTGTGGTCAAAGCCCTTGAGACACACTTCAGCATTATGCCACAGACGAAAAACAGTCGAAGTCCACACTATTGATCCATAATGTATAAATGATAAATAAGGGTTCAGGACAACGAGGCCTTTTCGTGGAGGGGTCATAATGAAATTTGGACTTTTCGTCTGTGGTACTCCATTCTTGTTATCACATTAATTTAACACTTTAATCTCATCCTCCATATAATAGTCATTCAGTATGCTTGGCACTTACTACTGCCCTTTTCTCTCTTTCATGTTTTCTTTTTCTTCATCTCTCATAATCACTGAAAGAGAACATCCTCCTTTTTGTCTTGCTGAATAAAGACCTTAAAAAAAGGCAGGGGGACCCCAAAAATAGGCTGGAAATCTAATCGGGTGAAACCAGAGCTTCCTGCCTTTTCCTTCAGGCCCTTCTCCTCCACGTCCTTAGATCCAGGAGAAGTCATCATCCTATGCTTGCCTCTCTGTTTCTCTATCTCTCTGACCGCCTGCACCTCCTTTATCCTTCCTAGGACATCCATCACTCAGTGGCCTTTACAGCTGGACTTTTACCGCTGCTGCTTCCCACACATTGTTTTCCAGCTACAGTATTACTGACTGGCATGGCTGGTTAATGCTATAGGATCTGGATAGAGCTGATAATCACACTCAAGTAGTATCTCTCTGTAACTTCCCCATCAGCAGGACAGTGACAATATTTTGAAGATGTTGAGTGAAGTCAAGTAAAGTCTAAAAAATCACACCCGTGTGAAGTGAGTGGTGCAACTCTGTGTGTGTGTGTGTGTGGGGGGGTGGAAGCTCCAGACCCACAGGAACACACCCAGGGTGCCGGCGCGATTCCCTGCGTCCGAAAGGGTTGAGAAATGACAGAGTTACCGTGTGGGGTTCCCTCTACTGTACTGTACTGTACTGTACTGTCACTGTACTGACACACCCGAAATCACCATATATACAGTTAATATGTGCGTGTGTGTTTGTGTGTGTGTTAGGGTGCGCACAGGTGGTGAAAAACAACCATGCTGTTTTCGTGCTCAGACCCACCCAGCCAGCCAGGCAGGCAGGCACCCACACACACACACACATAGCTCTGTAAGGGACGGCAATGTGCAGGACACACAGGTTTGCGGGACATTATCCTTACCAACTGAGAGTTTACAAATGGACCGGCAGGATTCTTGCTTTGAGCTGCTCCTTCAAACATTGTTTGTGCATTTGCAAACTGTCAGACTGCCACTGCCTAGATATACAAGGAGAAAACTGACAAGACTTTGCAAGACCTCAAGACACAAAACATGCACAGGCACAGAATGGGACACAACGTCCTAATTTTGGATCTACTTAACTTAATGAGATCGTTTTATGTTGTGTTTTGACTTAAGGTTTTGGAAGCCAGATGTTACATTATGTCCAGTTGTGATTTATCTCACAGCATGCATGCTCTGCCCATGTGCTGATTTAAAGGCTCTGGCCCTCATTTATCAATTGAGTGTAAATTCTGCCCCAAATTCGAGTGTAGGATTCGTAGTACACCCACGTCGGGTCGGCATTTATAAAGTGATCGCAGACAGCTGATCCTTCCTTAATTTCGTTCGGACGTTTATAAATGTGACGGCTGAAATCTATCTGGCACGCCCTATGAAATCAAGCCTCGCCCTCGTTTTTGCGACATGAACAACTGCAATACGACCTGGAAACCATGGTTACAGGAAAAAAAAGTTTCACTCGCTTGCCTAAGTTGCCTTGCTGCCCCCTCCCATACACACACACAGACGCACGCACGCACACGCAACTTGTTGCTGTAGGACTACCCTGTCTGTTTCTCCTCTCGCTTCGCTTCCCTTCCCTTGCTGCCCGCCTCACCCCCCCCGCACGCACGCACATATCGCAATTTGCAAGCAACTGTCACTGTGTTGTTAGTTGTATATTCAATTATTAAAGTCTTTATTCATTTAATATACAACAAGATATATTAGTGAACGAAAACCTGAACCTGTGAACCATGAATTATATAACAAATAGGCGCGCACACACGCTGCTGTTTTGCAAGGTGCATCTCCTGTCCTGTCTGTCTCTCTCTATCACTGTGGTCCGTCCGTGACACCGTGACCAATTGACCATGCACGTTCGAGAGTCTATTTAAATTGACTCGCTGTCAACTGTCAATTATATGAATATTGCAGCCAAAACCGTAGCCTCATGTGGAACTGGACAGTGGTGGTGGTGGTGGGCTGCAGGCTGGCTTAGCCGAATAGCCTACTATCTCCGATGCGTTCCCACTTGCGCTGGCACGGCACATTTGGCATTCGAGCGACGCGTCGGGTTTATTAAACGAGGAGGAGATTGCACATACTGTAACTCCAGAAAGACATCGGCCTGCTGTAGATTAGGCTACAGTAGGCTACCCATGTTGGGACTCTCCGCGCTGCAGCACTGCACTATACTCTCCAACGTCCCGTCATGGAAATATTTCCGCACAGACAGCCCAAATCCTCGCATGTATGCGCTCATCATGCAAAACACTGTTTAAATGGCTTACGCATCTAATTGCAACATTGTTTTTAAATGCGCGATTTTAATTGCTTGCTTGTAAAGTTGGAAATCTC
This sequence comes from Electrona antarctica, assembly GCF_951216825.1. NCBI lineage: Eukaryota > Metazoa > Chordata > Actinopteri > Myctophiformes > Myctophidae > Electrona > Electrona antarctica. Next base: position 30,800,322 of record NC_136811.1, on the reverse strand, counting down.
CTACTAATTTCATATGACACAAAGACACATCGTTGATGTATTCCTTTACTTTTATTTTTATTTTTTACATTTAGCCCATATAGCCTACATACCTAAACAGTTTTAAACATTTTAGGAGTGAATATATGTTTCGATGCCTGTGACAGCCTCTCAGCTGGTCAAACAATGCTGCTCCGCTGTTCTACGACAGAAAAACAGGTGAGGACAAAGCGTACGACAGCTCCCGACCAGACGTGATTTTTGTCCTGGCTCAAGTTCAAATTCATGCTTTGGCGCAAATCGTAAATGCCGAAAATTGCGGTAATTTCGGCGTACACCCATATTTTGGCGTACGCACGGTTAATAAATGAGGGCCTCTGTGTTTAGACAAAGGCGATCCTCAATCATTTCTAGATGAAGAAATTACAACCTTATGATCTAGTAGTTAATTCCTTCCAAAATCAAAACCCTTGCTTTTGTGGAAAATAATTGTAGCAATAATTTTAGTTACTTATAGATAGATGTATTTGTATGTTTCCACAGAGTAGAGTGGGGTAGATCATTGGTTCCTAAACGTTTGCCCATGCCGGACCCAAAATAGTGAAAATAGAAGATCTACAAGCTTGCCTTATATTCAGTACTTCTTAATTATTATTTTTATTCATGGAATTTCTTAGATTTGTTTGTTTGTTTGTGACTCGTACAAATTGGTCCGTGACCCACAAATGGGTCCCGACCCACGGTTTAGGAAGCAGTGGGGTAGATCGATGTCAGCTCACACTGATACAGGAATGACATCATGAAACAGAATATTGACAGTGCCTGCCCTGATGTATCTCTGTAGCAGAGACCAGACAGATACACACCCCAAAACAGCACTGATGTTAATGATTCATTGCATCCTTGGCGTATAATGTGAACTCTCTGATTCCTTCATGAACAGCACGCTATTGGTCATTTGCTATTGATAAAGACTGCACAGGGAAGCCACAGATGCAGTTATTAGACGGGTCTTGTTCTTTTTTCCTGAAAAATTTGCTTTTCATATGCCCTTTGAATCTGTAATCTACTCTCCTGCATCTCCCTTATTTTATCTCCCTCTCCCAGGCTTCCTACACTCAAAGAAAAGCTCATTAACAGTTATCAATACTTGATAGAGGTCAGACAAGGAGGTCTGTGACTGTGTGTGTGTGTGTGTGTGTGTGTGTGTGTGTGTGCGTGTGTGCGTGTGTGCGTGTGTGCGTGTGTGCGTGCGTGCGTGCGTGCGTGCGTGCGTGCGTGCGTGCGTGCGTGCGTGTGAAAGAAAGAAGTGGAATTGAGAGATGGAGAGACCAAAATAGCATGTGAGACAGAGTAAAGAGATTGAGGTAGAATCTAATAATATTTTATCATAAGCAATATCCATGACAAATACGACATGGATGAAGGGAGGTGGTCTGACGCTATACAGATCATGAATGAGGAAGTGAGGATGGGGGTGATTGGGCGTTGGTGGACAGATCAGGTTACATCTGCTTCTCTCTCCCTGGCTTCTGGTCCATTAACTAATGGACAGCCAGTTCTCACCATGGATGATGGATTGGGATGATGCCTGTGGATTTATTCAGTATACCAAGATTCACTGTGCACCCACAACATGCAACACCTTATGGAAGGTGTCTTGGAAGATCAAAATCAGAATCTGCTTTATGTGACATAAAGGTGCAGTTCAATAGAGCATGCAGTTCATCCAACAAGGAAAGGTAAAACAACCGTGGTAAAAGTTAAACGGCCATATTAGGATGCCCCTCCCCCTTTACTGTACATAGTATTTCTTTTTTTATTTCTAACCGTTTATAATGATGTTTTTGCATAGTACTGTATATTCTATATATATATGTCAAACGTTCAGATGAATTGAATATGAGTGGACCCCAATGGAAACAAGCATAGGCTTTCTTGTGTTTTAAATCCTCAGACCTTGTATTCTGCAAACTGTTAATAAAGTATTCAATCAATCAATCAATCAATCAATCAAACAAACAATCAATCAATCAGTCAATCAATCAGTCAATCAATCAAACAAACAATCAGGGACCCCATTACGGCTATAGGAGGGGTCTCGTACTGTAGGCTATAGACTCACTGATTGGCCCACATGTTTTGTTTGAGCGTTAACCTACATTTTAGTAAATTATCATGGCCCCTGCGGACACTGACACAATTGGCCCAGTCCATAGCCATCTAATAGAAGAGTTACGATATTGAGGGGGCAGAAACCGAGCGCTCAAGTGCTGTTCATGCAGCCTGAACTGAGACAAGCTGGAGTTGGAAATACATTGTTTTCAACGAGGGCGGCGCAAATAAGAGCTATTTTAAGCATGTGTGCAACATGACAACTGTTAAAGTATTGTATAGTAACAACTAAAGTCTCTTTAATGTTTATGTTGTACTAACAATCTAAAATAAAGGGATTTAAGATCATTAAAGCTCCCTGAGTCCAATGCATTTCTGCCTACTTCCGGTCCAGGACTTGTCCCAGTTTGTTGTCCCCATTCTCAATAGAAGTCTATGTGGGAGAGCCGCCATTGGACTGGCCCCATGAAGTGAACAGAGTTTGCGTAACTCTGTCTATATCTAAGGCTCTGGCCCAGTCTATAGAGCAAAGCAGTGGGCGTGGTTTTCTGGACCCACTGAAAACTCTCCAATTCATTGTTTCCATAGAGATTTACAAAAATATTGTCTAAGCCTAGAATCAAGCCATCCAGGATCCTGGTGAATCATGACCATAAAACCATAAAAAAAAGTGAATATTTAATTTTCTGATATACTACATTTAATTAATAGGCCTACCCTTTGTTTAACATTGTCCATTTTGCATTATTACACAGAATCAAAGGTTTTATGGTCATGACTCACCAGGATCCTGGATGGCTTGATTCTAGGATTAAAATAATTGACGGAAAAATGAATGGCAGATTTTTCAGTGGGTCGAGAAAACCACACCCACTGACCTATGCCCTATTCTACCCACCAATCTACACAGTCACCCCAATATTGGTATTGCCTATACAGTTTCCAGAGATAAAAACAACATTATTTCCTGTTACTTTCTGAGTGGAGTGTGTGAAGGTAAAATCAATAAAAAGTAGGCCCAATTAAGTTCTCGACTTTTAACTTTTAGCCTCTTTGTTTACTTAGTGTGCACTGTGCGCATGTACGCACATACACACAGACACACACTGTATTCCTGGAAAGCAATACGTCACTTACCCAGAGCATGACTCACATGGTTCGATGTTCACTATCATATCACTATAGGTGGGTGTTAAATCATAAGTACAGCACTTTACTTCCGTCCACGAGGCTAAAGCCAGACAGCAAAACACACAGATAATGTCATTTTCCCACACCGACCGCAGGCGGAGTTAAACAGTCACCAATTGTAATGTGGAATAGGGAAGTTAATGAGGGCGATCATGAAAAGTGCGTGCGTGCGTGCGTGCGTGCGCGTGGGTGCGTGCGTGCGTGTGTGCGCGTGGGTGCGTGCGTGAGAGATTACATGCATGTGCGCGTGTTTGGTTTTATGATGGACTACATTTTGCATTCATGTTGTTCCTTGGGTGTAGCTGCCTGTGAGTTTGCTCACTGCTCATGAACATGTAAGCCCTGTTGTATACGTATTATTACGTGTTGATGTTTGTGTGTGTGCACATTTATGTGCATTTGCATGTATTTATTGTGCGTGTGAGTGTAATCTGTATGAGCAACCATATCTCCCATTTCCATCACAGCGATAATCTGCTGCGTCCATCTCAAAGGTCTGCTCTCCCTCGCGCCGTGGCAGGCTGCACCTGTAGTAGTTATTTATTACTTTAATAACCTCACACAGCTTTGACATTTCCACAGCCATATAATGGTTTAGTCCAATCAAGGCTAGACAAAATGTCATTTCTCTGAGCACATAAACACACCTGATGACCATCCATCCCTTGGCCTCAATGGTCATGCTAATTTGGTACGGAAATGAAAATGTCAATAGAGCAACTGGCCCACTGTTAGATTCAGGGACAATGCATAATTAAGCACATAAATATAACCGATGCTACTCACCCCAGAAACTTGTTGAAATCTCTCTAATTGTCCTAGTTCTGGAGATAGAAGCATAAAGCCTCCAAACGTGATATATTTGTGTAAAGGCTTCATAATCAGTTCAGTTAGACATAAAATGATATTAATTAAATCAGTAGAGTCTCGATATACACTTGTGAGGTGTGGGCATATATAGGGCTTGGTAAAAACACAAAGAAAGGTCAACAAATTCTGACATGGGAGGGACTATGGAAGCTCAGACAATGATTTAGGCAGTGTACAGAACAATACAGAATGAATAGGGTGTTAAACTACAGTAGTAGGTTGAGTGGTTATCCTTTTGGAAACTATGTAAGTCAGCCTAAAGTGTGATGTAATTTGCATCACCGTGAAATGTTGCGCAATAACATGGTATTTCATGCAAATGCAAACTGTACTGTAATTATGACAGTTGCATGGATGCGACATAGTGCGTTATGTCTGGACAGGCATGCAGTAGGTATTGTGCATGGAGAGATGTGTGCAAACGGAGTGGTTTGGTAGGAGAAGGCGGACAATGGGGAACGGATAAACGGGCACAGGGCTTTCAATTAGTGTGGCAAGATAAAAGGGAGTCCTTTCATCTGCTGTTAAATTCTTTGAAAGGTTGATTGATAATATTCATTGTGTCTGCAAAATGCTAATGGTTCCATTAGTGTCAGTGCATAAAGTACTCTTGAGTCGAAAAGGACTTAACTGTAACATGTACTGTAAAAGGGCGGTGTTGTCATTAAATTACCAAAATGTCCTGAGGCTTACGCATTTCCTCTCCCAGTTATAACACACATAAGTTATATTGCACTGGGTGTGCAAAATGTGTTGGGCTTTTCTTGTGCATGCAAGCTAATGTACTTTTTGTGCACATGTACAGTAAGCCTACAGTATGTGTCTGTTCATGCACATAATTACATGGATGTGTTTTATGATTCATAGTTATATAGTTCATATTAGCCGATTTTGCAAGTTCACAACATAGTGGTTCAAAGTCTTGTAGTATTATTGATCAGGCTTTTTTTGGTGTGTAACTCATGCTTAATAACTCTTATCCTGTCACAAGTGCACATGCAGCTCTAGAATTAGCCACAGACAAGACCAAGTCTTGCCACGGACACATCTCTGTCTGTGTACGGACCTATTGATGACCCCTGATCCTGACTTGAAAATGCATTTTCTGTTTAATAAAGAACTGGAGAGACTCCTGTTACTGAACAAGCATTCTATAGCAATGAGTACTATCAGAATATAGTGCTATTCAACCCTTTTTTAACCAAAGAAAATCGCTTACCCTACCTTTAATAATCCATCAATGAAAATAAAATCAGCTTGGACACACAATCCTATATAAAAATTGGCTTAAAGGGAAATTTCACTTCATTTTATCGTCTACTCAGACTTATGTGAACACCCCAGACAGTTTTTAAGTTGCTCATTCAGTATTTAGATGTTTGATATTCATTTTATTTGCCCCGCCCCCCTCCTATACATTGTAACTCTATTTTATCCATGATAGATTCATCGGAAACACCTGTCCTTTTTTCTGGTGACTGATATATTCTAATACAGGTATGTGAGGGGCCGTGCCTTTTCATTTACTGTTTTCATTTATTTTAATAATTCTTTTTGATGATTTAGTCTCTTCTGGCCTCCTCCTGGAGGAGGTTCTTTTCTTTTCTAAATACTGAAGGTAGACATCACGCTGTGTCGTCATGGCAGCAGGCGCAAAACAATCTGTCTGCTCCATTTATGGACACAAAAGGGGCCATGCCCAATTGGGCATATACTGATGACATCAGGGATTGACAGATACAGAGATCTCCATATTTTGGCATAAAAGGAACATGGACTGCTCATGGCCGATGTGAGCTTGTTGATCTGCTATTTTCTGTGAAGCTTTCCACAATAAGGACACTGGGGTTTAAGTGGTTAACACGGCACCCATGTTAAGTGGTGGGTGGGCCGTCTGCATCTTCAGAGCATCAGTGGCATGCACAGATAGACACTAGGGGGTGCTAGAGCAGTGTACACTGTACAGTATGTGGACCATGATGACATTGATCAATTCTTGATAAAAAGCTTCTAATATATTATTTGGGCCCCAATATCTATCAATCTCACACTATTAAGGAGGTTGGCTTTTTGGGCTCCAAAGCAAGTTGTAGTTTGTTCTTTATATAATCAGGTTAAGAATGATAGGTTTTGTGTGATTTAGGAATGTGTCGTTCCTGAGCTATTGAGCCAGCGTTGGTCATTGCATCTGTCTGTATGTGTTTTTGTTGCCACTGCAATTCCCCGTCCGGGCGGACTTAAACCCTGTTGTTGCGGTAGGCGGTTAAGAAAATGTCTCCATTTGGCCACCCCGAGTATGACAGATAAGCATTCCGTTGTGATGGTGCTGTTCAGTGGGTCACGCAGCCACGCTGGGTGCGCGCAGGGCTGTAACCTGTCTATGGCACGGCGAAGGAGGTGGTAGAAGAGAGGGCGGACAGTGTGGTCTCGAAACAGCGCGTGTGTTCACGACGTCACGTTAACATGCCCCCGTCCAACTGTCAGAGCTGGCTTTCATGTGCCTGTGCCACGCAACCCCATAGTATAAAGAAGGATAGAGACTGAACTGGCGCGAAGCTCCGCCCCCCCGGCTATTCATGTCAGTGGAAGTTGCTCAGTGGCGTTTTGAAGCACCCGGAAGAACCGTCTCAGAACGTCTACTTCCACATTTGACCACCAAATTTTGGTGGTCAAATGCGGAAGTGCAACCGAGCGCTCAACGTTAAAGCCCAGCTGCACGGGGTTTCCCGGTCATGAATCCACGGGTCCGCCTGTAGTCCCTCCTCTTACCACTAGGGCCCAGTGCTTCAACGTTGAAGAGCCTCACTGGGGCCTTGCGCAACCCCCGCGTTGGCCGCGATGCTTCCCCAAAGAAGAAGTTATGTGGACTGACGCAAGAGTGTCTGTACTATGGGTCCGAGTTGTTTTGCCTGCCTGGGGGCGGTGTGAGGAAGGGGAGGTGCGTTGGAGAAGGGGAATATTGCGCGGAGAACTGTGTCCCAGTATTACAATTTACAATTTACAATTTAGGCATTTAGCAGACGCTCTTAATCCAGAGCGACTTACATTAGGCAAGAACAAAAGTATGGGAATACATCACATATATAAAATGCATTTATCAAGAAACATGCGTAAGCTAAGAACGTAACTAGAACATATCTATATAATGACACTATACATATTAAATATACATATATACTATACTATGCTATACATATGTACTATGATGTGCTATTTCAAATGCTATCTAAGTCTAAAAAGTGCTATCTAAGGGGGTAGGATAAGTGCTATGGGCCATGATGGAGTCTGAAAAGGTGGGTCTTCAGACTACGGCAGAAGATTGGGAGTGATGCTGCAGTTCTGATTGCAACGGGGAGTGCATTCCACAGTTTTGGGGCCAGAAGGGAGAAGAGTTTGGGACGTGTATTAATCTGTGTCCGGCCCAACATGCATTTCACTGGTGACACTGGTGACACGTGATTTGAGATGAGTTGTTTTTGACGCAAATTAATTTAATTAAGATGAATGTAATTATGATGAATGTTAGAATGTTTGGCGTGTGTAATGCGGGGCAGATTGAGGTTGGAGGACAGGGCTGCACGGCGCTAGGTTCCGTGAGGCGGTCCGTGCGTCGTGGCGTTGTGAGGAGGCGCACAAAGCGAGCAGCTGTCTTGCTCTATGCTAAGGAAGTATTCTGACTGAAAGACAGCGACCGAGTGAAATAGACAGCGAGCGAGCGACCGCTAAATTAATAGATAGATTCCCACAGGTTGAGAACCACTAGTCTAGTATGGCAAGCAACCCCCTGACCAATGCTTGGCTCCTCTTGGGTGAACCGCATTATAATTACCAAATCACCATGGAGACCTGCAATCTCCGGCAATTAAGAGCTAATGGTGCCAACTCCTGTCTGTCTTTTCAAATGGAAATTAACACCCGGTCTTCTAGCATGGCTAATCGGTGGTAATTAGCCTCGCCCACTGGCACTGGTTACCTATGATGTTTTTTTTAGAGTTACAGCAGCAAACACTTGCCATGTGGGTGACCTCCATGAAACGAGCTCCTTCTTACTGTATCTCTTCCCTCTCTCCCCACTGACACTCTGTTCTCATGGTTTTATTATTTACATTATTTTCCCTAACTCTATTTTGTTTTATTTCAGATGTAATTTTGTTTTATTTCAGGTGTCATTTCAATCCCACATGTTATTACTCTACTCGTCTATTGTTTCACTCTTTACCAACTTTTCATTCAAGTAGGCTACTCTGCTTCTGTCTTGTTTTTGTTTCTATTTATTTGTATGCATGCCCTTCTCAATCTCTCCTTATCCACTTACACTCTCTCTCTCTCTCTCTCTCTCTCTCTCTCTCTCTCTCTCTCTCTCTCTCTCTCTCTCTCTCTCTCTCTCCCTCCCTCTCTCTCTAATGTCTCTATGTTTTTGCCTCATTCTCCCATCTCACCAGCCTCGATGTCATTGCAGGTTCTCTATTCACTTGAGGCCTTCATTTTTGTATTTACTAGTGTACTGTATATCTTGTTCAATCATCAAGGCAATCGAATGCATAGTTGAGCTGCTTTAGCACCTCATGCTGGATACTGAAATATTAAACACAAATTAAATAAACAGACAGCCTCATTATATTTTTGCATTGCTTCGTGAATCGACTAAAAAGTAGTTTGCTTCTGCCGACAGTTTGTGGGCTACTAGTGGACAGCTTGTGGGCAGACACATTCAGCATTAAACATTTGCTCTGCTCTGTCCCACTTGTATTTTCCTTTTTGTTCTTCTCTACCATAAATGTTACTTGTGCGTGCCAGGCATATGTGCAGGGGGGGGGGGGCTTTTTAGGCAAAAGCTGCCCTTTTGCCTAAAAAAATCAGCATAGCTGATTTGGTTTTAAGATGTTGATATTCATTTTGCATTCATCCTTTACGACCCCAAATCACACCTTGGAAAGCATGAGTGTCTATTTCAAACAAAGTGTTTTTTGACTGGGGGGTCATATTTTGACAGCAGGAATTGCCTGTCATAATTTGACTGACAGTATAATTTGACTGACAGTATTAGGATGTATTAGGATGTTGATATTCATCTCCCCCCCCCCCCCCCCCCCCTACCCTACGCACATATGTAACCTTTTCTGGGGTTTCTGGGGTTATCAGTGCATAGAGCACTGATAAATTGGTGTGTATCTTTGTGTCTGTTTCATATAAAAGTGAACATTTCAGTCAATATGAGGGACATTTCTGTTTCCTGGATACCAAATAAGAAAAACCTTGTTGGTCAACTGTTAGCTTAGGCTAGTTAGCTATTATTGTCCAGTAATGTTGAGAACAAAAGATACTGGAAGAAGCATATCTTGGGCTCTCTCTGACCCGGTCATCCTTGACCGGATGTATCCAAGGATGCTCTCAAGGTCAGAGACTTGTCGAGAGCATTTATGAAACCATAAATACAAACTTTGTTTTCAGTGTTGGAAAAAGTACTCACATGTTTTACTTAAGTAAAAGTATCAATACTGCAATGTAGAAATACTCCATTTCAAGTAAAAATCCAGAATTCAAAATTTACTTGAGTATTGTGTGCTTGTAGGCTATTTTCAAATTGCCGAAATGTACTGTATAGAGGGCTGTGTGTTTTGTAATAATAATCAAAATCTACAAAGTAACTAGTAACTAAAGTTTTTAAATAATTGTAGTGGAGTAAAAAGAACAATATACAGTATATATATATATTTTTTTTAAAATACATTTTTATTCCACATCTTTGCAGTGACACATTGCATGATACATACATAGGTACATGGTACATACATATAATTACCAGTAGGTGCGTTTCATGGTAGTCGTTGCATGTTTGTGGATTTTTCTCTTTTTTTTAAGAACAATATTTGTCTCTGAAATGTAGTGGAGTCGAGGTAAAAGTACAGAAAAATCGACATATTCAAGTAAAGTACAAATACCTCAACATTTTACTTAATATAAGTGCAGTTCTCAATTAAAAATGTACTTGGTTTCTTTCCACCACTGTTTACTTTTCAGGTGTGACAGGAGTGGTGCACATTGATGAAAATGGTGACAGAGAGACTGACTTCGCCCTGTGGGACATGGATACCAACACAAGTACCTTCCAGGTCCCAATTACAAATACTGTACAAGATAATAACAATAATATCATCAGCTGATGTGATATACTATATGATGCAAAACAGTATGAGACAAATTATAAGATTTGACTTGATGATTGTGTTGGGTTATATGCTAATGAAAATGAACGGTTGCCCTAACAGGGCAACTAGACTATAGTACTTGGAACACTTTATTATTCTTTCTAGAGTAACCTTTTTTTGGAAACGCTACTCCTCCCACAGTTTGGACGGCACGCACTTGAGCCATTTGTCACATCGACCGGCTTCATCGGTGTGCTTGTATTTTGCTAATTACTTGCGTATTACTGGTTTTGTCTTTGTCTGTTCACCAGTCACCCCCACCGTCACCCGGGGTGCATACTGTATGTTTGTTAGACATACTAACAGTCCGAAAGGCATTAGTCCGACAACACCGCCACTCCTGACATGCGAGGCTGGTTACAACTAACCCGTGGCCGGGTTAAAACTCACCCGTGGCTCCCGACATGCGGTGCAGGTTAAAACTAAAGGCCTGGACAGAGTCTGTTTTGTTCCTTGCGTGGGGGAGTCAAACGGACACAAAAAACGCAAGTTTATTTTAATACATACATAGTCCGCTCTGTCGCTTACGTCGGTCTATAATCACTTTAATGTGCAAGCATCTACTCGTCCACTAGATGGCAGCTGTGACACCCCCTGCAGTAGCCTAGATCTATTTTACTACATGCGATGCGTCAAATATGTTTAAATTGTATGAACTGTACTGACGTGCCACTTTATTTATTTATTGAGATGGTGGATGTGGATGTTGGTCGCGTCTGTAAACGGTCAAATTGTCACAAAATGGAAGCATAGGATTAGGAGACACTCTCTCTGCTGTAATTCTGCGGAGTTCTCGCCTGAACACCAGGGCTATACTGGTCAAAGGGCTAACATTTGGCCCAAAAACATATTAAAGCAATGGGGCGGCCCATTCATTGGGGCGGCCCACTGCCCACTGGACATATCGTCAGTCCAGGCCTGATAATCACAGACGAGTTTGCAAAGCAGTGCTTCGAACGATGATGTCATGTTGTCCTGTTTAACTTTCAATGTGATATATCCATGCCGATCGTGTTCACGTTTACAACTCAATGTGCCGGCGATAGTGTCACAGGAAAAGCCTTCTTGCGCTCTGCTGCTCTCTGCTTCCCAGGGTCTTTTGCTGTTCTCGACGCAACGTAAGCAATTCGTTGCGTGGGCTTGGGATCTGATCCCAAGCGGACGGTTCGACTCTGCAAGGCACTTAACCCGTGGCTCCCGACATGCGTGGCAGGTTACAACTAACCCGTGGCAGGTTAAATCTTACCCGTGGCTTCCTGTGAGGTTAGGTTTAGGGTTGGGTTTTGGGTAGGGTGTCGGACTCATGACTGTAGACTGTTAGTACGTCAGACCAACTACATGCACCCCCGTCACCCTACAGCCCGACTACATTAGCACATTATCATTATGTTACACTTGCATTCACGCATTTAATCTCACCATACAGGCATACAGCAGTCCCACCTAAAGTTGCAATGCACTTACTCTGCAAATGCCTAAGTTACAGTAGCACTTTGTTTGCAAGTGTGCATTCTCTGCACATGTGTGTCTGTGTATTTGTATGTATGTATGTGTGCGAGAGAGAGAGAGAGAGAGAGAGAGAGAAAGTGTGCTTTGTTAGCAGGTGTGTGCATGTGATTAATCCGGGGACCGCATGTAATTCCGATTTCCGACGGAGCATTAGTCCGACATGTCACATGCGTCCGCATGTCGGACTAGCGTCTGCTCCCATGCTTGCGGTTATGGTTAGGTTAGGGTTTGAGGTGGGTTGTCGTTTGTCGGACTAGTCTGAACAACGTACTGCACCCGATTAATCCAACACAAGTTTAAAAAGCAGGTGGCTTGCAAGTTGCACACATCCAGTTCCTTGCTGGTGCTGGACAAAAGGTAGATACATACAGAGAAGGAGAAGTCCGCACACAGTCTTTGCTCCAACAGTGTTTATTTTGTTAAAACACCATTTAATTCAGGACACAACGTTTCAGCCGTGAACAGCCTTCATCAGGTGATAGTCCATCCCACACAAAACATCATGGGCCCTATTATGCGTGTCTTAAGTACCAGGTCTTATTACTTAACTTAAGACCTGGAGGCGTGATCAATGCCATTTGGCTATTCTGAGTGGCCAAACAGCATTGACCACGCCTCCAGGTCTTAAGTTAAGTCATAAGACCTGGTACTTAAGACACGCATAATAGGGCCCCAAGTCTCTCTTATTATACCACTTCCTCTGTTTGTTGTCTCCACCAGGCCGAAGGCTTGGGGGAAGAGTATGTTTTGCACTCTGTCCGTCCGTCCGTCCATCTGTTGTGTGTGTGTGTGTGTGTGTGTGTGTGTGTGTGTGTGTGTGTGTGTGTGTGTGTGTGTGTGTGTGTGTGTGTGTGTGTGTGTGTGTGTGTGTGTGTGTGTGTGTGTGTGTGTGTGTGTGTGTGTGTGTGTGTGTGTGTGTGTGTGTGTGTGTGTCCATCTGTGTACAGCTAATCTCCGGCACCATTAGCAGTACACAGTCTACACACTATCTCTATAGTCATGTGATCAACACAGGTCTGTCCGGTTTCCCATATTCCTTTAAAAACCTTTAAAAGTCAATCCCAAGCTTGCCTTTTAAAATTTGCAGGATTGGTCCGTTTTGCACAAAATGTCTCAAATCATGAATACAGCATGCAATTTATGTGAAATTTTACAGCACATTCCCACTATCCGAAGACGAAATGCCACTTCAAAATGTTCATATCAGCCTTGTGGTGTCGCTATAACAGGCTGATTTGCATTTTTTACCTATAACTGCACATTCCTACTAGGCAGGAATAAATCCCACCCTTTTCACATTGGCCTGTTATAGCGCCACCAGCAGGTGGACTCTTGCAAAACCTCAAATCATGCCTCAAATCATGACTTTGAATGTCGAATTGCCATCAATTCGTACAATTGCCATTGTAAGAAGAAATGGAACCCTTTTCACATTAGCCTATTATAGTGCCACCAGGAAGCCATGACAACCTACTTGGCCTGTTGGAGACCTGTGCTCTGAGGAGCACTTTTTCTAGTCTGGATATTTTTTCTTTCGAGTCCTCATCACTTTCCTCTTCTCAGTCACTCGCTAGCTTTTTCACTTTCTCACACCTCTTAATCTTTAACCTTGCCACTCGATCTGTCTTTTAGTTCTCTTAGTTTCTCTTCGCTGTCTCTTTCTCCTCAAACCTAATAGCCCTCTCTGCTACGGTTGGCCCAGAGATTTGTAAGGTCTGTCAGGCTGTATACTCCATGTCTGTGTGCTTTAGACGAGAGCTCCTAATCCTCTGTACACGGACAGTCAGTCAACCGGGATTTAAACAAAACCTCCTTATACTGTAACTGCAGTATGCAGAATGTTAGCCTGGCTAATAAGCCAGACCGAGTCAGCCGTTGGCAAAAAGAAATTGCCTGCCGGCACACGACAGTGTGATTTGAGTCTGGCTTATTAGCCAGGCTAGCAGAATGTACCCATCCATCCATCCATCCATCCATCCGTCCTTCCATCTTCAACAGCTTAACCGTAGTCGGGTTGCGGGGGCAACAGCTCCACCAGAGAGCTCCAGATTTTCCTCTCCACAGCAATGCAAATCTGAAATGTACCAGATATATTGAAAAGCAAACATAGCGTGTATTATAGGAGCAGTTTTTTTTAATTACATATCGGCCCTTATGTGTTTTATATTTATTTTTATTTTATTGGTCTCTGTGGGTATTCATTTTCATCGACATTATTTCTCAGTTCATCGTTGCTCTGCTCCTTTCCACACGCCAAAGTGTTTTGTTGAAAAACTGAGACAAGCATAATAATTGTGATGGTATTTCATGGTTCCATTATGGAAACATAGCAGGTAATTTAAGTCCTTGGCTGACAAAAAGATGAAAGTCTTGGAATGACTTGAAGTTCATGTAATCATGATGATGATAATGAATATCGTTAAAGCAGCATTAGATTATCTGCTTGTTTAACAAAATATTGTAGTTTTAGGAGACATTTTTACATTCTTTATTGCATTCTGGCAGCGAACAATAATTCAAATGCTCTGACAAAAAGGCCCTCAGCCCTCAGCCAGCCTTTCAAAAAATGTCACTGCGTCCTTTGTGACTAACCAAACATACAGCTCTGCAAGGAGAGAGAGAAAGCGAGAGTACCGTCTACCACTCTGACCTTGATTTTGTCGCACTAAAAAAACACATTAAAAACAGCCTTTAGTGAGTGAAAGGAAGAAGAGGTGAACATTTGAAGGTGTAATGTTTAATGTTCTGGTAGTTCTGGCAATTTAAGTATCAACAAGGACAAATAAGGCAAAGATCTCTCCTACTCAGAGTAGAGAGTCAATGTGTGTCTATGTGTCAGTAGGCCTACAAGCCCCAAATGGATGATGGATCATAATTCCAAAACTAGAAAGGGTCCAGATTTCTTTGAAGGAATTCCAAGTAGACTGTTACAGGTCTTTACAAATGGAACCAAATGGGTCCGTTTGGTTCCATTTATACACTCAGTTATGGCGATCCTTGAAATTAAAAGGTTTGAGAACAACTGCCTTGGATAATGACAATAAAGAACCGACTCGGTTTTCAAGGTTTGTCACTCAGGTTTGGTCACTCAGTCACTCATTTCACATTTCGGCCAAGTATTGTCATAATTAATTTCTTAATGCATTGTTTTCTAGATTGTGTCGTTGTACAACAGCTCAGAGGAGCAGCTGACAGCCGTGCCAGGAATGTTCCTCCATTGGCCAGGGGGCGCTATTCCTCTTGACATTCCTCCTTGTGGCTTCAAGAATGACAACCCTGTCTGCCTGGCAAGTCAGTACAGTAGATAACTACTGACAGCTTATACAAGACAAAAGATGACTAAAATATATTGTAACTGCAATTTCACTGTTTCGTTGTATTATACACCACTGTAAGCAGTACATGCACGTACAGTACAGTATGTATACCCTGTGTCTGACCCCCCCCCCTCCCCCCTTTCTCTCTCAGAAACGATCACTATCCATCAGATGGTGTCCATCGTTGTGTTCTTCATCATCATCATGATCACCATCACCGTCTTCATCTACAGGTGAGAGCTGCTTCCTGTTGTCCGAGTCAGAGGTCACTGGTGGTGACAGTCATCATTTCAAATATGTCAGCTATTCTTTTTCTTCCATCATCCAAACAGGAAGTTGAAGTTGGAGAATGAACTAGTGGCTCAGCTGTGGAGGATCCACTGGGAGGATCTTCAGATGAGTAACCTGGAAAAGGTTCTGCGCAGTGGGAGCAAGCTAACCCTGTCTCTGGTCAGTACACCTCGTACATACAGTAGCCCTGTCTCTGGTCAGTACACCTCGTACATACAGTAGCCCTGTCTCTGGTCAGTACACCTCGTACATACAGTAGCCCTGTCTCTGGTCAGTACACCTCGTACATACAGTAGCCCTGTCTCTGGTCAGTACACCTCGTACATACAGTAGCCATGCATGTACACACTCGCACACACACAGACACACACACACACACACACACACACACACACACACACACACACACACACACACACACACACACACACACACACTAAAGGTCAATGTGCGTACGAGCAAGTGTGTGTGTGTGTGTGTCAGTAGTGGCCCAGAGCCTCATGATGACCAAAAGCTTAATATCTCTCCCGCCCAAGGGGAATTCCCCTTTAGGCTATTGGTTAAGATGTTGGCTTACCATGCGGGAGACCCAGGTTTGAATCCTGGGCGTAGGGTTTCCCGGTGCGGCGAGGTCAAAGTGAGTGTAAGCACCCAAGCACAAAAGTGTTCTTGCGAAAAATGAAGACGAATTCGCATTTTGAGGTGTTTCCATTCAGGAATTTAAGTACAAAGTCTAAAATGCGCTAAAACAGGGCTTGATGGAAATGCACTTAACGTTAGAATAGCAAGACTAGTAATGAAATAAATAATAGTGGTGCAGTGCAATATTGAAAAGTGTGCGTTCGTGTGTGCGTGCGTGTGTGCGTGTGTGCGTGCGTGCGTGCGTGCGTGCGTGCGTGCGTGCGTGCGTGTGTTTGTCCGTGCGTGTGTGTGTGTGTTTGTGCGTGCGTGTGTGTGTGCGCAGAGGGGCTCCAACTATGGCTCCCTGATGACAGGGGATGGAAACTTTCAGGTGTTTGCCAAAACTGGATACTACAAGGTCAGTTTGTGCTAAACTTACATTTATTATAAGCAGACATTACAGTATATGCAAACAGCAGTGAGAGAGAGAGAGAGAGAGAGAGAGAGAGAGAGAGAGAGAGAGAGAGAGTCTCTTGACATGTAATTCCTTGTAACCCTCCAGGGAAACATTGTGGCCATTAAATATACCAACAGGAAACGCATCGAACTCACCAGGAAGATCCTGTTTGAACTGAAACATGTGAGTATCTGATGTATTTATGTGTTTGAGTGTCTTTGAACTCTGATAACAAAGAGCTGCTCACATATATAGAACAAAACAAAAAAACACATCACATTCTTTTTAAAGTTCTGGAATGGAAACAAGTTCCCAGGACTTTTTTGAGTTTCTTATTTCTGACTAATAAAGTATTCAATTAATCGATGAATCAATCAATCAATCAGTCAATCAAAAAATATAGCCGTAGTTGTTCAGGTGAACAATCAGCATGATATATCCTATTTGACAGCCATATTAAACAATGTGAAATATATATTTATTCGATGTCTCCTGGGAATCTAAAAGTTCCCAGTTCGATCCGCTCCTGGCATCAAAGTGACCTTGAGCAAGACAATGAACAATATCTGCCCACTGGGTGAAATGCTGAGGTCATATTCGTGCAAATGTATTTGGCCAATGAAAGTTCTTCCTCACCCTTACCCATTCCCCTCTCACCTGTTGGCATAGATGAGAGATGTTCAGAATGAACACCTTACACGTTTCATTGGAGCCAGCATAGACACCCCGAACATCTGTATCATCACTGAATACTGTCCTAGAGGGAGTCTACAGGTATTGTATCATCACTGAATACTGTCCTAAATGGAATTGGCATTTTCCTTTTCCTCAGAACTGAGGCTGTGTTTATCTGTTTCTACATCTGTAAGCACTTCCTTCCCCCTGTCAATCTCCCATCTCCTCAGCACCTCCCCCCATCCATCTTTCTTTCTTTCTTTCTTTCTTTCTTTCTTTCTTTCTTTCTTTCTTTCTTTCTTTCTTTCTCTTTCCTTGTCGCTGCATTCTTTCACTTTGCCATTACTATTTATCTATCTATCAATGTGTAGCTCAGTGTCTGGCTGCTCTCTTACTTACGTTGTGTCTTACGTTTGCCTTTAGGACATTTTAGAGAATGAAAGCATCACTCTGGACTGGATGTTCAAATACTCCCTCATCAGTGATATAGTCAAGGTACTTTTCTTTCTGATATTTTATCTACCACATACTGTACAGCATGTTTACACTGTAGCTTACACTGTATCCTTTTCACTTCAAACTCTTTGGTTACTTTTGTCAGTCGTGACTTGCAAGCCTATGATGCATTACTTGTTATCTCCATATACTGTAGTGTACATAACATTAATGAAACCTACTTCAAAAATAAGTCTTGCATCACATTCCTTTTGGCACGAGGAGAACATTTCCACTGTGGATGCAAACAAGTACAGAGCTAGAACATCAGATGACAATAGAGACAATCAGTGAGTCAGAGATGTATTATACGTACGTACGTATGTACTGTATTTACAATAAAAGTCCCAATTGGACATCATCTATTTATAGCCTGTATAGACTTTGTGCTGTCACCTACATTTACCCACCTCTCTGTCTCTGTGTGTGTGTGTGTGTGTGTGTGTGTGTGTGTGTGTGTGTGTGTGTGTGTGTGTGTGTGTGTGTGTGTGTGTGTGTGATAACTGGTGTATGGCACTTCTCTGCAGCTTGCGTTTCAGTACAGTATGTGTGTACTGTGAAAGATGCTTCAGATACATTTATTATACTAGTGATTCAATGTAATTTTGACTCTGTCTCTCTACTCAGGGCATGGCCTTTCTTCACAACAGTGTCATTATCTCACACGGCAAACTCAAGTCAACCAACTGTGTGGTTGACAACCGATTCGTCCTAAAGATCACAGACTACGGCCTGTCCAGCTTCCGTTCTGAGCACGACGCTGCAGAAGATGCACATGCATACTATGCCCGTAGGTCTTTAGGTTCTCACACTTACAGTATGAAGACACATCAAATCTTCAGTTTAGAATGTCCCACGATAATGTACAGTAGGAAGTACCTGTCTATGGTACCTTTGTGTAGCTAATAAGGGCGTATGCAATCAGTAATCCAGATGACAATAATACAACATGCAGCTTGAGAACAAAGGGGGTCTAACCGTACCAGCGCACCTCAGCCTAAAGGGCCTTGCAAACATGAAGTGAGGAACGCAGGCGTTGTTGCCTGGATCAACACAGGTCTCCTCCAGGTCTGTTGAAGAGCGGCGCAACAACGCAAGCGTAAAAAAAAAAAGCTAAACAGAATCCAGGTCTGGTGAGTCGCGGGCATGTGCACGTAACGAGCACGCGCGCAACAAATGCACGGGACCGTGCTCACGTAAATACGCTTGTGTTGTCGCACCGCGACTTCTCCGAGCAAAAACGCAGGTCTCATTGAAAATGAACTATAGGCACGTTTTATCGCTCCCCATTTGCAAGGCCCTTAATACAGCTAGTCCGGTGCGTCACAGGAGCAGGGACAACAGTTGCGGAAGGGATAGACACTGGAGCAGCTCGGACAGTTGAAGCCTTTTATTCAGGTACAAGAAGTACCTGCTAGTACAAGAATTGACTGACATTTTGATCTTTCGAGCTTCCTCCTGAGGAAGATTGAAAGATCAAAGCGTCAGTGTCAGTGTGTATTCCTTCTGCATACAACAGTTTGATTTGCGATCCCTACAGAAAAGTGTGACCTTTCCACAAATATTTTTCACTCCCTTGATTCTTATCCATCCTCATTCCTCATTGCTCCTTCCTTTCTCCCCTTGTGTCTCTCCCTCCTTACCCTACACTTCCTCATCCTCTCAAATACTCCCTCTACTCCTCTCTGCCTCCTCCCAATTCAATTCAATTCAACAAAGCTTTAGTGGCATGAGAAAACATACATTTACATTGCCAAAGCAAAAGTGGAACAAAACAATAATAAAAAAGCAATGTATTTACAATTCAATATTTCAGAGTTGTGTTACATTGCAACTTAGAGTTTGATTGATTGATTGATTGAATATTTTATTAGACAACATATAAATGCAAACAGCCAAGTACAGTCAAGCATCCTGTCCAAAAGGATTTCACCGAAGAAAGACCTTGTGGTCTTGTTTCCATTCAGGTCCCATACACTCATACACAATCATGACATGAATAACAATCCAGAACAGCAACAACAATATAGAGGGAAGAGAATATCTTGTAAAACTATACAATGTATTCATCCATATAGGAAAGTTAGTTTGGTATCAACTTTTGAAATGTTTTTCGATGTTTTGCATTCAGTTTGTATAAAAGCTTTGCGACAAATAGCAGCAATTTATTAATGCACTGCGAAGGGTTACAGACACTGATTTCCATTCCATTTCCATTAGACATCCTTCTCCTGTCACAACAGCTCACAAATCGTGCTGCTGTGTTTGTACATTGTTGTACTTCACCCAACAGACACAGGAGTTTTATTGTCCTTCTCCCTCCCACCCTTCCTTTCCCCTCCTTACTTGCATTCCTGTAACCACCGACCATCTACCTCATGTTGCTCCCTGCTCAAACCCTGTTTTCTCCCTCCTCACTGCCCTCCTTTGCTGCCAGGGAGGGTATGGACGGCACCGGAGCTGTTGAGGATGGAGATTCCCCCATTGGTCGGTACTCAGAAGGGGGACGTCTACAGCTTTGGCATTATTCTCCAGGAGGTGGCTCTGCGCCGTGGATCATTCTTCTTGGAAGGAGAACCCCTCAGTCCCAAAGGTACTACTGCAGGAACACATTCACATCATATACAGTACGTACTGTACACATACAGTAAAGCACTAACACACAACAAACAAAAAGAGTCCCATGTGCCTCTGATGTCATGGGTTCAGCTCCACTTTATGACGTGTTTATGAATTGATTTGTTAAGTCAGCATTGGGATTTCAATGTAGCCCCTTCATTGTCATGACTTGGGTACATACTGTACATATAGTTCTGTAGTAGTAAAAGCGGTATAGGTTTTATAGGATTTACTTTAGAATCATGATGTAATTTTACTTCATTGTAACAATTGCTAATGCCTTCATTATAGCTTGACTTGTCTTTCACCCCAGCTTATGGGACATTACCATCGCTATGGAGACTAGATTCAAATGGATGTTATAAATGGATCCTGGGTCAACTGCTGCTCGTAATGGACTGTCACAGACCTGTGTTCACACCTCTCACACTCACACATACAACCATAGGACTGTGTGTTTGTTGTGTGTTGGACATGGTACATTTTCTCATTTCAAATCATAAGTAATAATGATAATAATAATATCTGGGATTTATGTAGCATTTTGAGCGGTGCTCACGGCTCCAATGACTGGCCGCGTGTGTCCCTATGTCCCTATGTATGTTTGGAGTATGAACAGCTGCAATACCGCTGGGTGACCTAAAGTAACACTGTTGAGCAGCCCAAAAAAACACGCAAACACTTAAATGTGTTTTTAAGCATGTACTTTTGAATACGGCTCCCCAATACTTGAACTTAAGTGCAAATTTGACAGAGCAACTTTCACTTGTAGTTGAGTAATATTTGACCAGGAGTAGGCCTACTGACTAAGCACTGTCCAACACTAACAGTTACAAACCACAGGAGTAGGCCTACTGACTAAGCACTGTCCAACACTAACAGTTACAAACCACAGGAGTAGGCCTACTGACTAAGCACTGTCCAACACTAACAGTTATATAACAGTAATATTTGACCAGGAGTAGGCCTACTGACTAAGCACTGTCCAACACTAACAGTTATATAACAGTAATATTTGACCAGGAGTAGGCCTACTGACTAAGCACTGTCCAACACTAACAGTTATATAACAGTAATATTTGACCAGGAGTAGGCCTACGGACTAAGCACTGTCCAACACTAACAGTTATATAACAGTAATATTTGACCAGGAGTAGGCCTACTGACTAAGCACTGTCCAACACTAACAGTTATATAACAGTAATATTTGACCAGGAGTAGGCCTACTGACTAAGCACTGTCCAACACTAACAGTTACAAACCAATGTACTGACTATATCATTGATTGGACAAGCAGAAAGCTGAGGAGACATTGTGACTCATAGAGATCTGTGTAATGAGAGATTTGGGGGAGATATTTTAGTCTGCATCGTGACAGAATCTGAATGTGGTGAATTAGAGCTGGACCATGTCACAGTTGTCTGCAATAACACTCAAGACAGAGAGAGAGAGAGAGAGAGAGAGAGAGAGAGAGAGAGAGAGAGAGAGAGAGAGAGAGTAACCGGACAATGCATTCATTAACAGCAACTATGAATAACTATCTCTATGTCCATTTCTATCTTCTCACTTCACGAAGATCAATACATTTTCTTGTCATGTGTGTTGTGGGCAGATCGGCTATTTTGCCCAAACTGTGTGTGTTTGTCAGCATTGATCAGCAAATCATGAAAGACAAGCCTTTGTTTCATTAGAATCTGACCCGCTCCCAAGAACAGCCATATCATACTCAGCTTTCTAAATACAGTATGAACTTCATGGATATTTAACATCTAAAGATCATAACATATTGGTACGATGGAGAGCAGGCAGATTGGATATCAACTGATATCGAATGGATGTTTTGACGTGAACTCAATTGCAATCAGGGTAAAGTACAGGCCAAATGTGATTTGAATGAACTGCAGAGAGCAGTGTGATTTGGGATTTGCACAATGTTGCTAATTGTACGCATGGGATATGCTTATGGCAGTTCTGAAAAAGATCCAAGCAAATAAATAAAAGTAACAACTTCATTTCCCATAGATGGTTTTTGGGGGGAGGGCCTTTTTGGCTTCATTAGCTGTTTTCCCTGATTCCTGAATCCCCCTTTAGGGCAGTGGTTATTACACTATTTTCAACTTCTCAAAGTGCTCCGTTCGTCCAGAAAAGGCCAGAAAATCAGCTCTTCATGAAAGCAACCAGAGTTGAAAAATCTTGATACTGTCGTGTCGACTGTGTTCATCAACATCAGCAGCCACAGCCGTTGGTTACAACACAATGTCGACATGGCTCTTCTGATGTGTTGAATTTGTCCGTTTCTGTGAAACTTTGGATAAAAGAACACAGATAAACAAAAGGGAATGTTGCATCAATAATAAAGCTTAGCTTAAGGGCTTGCATCGCATATACTGACTAAGCTATGTTATAAATGGTAAATCAAATGTAAATCTAGTAATCTAATGTAATGCACAATCTATGTAATGCAATTTGGATAAAAGTGCTATATAAATGCACCATTTATATAGCACTTTTATCCAAATTGCATTACATAGATTGTGCATTACATTCATCAATTCACACACATTCATTCATATACCAACGGGGAGGAAACCGTGCAAGGGGTTCAGAGTCTTGCTCAAGGACATTTGACACTAATTGTTACTCGTTGTTATTCACTGAAATGTGTGATTTATCAGGGGGTTCACTGAGCCCCCTTAAGGTCTGATCCTATAATCTGCCCTGGAATTAGGTATAAGCTATTTTCAGCATATGTTATGATTATTTTCAAACAAACATACTGTGACATAGATAACAATAAAAAGAAAAGGTATCATTTGTATTATCCTAACGACACTCAAACCTGTCCCTTCCCTTTGGCAGAGATAATCGACCGGGTGATACTTGGAGAGTGGCCATCCCTGAGGCCATCCCTTGACACCCAGTGCCACAGTCCTGAGATAGGCCAGCTGATGCAGCGCTGCTGGGCAGAGGAGCCCACTGAGAGGCCTGAGTTTAACCACATCAAACTACTGCTACGAAAACAAAACACGTATGTAAACTAGAGGCCTGTGAAGGGCAGAGTAGCAGTGGCTGCTTGAAACCTTGTGTCCACCAAGGCCTTTTTTGTACTAGCTGAAAATGCATCTCCTAAAAACACTTCCAAAACCAGAGTTGAAAATATTTTAACTCTGGTGGCCAGATAAATTCAGCAGGTGTGAATACGCATCATAGATGCTCAGAGCCTCGTCACGCAATTTAGATTTGTGGTGCTCCCGTTCAAAACAGTTCAAAACATGCTGTCTGCTGAAACAATAACGCCTTGGTGTTTCATTGTAGAAGGAGTACTTTGAAATATTCAGGTGGGGTGAAGGGACCCATAACTGCCAGCAGTACATGTTTCTTCCTCTCTCATATATCTCTCTCTGTCTCTCTTATTCTCCTCGTGTGCCTCACTTAGTGAGATAAGCATGACCTTCCTGCCTGTGAGAGACAGGGGCATTTAAGCACACTGTGTAACAGTATACACGTGTATGTGTGCTTGGACCTGAACCTCTTTCTGTCCACCTGTGGGTGTGTGAAGGGAGTCCAGAACCAACATCTTGGACAACCTGCTGTCCCGTATGGAGCAGTATGCCAACAACCTAGAGGAGCTGGTGGAAGAGCGGACCCAGGCCTACCACGAGGAGAAACGCAAGGCAGAGGCCCTGCTCTACCAAATTCTACCACAGTAAGAATCATATTGTTCTAAATATTACCATAATCACTGTTAAATACACACTCACAGTCACTGTACATCACTAATATTTGGTTGAAAAGTAACACGTACAAGTCATGTACTGCCTTAACACCATCCTTTACTCTGTACAGATGTGTATATCTAATGTACAGTTGCAATAATACATTTTTTAAGGTGCAACCCTCCAGTAAGTTTGACATAATCCTTGATTGCGACCTTGAAAGTTTTGACCCAAATGTTTATCATTCGACCATCAGTTCTAGAGTTATTTTGCTAACAGACAGATGGACAGCCATGCCATTGCTAGTTGCTACCCTTCCTTTCCTCCTCCAGTTCTGTAGCAGAGCAGCTGAAGCGAGGGGAGACAGTCCAGGCAGAGGCATTTGACTCAGTCACCATCTATTTCAGTGATATAATAGGCTTTACTACTATATCAGCTGAGAGCACACCTTTGCAGGTAAGTAGAGAAGAATAGAACAAAGTAGAACTGAGCAGAGTATGACAGATGATTAGGAAAAGCAGTCATCAATCATCTATGTACTTCAGAGACATGGTGAAAAAACAGTAGTAGTAGTACAGCTAGTACAGGAATAGACCCATTTTCTACAGTAGGATATCAATTAAGTCCTATGATGCTCATCTCTTACTAAACCATATTGAACCTGGTGTTCCTACTTTGGGCATGTCGTTATAGGCAAAATGCTAAATTTCAAGCAAATTTCCCTAAATTTTCCAAGTATAGACCCCAGGGGGACCTCTGGCCGGTCAACAAAGTAGGCTATACTGAGCTTAAGTCGTTTAACCCATTTATACCTGAGGCCGATTTATTAAAAAAAGCTTCTCAATAGCTAAAGTATAACATAATGCACTTCCATCGCCCCCTGGTGTTCATGTGAAATGACCGCAGGCAGCCAGGCAATATCTATGAATTTGCGCCAACTACTTCCGGGGCACACAGCCCAATACAGCGAGAGGAGGAGCAAAAAGTTGTACGAGCAGCAGCCAACATGTCTTAGTTTTCACCACAAACGGTAATATGGCGGGCGCGATGCGCCTTTGAGAGTGTTTGCATTACCAGAGCGTAGGGAGCGGGTGGAGGTTGGGGTAAATGAGTCATTGACCTCAGGATAAGAGAATGATTCAGGTAGACAACTCAAAGGAGGAGTGAGTGCATTTTCCGGCAGCGGCATCAGCTGCGGAACACCCGGGGCAGGCGGTAGTGTTTCTCGACGGCATCCGTACGACACTCTACCCCAAACCTTTACCCTAACCCTAAACGCAAGCATGACGCAACGCATGTCGGACCAACGCACTGCCGTGGAAGCGAGCAGCAGTCAAGTGCCCCCCAGCTTCACCGGCAGATGCCGCCCCTTCTCCCGGCAGCGCCGCGGCTGTTAACCGGCTGTTTACCGGCAGTTGCGGCATGGAGCGGCCGCAAGATGTAGCGGCAGTGGAGTGACATAATCCCCCCCCAACTTCACCGGCAGTTGTGGCGTCTGGAGCGCGGCCGTCGAATGGACCGACAGTTCCAAGGAATGGAGCTGTCATAATCCATCCACCTACTCCGGCAGCGCCGTGTCTCATTGCCGATGTCGGAGAATGCACTCGCTGCTTCTGCAAAGGAGTGTCAATTCTTGATCAGCTGATCAGCTCACTCCATCTGATTGGAGAGGGCTATTTAAACCTCACTGCACATTATTTTTGCTGCTGCTCTGCTACCGTATGCTGCTGCTCTGATATATGATATGATATAGTACTTTATTGTCAGTTTGCACTGAAATTTGTTTTGCGACCCAGCGGCCTTGTATGCAACACATACACATTTGCTGCTTTGTGCTCTTTGACATTTTTTGTTCTCCCACCACCACACCAGCATCCATGATTCCCATATGGGGGTCTATTTCATTCCCTGTGAGATCTATTTGGCAAATCCTTTATTATATTATTTCATGCTTACAGGCCCTGTGAATGAATGGAATAAGACAGAGCCTTGACGACAAATATGCTTATAAATATTTATGCTAAATATATTTAAATTTATGCTCAATAAATATTTATTCAATCCAAGAGTTGTCTGACTGAGCTGCACTTCTCAAATGTAGGTAGCACAGTGTACCTTTAGTCTGTTTTCACATGACATTGACATTGTTTGAGAAATTGGTCAGATTTTGTAACAATGATTTATGTGACCATTAGGCCTACTCTCAGAATTCCTTGCAAGTTAGGTCATACTCCCATAGTTACAGCTATAACCTGGAGAAACAACGGCTGTTTGAATCAAATTAATGAAATTATTAGCAAAGGCTATATGACAAAGCTGGTTTTAATTTCTCAACAAACTCGCATAACAAGGAGACTAGCCGTGAAAACATATTTTTATATAACTGTAAATATCAAGGTTGTTGGCTGAATGATCAATAGGATAAGCTTTGAAGAATTCTCCACCATGTATGAACTTGTTTTATATCTGTCAACCCTTCAGGTGGTGACCTTGCTGAATGACCTGTACACCTGTTTTGATGCCATTATTGACAACTTTGATGTTTACAAGGTACTAGCATGCGAAGACATGAATTCATGATTACAATTTTGAAAGCATTTTTGTCAATACAACCAATAGAAAGACAATATGTGTCCACTAAAGCAAAATGCAGTTTATAATTATTAATTTGTTCAAGAAAATCGTGACAAGGCCACATTTAATTTACGACTGATTGACTTAAAATATATCCAATAGTAATTAATGTTGTACAGCTGTCTTCCCATGTTTTTCTTTTGTGTTTGTTTGTGGTTTTCGTTTTACACATATGCACGAGGCGGAGGCAGAATGCTGTAGTGCACTAGTGTCAATATCTCACAGTACATATCAGCTAGATTAGAATGTGAATCAGATATTATTGGCAGGCATCTATCTATGAATGCACCATGTTGTAATCCATGTAACTCGGGAACCATTCGCCCCACCAACTTAAATTCGACACACGTGTTCCACACCGCACAGGGAGTGCAGTGCCCGAGTCGGTCAGACCCACGCTTGTCCAGAACCACCAAAAAAGGCCTCTGCTCGGGCTCTGGATAGAGACAGAGACAGAAATCTCCATATATGGGAATAAAAGAGACACAGACAGATGGGTGGAACGGGTACTCTGACATGGGTACTGTGGTACAAGTACAACTGGTATGGCATAGCCAGGTGGGGCATGGATCTCCAACTTCCATCGTTACCGACTCAGTGCTCTACAGCCGGGCACCGGTCTAGTTATATGCCTCTTAGCCAATCAATCACAATACAACTGTGAACCAACTGTGGATGCTTATAATTTGTGTTATTGCCATTTTCAGATAGATCTATCACTGGTGTCCTGTAGCCTCTTATTTCATCCTACAAGCCAGCGGAAGAGACAAAATATATGAAATGGTTGACCTGTCTGACTGTGGTGCAATACATGTCTACTGGTATGCCTACAAGCAGTGCTTGTCTTCTGGTGCCCCCAGGTGGAGACCATTGGTGATGCATATATGGTAGTGTCGGGTCTGCCTGTGAGGAATGGTAAGCTCCATGGTCGGGAGATTGCCCGCATGGCCCTAGCCCTGCTGGACGCAGTCCGCACGTTCAAGACCCGCCACCGACCTGACCAGCAGCTCAAACTACGCATCGGAATCCATAGTGGTAAGATAGGGTGTACTTTATTTGTTTTATTTTCTACCGTTTTTATTTATTTTAACCACAAGTACAGGATTATATTAAATTGTATCTATGGCAACAACTAAACTACTTATATCCACTACACAATATAGCCTGCTGCACATTTGCAATCTATACATTGACTGTGCAATTTAATTTGTGTGTGTGTGTGTGTGTGTGTGTGTGTGTGTGTGTGTGTGTGTGTGTGTGTGCGTGCGTGCGTGCGTGCGTGCGTGCGTGCGTGCGTGCGTGTGTAGGGCCAGTGTGTGCTGGTGTGGTGGGTTTGAAGATGCCTCGCTACTGCCTGTTTGGTGACACCGTCAACACCTCATCTCGCATGGAGTCCAATGGAGAGGGTGGGTCCGCTCGTCTCCAACATCCATTTCAGGATGCTGACATTATTTGTATATTGGTAACAATGTCTGGTGCAGTGCAACTTTTGTCAGGCAAATTTACTATGATTTGAGTGGTGGCAGGTGGATAATTCCAATCACAGTCAATCATAAATCATGGGCAGCTGTGGCTCAAAGATAGAGCAGGTCGTCCAATGATCCCTTGGTCGGCGCTTTGAATTCCGGCTCCTCCGGTCCACATGTCGAAGTGTCCTTGGGCAAAACCCTACATTGCCTCCAATGAGTTGGTCGGTGTGTGAATGTCTATGCTGCGTTCACACAGGCAGATGCAAAACTACAAAGATGCACAGCTACACAGTGTATTTTTAGCTGTTGTAGCTTTTGCAGCACAAACATCGGATGCTGCTTTGCATCTTTATGTTGCTGGCTTCCATTGACAATGAATGGTAGACTAGCTTTGCATCTGCCCGCGTGAACACAGCATAATATGTATAATTGAAAGTACTGTATGTACTGTATCATACAGTATATAGACTATGCCCATGTCTGCGTAGATATGTATGTATGTATGTATGTATGTATGTATGTATGTATGTTGCATACATCCACATGCATGTCTGTGTGGTTACGTGAATCTGTCTGCCTTTGTGTCCTCCATGCAGCCCTAAAGATCCATGTGACGTCAGCGACCCGTGATTTGCTACAGGAGTTCAACTGCTTCCAACTGGAGCTGAGGGGAGATATCGACGTCAAGGGCAAGGGTAAGATGACCACCTATTGGCTTCTGGGAGAGACTGACAACGACAGCCAGTGACAAGGACACAAGGGAAAGAAGAGAATGAATGGACCAAACATGGATGAAGTAAACTCCCAAAGAACTGAACAAGGAGGCAAAAAGGGGAATGAGAAAACTGACAAAGAATGGCCGCGTGAGTGTGGATATTATTATGACAATGAAAGCAGAGGAAGAACTCCACCTCACAGGATCAAGGCACTGTGCTTGAGAATAATTAGACAAAAGGAATAATTGTTCTAATGGAGCCATTATTCCTGCCATTACGTCCAATGACATCAGTCTGTGTCCTGTATGTCTGTATGTCCTTTTCCCCTTCATGTCTTCATTTTCATATACTACCACTTGTATTTTTTGGGTCGAATCTTAAAGGGAAGATCAGCTCAAGATGATCTTTTGAAGGACAGAAGATGCACTTTGTGTACATTATGATGACATCTAGTATGATTACATCAAATAGTGTAACTGTGTGCATACAACACCACATCATCGTCAACTTCTAGGTTAAAGTAAATTCTGAGTACTAGTTCCCAGGTGTATATCAAGGAAAGGGATGGATACCTGTCTCTTTTTCACGGTGAAAGAATCAGTTATTGCACCCATTTGGCCTGAGTTAATTTAGT
The DNA here is from genome assembly GCF_951216825.1 of Electrona antarctica. Classification (NCBI taxonomy): domain Eukaryota; kingdom Metazoa; phylum Chordata; class Actinopteri; order Myctophiformes; family Myctophidae; genus Electrona; species Electrona antarctica. The sequence goes on along the minus strand of NC_136811.1, from coordinate 30,770,805 downwards.
TTGTTTAAAAAAAAGTACTATATTTTCAACTAATAATTATTGTGTGTTTGAGGGAAAAGAGAGACGAGAGATGTGTCTCCTGACTCTCCATCCATCCATCTTCAACCGCTTATCTGTAGTCAGGTCGCAGGGGCAACAGCTTCACCAGAGAGCTCCAGACTTCCCTCTCCAGAGCAACATTAGTAACTTCATTCTGGGAGATCCCGAAGCGTTCTCTGCAGACTTTGGAGATATAATCCCCTCCTTGGTCTGCCCGGGGGTTTTCTTCCAGTGGGACGTGCATCGAGGACCTCCCTAGGGAGACGCTCCAGATGCCTGAACCACCTAAGTTGGCTCTTTTCCTTTCTTTCAATAATTTTCTTTTTAATTTTTTTCACAAACTGATACATGAATCATATATACGCCAAATTAAATAACACAAACAAACTTAACAGCTGGCTCCTTTTCAAGCGAAGAAGAAGCGGTTCTACTCCGATTCTCTCTCGGGTGACTGAACTTCTCACCCTATCTCTAAGGGAGATGCCAACCACCCGTCATTTCGGACACTTGTATCCGCAACCGTGTTCTTTCTGTCATGACCCACAGTTCATGACCATAGGTGAGAGTATAATATACTCTCACCTATGGTCATGAACTGTGGGTCATGACCATGACCATGAAGATTGCTCGATAGACAGAGAGCTTTGCCTTCTGGCTCAGCTCTCTTTTGCGGTACAGCGACTGCAATACCGCCCGTGGCGCTCTGATTCTCCGTCCTCCCCTCACTCGTGAACAAGACCCCGAGATACTTAAACTCTTTCACCTGGGGCAAAGTCTCATTCCAATGTTGTGTCACACAGGAACTCATTTCTGTCTTACTTATTCAGAGCAACACAAAATTATTGTTTTTCTCACCGTACGCATCTTAAACAATGGTATGAAAACCAATTATTGTCAATGTATCTTCTGGAAAGATATTTGGCATTCATGAGAATCAATATTACAGCAGCATCAATATATTATAGTCTAAAAGTACTTGTATTTTGTATTTCAAATACCTGTATCAGTAGTGTCACAGAGCAGCACCCATGGATGTGGTAGGCAGTGGGCACATGCTGTGGGCTACAGGGCATTGAACCTAAAACTCTGAACTATAACCCGTTTCTCTAACCACTGGGACAACCTAGTGATTGATGAATGTACCAAACAGTTTTCCTAACCTACCTTAAACCATGAATTTGAATGAACTGCTCTAGTCAACAGCAGGAATCAACCGTGGGTGATGTGGATGAAACAAGTATTTCCTTGGAAAGGATCTGCATTGATGAACTAATTTGTATGAAATAATCTCCTGCGGCAGATATTTTGTTAGTGCCATATTGTTTGTGTGGGAGCATCTCTCCACAGATATCTACCTGAAGAGTCGTATTCCAAGATGCAATATACTGTATAGATGTTTTTTGGAGAAGAAAATCATTTCTTGAAGTTCATTATTCAATATCTCTAAAATATAAAGGATCAGTGTTGAAGTTGAAAGTTACCTTTCTATCCTATGTACTAAAAGTTCTATGTTTTTTGTTTCGATTTTTCTTTTGTGCTCTCGATAATTCTACAAAGGCAGATTACCTTTTTCAGAAGATGGCTGTTGGACATTGGAATGAAAGTTGACTCAATGTTTGTTTTACCTCAAGTTATCTACTATCTAATGCCTTTTAAAACCTTCAGTGGTTGCATTGTGTATGCAAATTGTGTCAGTGATGATAACCCATCGTTATTTGTTAGTTATCAAACCAGCAGTGTTGTACTGTGCATTAGTGACCTGGACAGAATGCTGTATAAACCGTCTCTCTAGGTGTGTCTCGAATTTGTTTTAACCCCCAACCATAAAGCTGCACATTTAAATATACAGTACATTTACCATTGATGACAATATTATCATCTGTAGTTTTTATGTGGTGTGTTGGTGAGGGTGTAGTCAGCAGGGTTGTCCTTCCACTTACAAAATAAAGGTTATAATGTACATGAAGCATAGAGTTATGGATTATATTTGGGTCTGACTCTGAAGTGATTACATCATTTCTATCCCTGGTCTCTCTCACTCACTCACTCACTCACTCACTCTCACACACACACACAACACACACACACACACACACACACACACACACACACACACACACACACACACACACACACACACACACACACACACACACACACACACACACACACACAGTGTACAGATGTATTTGCTAGCATTATTTTCTACCTAAAAAGTTTTCTCTTTTCTTCTTATTTTTTCCATATATAGCATGCAGCTAAAAGAAAATGTACGCCGTCTGTCTGTCTGTGTGTGTGCGTGTGCGCGTGTGTGTTACCAGCTAATCTCCGGCACCGTTAACCCGGTCGGTGCCAAACTTTGCCCCAATTGTTTCAGAACGGTCTGTTATAGAGCCACCATGAAGCAACTTTTCACATTTTTACCTATAACTGCACTGATCTGCATGAAATGTTGCATGCACACTCCCTAGAAGCCAAGGACAAACCTTTGACCTGCATTTTTCGCATCTGCCTTTCATAGCGCCACCAGGAGGCCGACTTTTGTAAAACATTTTTTTTTATATTACTCCTCCAGATTCTGTCCAAAAATCCTGAAATCGTTACAGTGTCTCTATAGTCAGTCATGTACTCAAGATGGATTATAGCGCCACCAGGAGGCCACAACCTTACCTGGCCTGGTGAGACCTCTGCCCCGAGTGGCACTTTTTCTAACTTGTTATTATTTTAAGTGGATATGAACCCTACTAGGAAAGTCGGCATCACGTAATCTTACTGTCACATTAGATTCGAGTCAGTTGACTCAATTGGTTCTGCCGAAGGTTCAGGTTTCCAGAAGGCGACATATCCATTTCGTGTTCCTGCTGTTCCAGTTCATTTTCCCATAGCTTTGTTTTATTTTCTTGGCACCAGATTTGATTAGTTCAGTTCAGCCAATCAAACGAAGCTTTGATTGATTGATTGATTGAAGAATGTATTAACAGTTTGCAGAATTACAGTACATTTCAAGCACAAACTCAATACAAAGGCTGTTAACTGTGAGTGGACGACCCAATTAAGCATTACACTTGTTTCCAATAGGGTCCACCATGTTCAAATCATCAAAACAGACGTACAAATAGACACTTCTATAGACAGAACAGGAATTCATCATAAAGGAGGTAAAAAGGGAAAAGAAACATATACAGTGAGGGGAAAAAAAGGGGTGGGCGGTGGGGGGGATTCACGTTCAGCTCCGTTAATTTGTTAATGGGAACATTAACAAACAGGAAATGGTTATGCCTCTTTATGGAAACCCGGGGCTACAGTTGGGCACGGACACAGCCTGCCCTGAGTGCAAACAAAAATGTAGTAACTCCTCATGTGTACTGCCTTCTTTTCAACAGTAGAGGTCAACAGCTTAATTTATAATAGTGTTGAAATTATTATATTATGAATATGCACTGTCGTCAATGTTCGATGCAGCGTACTGTATAAGATAGATTTTTGATGGACTGCTGTTTTTTATAAAGTATATTTATTGGTTTTAACAAATTTAAGGACAACAAACAGACATTACACAAGAACATAAACAACAAAAGAAAAGAAATAAAAACAGCTCAGGCACAACACTATTATAAATAAAAAGATTGAATATACAAAGACATGGCAAGAACAATGAACCATAATGACAAGTGGTTACATCCATACAGTAATACATATATTAAAAATCACACCTGTGTGAACTGAGTGGTGTAAGGTCTTATATAGCCTGTCTGACGTAATGAAATCATGTCTGACGTAATGAAATCACTCCCGGGTGAACAGGGTGAACATAGCAACCATGCTCATTTTTTCTGCACAGACTAACAAAGCCAGTTGTAGGAGTGGTTTACACCACTCAAAAAGGCAGACAATACAGTTATCATAGGCACCAAATCATTACAATAAGAGCAGACCCATGCTCCACTCAACGCATCGAGAACCCTGCCCGGGCGACCACCCCCCCCCCCCCATACCAAAAGGGCAGACAAGCCCCCACCCCAAAGCAGAGCACCCACTAGGGAAGAATGCTGGCATATAAGATATCTAAGGTTGGCACGGAAAACCTCCAAGTACTGTTGCAGACAATGTTGGTCGAAGGAACCCCTTCACAATAAAACTTTCACCATCCCAGGGTCCGTTACAAACTCGTTACATTTTTCAGAAAATTGAACGACTGTGGTATGGAAGCCTATGTTTTGCTGGATGGAGGGGCAAGCTACACGGACGACAAAGAGGAGTGCCACTGGCAGCGATTTGAAAATGGGACACAGAATGCTATTGATATTGCCAAGGATTTACTGAAATCCAGCACAGATAAAGAAAACGAAAGCATCCGTGAGAAATCATTGCGACAAAAAGGTACAAATCAAGCCAGTCCTGGCAAAGGCCGTGTTTGTACAGATACTGGGAGAAATGTCTAGCACCACCAGCCTGACATTTGCACAGTGTTTGATTGGAGAGGCGGACGTGGAAATCGCCCGTGTGGCAAGAACATTGCAGTGTCCGGTTCTAAGCAATGACACCGATTTCTGTATTTATGATATCCCTTCGTTTCTGCCCCTCAGCAACTTCATGTGGCATGTAAAAGTAAAACATAACGCAACCGGGACTGAGAAGAGTCAGAGTGCCATTAAATGCCAAAAATACACCAGGGACCATTTCGCCAAAGCACACAATATTTCTGTAAATCAAATTCAAGCCTTTGCAGTACTGGCTGGAAATGATTATATCAAAGATACTGGTAAGGAGATACCTGCATTGCTGTGCATGCTGTCAAAGCAACGAGACGAGTCTGCTAAGCAAGCATTCACATCAGCACGAATGAGCCTTTCGTGGCAGACAGAGGCAGAAAAAGCAATGACCATGTACAGCGATTCTGATTCTGACAATGACGAGACAGGCTTTTTGAAGTTCGTCAGATCTGGTGACAAAATTGGGCTGAGACTGAAATTCCACGGTGGCTTACTCCCACAGTGGATGGTGATTAAATGGACACAAGGCCATTTAACTACAGAACTATTGGACGTGATTTGCACTGGCAGAGTGGTGCAGCCTTCTCAGGTGGACAGCAATAGCGCCTATCTTCTGTCAATGCCCATCAGAAAGGTGACGTATGGGCTGCTGAAGGGAATTGAGGACACGGTGCTCGTCTGGGGCAGAAGTGGCGAATCGGCGTCCCAGGCTTTTTCGAGTTCTTCAAATCTGACACAAGGGGGCTGAGTCTGGAATTCCAAGGTGCCTTACTCCCACAGTGGATGGTGATTCAATGGACACATGGCCAATTAACTACATAACTATTGGACGTGATGTTCAATACCAGAGTGGTGCAGCCTTCTCAGGTGGACAACAATGAGGTTAGCACCCATGTTCTGTCAATGCCCATCAGAAAGGTGACGTATGGGCTGCTGAAGGGAATTGAGGACACAGTGCTCGTCTGGGGCAGAAGTGGCGAATCGGCTACGAAGGAACCTGTCAAATTGGAACATAAGGTTCGTTTTCAATATATTTCTTTGCATATTTATTTATATATTTTTGCATTTATTTGTTAATTATTTATCTGTGACAGTTCCCCTTTCTTCTCAACCTAAGATCAAATTAATCGAACTGGAGACTGAAGAATACAAAATGCTGAGAAAGAGCAAAGCTAATAGAGGAAATGGAGCCTCCTCTGCTGCTCCCGCTCCTGTGTGGCAGCCTGGAGCCTCCTCTGCGGCAGCCTGGAGCCTCCTCTGCTGCTCCCGCTCCTGTGTGGCAGCCTGCAGCCTCCTCTGCTGCTCCCGCTCCTGTGTGGCAGCCTGGAGCCTCCTCTGCTGCTCTCGCTCATCTGCGGCAGCCTGGAGCCTTCTTTTCTGCTCCCGCTCCTGTGTGGCAGCCTGGAGCCTCCTCTGCTGCTCCTGCTCAGCTTCAATCTGCTCCGTCCATGTCTTCTTTTCTACTTCTTTTGTGGTCAGCTCTGTTGCTGCCTCCGATGAGGATTTGGAGTGAAAAGGATCGCGCACTTCCATACCATAACATTTCTTGTCAACCATACTTTGAGTAACTACTTCGAAAATATCCCTTGAAATAAATTCATCCACTTTTCTTTTTACGTCATTATCTAATGTGATACAATTTTGGAGCTTAGAATACATTTTCAAAACCTCCTTAGTCTTCTCCAATGTGTCAAGGATAAGTCTTGGGTTACTCTCCACAGTGTTGGACTTTAACAGTTTCTTTGCTGCTCGTGCCAGAACATTCCATCTTTCATAGGCAGAGTGTTGTGATGCAGAGTGATTTGAACCCAATGTGCAGAGTCACAGGAAAACAAGTGTTGATTTCAAAGTATTTAATAATGAATAAATGGCAAAAATCTTACACTGACGTAGAACTCAGGAATCAAGGCAAAAGTCTCACACTTGAGTAGAATGCAGGAAACAGGAATAAAATCTTATCCTTGAGTAGAACATAGGAATAGATCTCACTCAGGAACCGAACAGAAAAATGACATGGTAGTCAAGCTGGATACATACATGCACCGACAACATCAAACTATGATCTGACACTGAATGTTTGCAATGAGTCCAGTATATAGGGGGAAGGTTGATTGTAGAAGTGTTCACAGGTGGGATGACGAGGGAGTTGGAGACAGGTGAGTACATGGGACTGCAGTGTGGAAATGGAAAGTGGGAGTGGCCAGGGCTGACATGGTCTGTGGAGAGACAGATCATGACAGTACCCCCCTCTCAAGGGACGGATACCAGACGTCCCACAACATTGCCAAGGGACGAGCAGGGTGGGTGGAGGGGGCCTGGAGGAGGGAAAACTGAGGCGCAGGACCAGAGCAAAGGGGATCTTCAGGGGGGCGGCCAGGATGACGGCCAGAGGCAGGGCTGGTGACTTCAGGGGGACGTCCAGGAGGATGGGAGGTGGCAGAACGAGCGCCATCTGGGGGACGGCCAGGATGCTGGGATGAGGCAGTGACATCATCCGGAGGGCGGCCCGGAGGTCGAGACGAGGCGGAGGAGGCGCCGTCAGGAGGGCGGCCTGGAGTCAGAGACGAGGCGGAGGAGGCACCGTCAGGAGGGCGGCCTGGAGGCCAAGACGAGGAGGAGGAGGCGCCGTCAGGAGGGCGGCCTGGAGGCCGAGGACCTTGGAAGCGGAGCCGGGTATGCTGCCGACGGAGGCGACACCAGGGATGCTGCAGACGGAGGCGACGCCAGGGATGCTGCAGACGGAGGCGACGCCAGGGATGCTGCAGACGGAGGCGATGCCAGGGATGCTGCAGACGGAGGCGATGCCGGGGATGCTGAAGGCAGAGCTGCAGGCAGAGCTGCAGACACTGGAGGCGGGACTGCAGAAGGAACTGCAGACACTGGAGGCAGGGCTGCAGGCGGAACTGCAGGTGGAGCTGCAGGCGGGACTGCAGGTGGAGCTGCAGACAGGACTGCAGGCGGAGCTGCAGGCGGGACTGCAGGCGGAGCTGCAGGCGGGACTGCAGGCGGAGGAGGCGGAGCTGCAGGCGGAACTGCAGGCGGAGGAGGCGGAGCTGCAGCCGGAGCTGCAGGCGGAACTGCAGGCGGAACTGCAGGCGGAGGAGGCGGAGCTGCAGGCGGAACTGCAGGCGGAGAAGGCGGAGCTGCAGGCGGAGCTGCAGGCGGAACTGCAGGCGAAGGAGGCGGAGCTGCAGGCGGAGCTGCAGGCGGAGGAGGCGGGGCTGCAGGCGGAACTGCAGGCGGAGGAGGCGGAGCTGCAGGCGGAACTGCAGGTGAAGGAGGCGGAGCTGCAGGCGGAACTGCAGGCGGAACTGCAGGCGGAGGCGGCGGAGCTGCAGGCGGAGAAGGCGGAACTGCAGGCGGAGGCGGCGGAGCTGCAGGCGGAACTGCAGGCGGAGGAGGTGGAGCTGCAGGCGGGACCTTGCAGGCTCAGGACAGGAGGAGGATGCTGCAGACTCTGGTGACGGGACCCCAGAGGACTCTGCACACCCAGGAGACGAGGAGCCATCGCCCAACACACCTGGCAGCTGTAGGAAGCAGCTGACCAGATAGCCCAGGAGCAGAGCCTCCATAACCTCAGGCTGACACCGGTCACCACAGGAGACGACTGACAAGGGCTCTGGCAGGTCATCGGCTGATATGGCTGTTGAGGGTGCAGAGGGCGCAGGCAGGACATCTAGGGAGATGGCTGGCAAGGGCTCTGGCAGGTCAGCAGGAGATTCAGCCGGTGAGGGCGCAGAGGGTGCAGGCAGGTCACCAATGGAGACAGCTGGCAAGGGCTCGTGGACGCTGGGCAGTACAGTGCTCTGGATGCCGGGCAGCGGGGTGCTCTGGGCGTCGGCCAATGGGTTGCCGGGCAGGGGAGTGCTGGGCAGGCTGGGCGGCGGAGAGCTGGGCAGGCTGGGCGGCGGAGAGCTGGGCAGGCTGGGCCGTGTTAAACTGGACGGCGGAAAACTGGACCGTGGAGAACTGGGCACGCTGGGCAGCAGAGGTTCCTGGTGGTGTTGGCGGCCACGTCTTCTCCTAGCAGGCCCACGGTTCCCCACACTGTGAGGACAGGCTGGCCGGGTGGGCTTGGTGGCTGGGAGACCCAGGGAGACACCCCCCCGCCTGTTGACACAACGGGACCTCCCCGAGCCAGACGGGTGCCATAAAACAGATTTGTGGCATGAAGTTTTTCTGAATGAACTTCTTCATTGCCTCGAAAATGGGAAAAATTATCCATAGACTGGGTGCCCTGCTGGTTAGCATCCAGGCTAGCGGGACGCAGGCTCATCACTCCAACCCTAACAAAATGAGGAGCTGGCTGGGAAGCATGTGGTAGTGAGCTGGTGTCAAAGTTCTTAAGCCTCCCACAAACCACATTAAAATGGGGGACAAAATGGCTTGTCCATGGCCTCTCTGTAAACCACTGCTGCTGGACTGAAATCTCCCTTTGAAGTTCAGCACGCAGGTTAGGAGGAGAGGCCACAAGACGATTCACCACACTTTCAAAGATCAACACCTTCTTTGTCAACACTAGTAACTCTGCTGGGTTCATCTTTATGGTCAGATCATACTGTTGTGATGCAGAGTGATTTGAACCCAATGTGCAGAGTCACAGGAAAACAAGTGTTGATTTCAAAGTATTTAATAATGAATAAATGGCAAAAATCTTACACTGACGTAGAACTCAGGAATCAAGGCAAAAGTCTCACACTTGAGTAGAATGCAGGAAACAGGAATAAAATCTTATCCTTGAGTAGAACATAGGAATAGATCTCACTCAGGAACCGAACAGAAAAATTACATGGTAGTCAAGCTGGATACATACATGCACCGACAACATCAAACTATGATCTGACACTGAATGTTTGCAATGAGTCCAGTATATAGGGGGAAGGTTGATTGTAGAAGTGTTCACAGGTGGGATGACGAGGGAGTTGGAGACAGGTGAGTACATGGGACTGCAGTGTGGAAATGGAAAGTGGGAGTGGCCAGGGCTGACATGGTCTGTGGAGAGACAGATCATGACACAGAGAGGCTCTACTTTGTTCTCAACCCTTGAGTCTATAAGGTACAGCGATTCTGACAATGACACAGTGGATGGTGATTAAATGGACACAAGGCCATTTAACTACAGAACTATTGGGCGTGATTTGCACTGGCAGAGTGGTGCAGCCTTCTCAGGTGGACAGCAATAGCGCCTATCTTCTGTCAATGCCCATCAGAAAGGTGACGTATGGGCTGCTGAAGGGAATTGAGGACATGGTGCTCGTCTGGGGCAGAAGTGGCGAATCGGCTACGAAGGAACCTGTCAAATTGGACCATATTCACCATAAGGTTCGTTTTCAATATATTTATTTTTGCATTTATTTGTTTATTTTATTTATCCATTTATTTTTTATTTTTTTAGGTGTGGGAGACAGTTCCCCTTTCTTCTCAACCTAAGATCAAATTCATCAAACTGGAGACTGAAGAATGCAAAACGCAAAACGCTGAGGGAGCAGAGTGCGTCCATCCTCCTACGCGCACAACCCTCCAGAGCCAGCCAGCAGTCCAATTAATTGGAATTGAGCCGTTTAATGCCTTCAACCAATGGCAGATCTGCCTTAAAGATGGCCATCATCTGAATCAGCTGCTAGGTTTTCCTCTACCTGAGCCTCAAATTGCATGGTAAGGCATCCTCACAGGACTATGTTACACTGTACAGTTAAATGAACACTGAGAATGTTGTTGTGTTAACTGTATAAACCAATGGGCCTTGTCAATACGTTTTGAGATTGAGGTCATGCAGTTTCATTCCTTTTCTTTATGATGTAGAATGAGAGCAGCTGTAAAATAAGCTTCAGTTCATTGATTGACAAAGTTACAACAAGCAACCCATAATAAGGAGTAGAGCCTAGAGCTGCATGATATTGACAAATATTGTGGCATTGCAATAATATTTCAATCATGATAATTGGATGCCTTATTCTGTAGCTGGACCTGGAGAAGATCAGTGGAGAGAGAAATGAAGGAGTTGGGATGGACCTGGGGCCAACTGCAACATTGGGCAGAAGACAAACAGCATTGGCGTTCGTTGGTGAAGACCTTATTTGCTACCTAGCACGAAGAGGATTAAGTAAGTAAGTTATTCTGTAGCACTTGGGGGAAAAAACAGTTGTCAGTGATTATTCAAACAAGCATGGTGATAAACGTAATCTATTTAGCTTTTGCTGATGCTCTGATGTGTCTAACCTTTCATTTCTGGTTTTGACCAGGCTGTACCAGGGACCATGGCTGCACAAGCTGGTAGCAAGGCTGAGACAACAGGACGATATGGACCTTGCGTACATGTTGAGCGAAGAATTGGATGAGGCTGTGGTCAAGGACATTAGAGCTTTGTACGATGCTTTGCATTAGCTTTTCAACACCAACCAATAGTCAAGCAAATGCAAAAGGGAGAAAAAAAAACTGCAGGTAGGTGCAATTGAGGTTGTGGCTGTTGAATGAATGAATCAGCCTTTGGGCTTGATGGAGGAAAAAGTTAGATTCTTGTCCTCCATCCTGATGCAAACTATACTTTCATTTTAAATGTGGAATTAGTCCTCAAAAACCACAACAATCTGTTATCAGAACAGGACAGCACTGATATGGTAGCTTATCACTGGTTGAAGCTATAATTGTTGTTATTGATTATATAAATGCGCAGAAAACTATAATTTCTTCTGTTGTTCAGGTGACCGAGCAGAAGGGGATTTGGACAACACTCCCAACAACAATAATAACTATACCACTAACAGTAAGAAGCTCATTACCCTGGAGGGTCACTCCAGTTTCTCAATCTGCGACGCCTGCATACGGACAACATCAGGAAATTGGACAGTGACTGGCCAACCTCTCCCCAGAATCTGATCCAGTCCATCATCTATTAACCAAAATGGAGTTTGAGGTTTCAGTTTGAGGGGGGGGAAAGGGCCACTCTAACTCAAACTGTCTGATTAACGATAAGATCATCATGCTAACTGTCACAGCTATGTGCCATTTGTGAACTCTATGAACAATGAGTGAGTGACTAAGGTGGTCTTTACACGAGAATGGTGTTCATAGAAAACGGCAAAATAAAGTATCGTTCTGGGGTCCCTTTAGACGAGAACGGTGTTTTCAGGAGGTGAAAACGCAACAAAGTGAAAACACCATCCAGAGTGGAAATCTTTGAGAACGCCGTTTTATCCCTTCTCCATGTAAACAGGCAAAACGGTGAATCCGCAAAACTTATGACATCATGGCTCACGTTGGCTCACAGTGCATATGTTTATTACATTGATGCAGAGCCATATATGATCTAATGGAGTTCCTGAACAAGTGCTGCTCATCAGCGATGGTGAATGTAAAACCATAAAATGCCTTGCGATAGGCGGCAGCAGCGTTTATGTAGCCTAATGTATTATAAAATATATAACCATCCCGTGGCGCGCTCTGCCTGCATGCTCTGTGCTGCCTGTCAGCCTGTGTGTCACCTCGATGTTAGTAGAAAGCAGGCAGCGAGCGACGGCCACAACCACGTTGTGTTCTGGAAGCAAAACCCCGATAGGGTTGCGTGAAGGGGGAGCTGGCTACCAGGTTCTTCTTCTTGTACGTGGGTGACTGGTCTATTTGGCAGCCCGTTGCCGCCACCTAGCGACATTATAGCGTTTTCATAAAGTGTGCGCCGCCGTCTAAAAGAGGCCTTAGTCTGTGTATATACAGTACGGTTCCTGTCATGATCTGTCTCTCCACAGACCATGTCAGCCCTGGCCACTCCCACTTTCCATTCCACACTGCAGTCCCATGTACTCACCTGTCTCCAACTCCCTCGTCATCCCACCTGTGAACTATTCTACAATCAACCTTCCCCCTATAAGACTGGACTCATAGCAAGTGTAAAGCGACTACATGAGAACTAAACTTAAAGTCGCTGAGAGGCGATGGGATGGGCCATGTTGTCAGACGCGCTCTGCCGCAAACAAAAGGAATTCGCTGGATCCAAACGATGCATTTTTAGGGTTTTATTGAAGCAATATAAATGACTCATAACGGTGCTCAAAAGTAATCACAGCGATAAGCGTAAATAAAAGAAAGCAAAATAAAGCGGTGTAAAGCGGTCAACAAAAGTACGGCGTCCCAGACACCCCCTCTCTCACTGTGTGCTCAGCAGGTGAACAGATGATGTTAAAGATAACCAGGTCCGCCCCTATGCCCGTCAATCAATCTTTCACTTAGACACCAGTGACAGCCCATTCATTTCATTGACCATGACCAACATATAAATAATAACCAACATAACCATTTCATGGCTCCTACACGCCAGCCCCCAATTATTAGGTTATTACATAATAATTACATCACATTATACATAATAGGAGGCATGAAATAAAAGTAATCCATTAACAATTTCCTTTTTCTCATAAAGAATGTAAGAGTCTTTCTTCAGCCGAACGCAAAAACGATTCATTGTTCATGAGGCAAGATGTCCCTGCGCAAATAGTCATTTTCCGGGTAAACACTCAAGTGTGTGTGTGTGTGTGATCCACGGAATGATAATTGTAAACTTATTCAACCTGAATCCAACAGGCAATGGAATTGTCCAGGCATTAGTCCTCCTCGGCCTCCCGGATCAAGCAGATCCAGGCAGCTGTCCACTCTCCAGTCAATCAGTGGGCAAAGTAGGTAGATGTGACTATCCTCCTTCACATCTTTGCCTTTGTGAGGCCTGTAGACGTCCTCTGCAATCCTCTTTAGTAGGGTGAACTCCATAATTTCCAGTTCCACCTTCTCAAATGCTTCCACTGACAGGAAACTTGAAACTGTTTCCTTCTTAAATGTCTCCATATCCCTTTTCATTGAACATCTCTCTTGGTTCACGTCTAAGTCAGACAGTTGAAGGTCCGTTTTCACTTCTTGTCTCCTCCTCTCACAAAGAGACAAGAGCCAGATAATACAACTTAAGATCCAAGCTGCAGCCTTTATCATACGGGTCCAAGATTCCAAGTATGGGATCTCGTGAGTCAGTGCACCAACCTCCTCCTTGGTATGTATAGCTTTGACCACGACAGCTTTCTTGACCTCAGGGTCATCTGATAATAGTTGATGAGTATCCTGTGGGATGGTGATGTCCCTTCTCCTGAATGGTAAGCCGATCTGATAATGGCCATTGACCCGTTCTGTGAATGAATGTTCTTGTTTCGACATCGCAGGTTGTTCGTCCATGCTGCATTCATGGAAATCTGTCTTAAACAGATGCTGCCACCGTTCATCCAAGTTCACGACAGACACCATGTTCACAGATAACTCTGGCTGCTGACAATCATTTGCATCCTCGCTGCCTCCTCTTAGCGGTCCATTCACAGTCCAGCCCAGCATCGTCCTGATGGCATAAGGACCATTATTTAGACTGCGAATAACTTGCAATGGTTCTAAAGCTGCGGGAACATTCGTCCCTATCAATAGCTCAATGTCACCATCGATCTCAGACAGCTGAACATGTTGTAAATGAGGCCATCTCAAGAGATCCTTCTGTTTTGGAATATTCCCCTTGTGGACAGGCATGTACATCTGTGTGTAAGCCTGGGGAAGGTTACAGAAGTGCTCCTCATTCAGACCAGCCACTTCCAGTCCGGACACACTGTAGCTAGAAACAACTTTCTCTTCACCCATTGTCCTTAACAGAATATTTGTCTTCCTCCCTGTGAGGTCAAGTTTGTGCATCAGAGCTTCGGTGCAGAACACTGCAGAGCTTCCTGGGTCCAAGAAAGCATAGGTGGTAACAGTCTTGCTCCCCTTCTTGGACCTAACATGTACTGGAACAATAGGTAGTTTACAGTCGTCACCAGCCCCAGTAACGCCACTCGATACCACTGTGCCGTCCACTGATATTCCCGACTTCCGATCAGATTGGTCAGACCCTTTGTCCCATTCTTTCCGAGTGATATGAAGTACAGTAGGATGATTACGACCACAAGTTTGACAAGTAATCTTCTTTCTACAAAATTTGTTTACATGTCCAACACCCAGGCATCCGAAACAGACACCATTGTCTCTCAAGAAGCCTATCTTCTCTTCGTGGGGTCTTTTCTCCAACTGGGGGCATGAATCCAACACATGTTCTCCTCCACAGCAAAGACAGTTCTTCATTATTTGAACATGTTCCATTTCTTCAACTTCAAGCTGAGACATAGATTTCACAGGGGTCGCAGTATTGGCATAGCTGATTCCTCTCATTCCAGAATGAGGTTGTGAAGTGCATTTGCTCACACCTTTAGTTGTTGCTGGTGGAGCATCATGTATGTTTCCAAATACTGGATCTGACAGTATTCTCACTTGTTTCCCAATAAAATCAGTAATGTCCATAAATGTAGCTCTACGTCTGTGTCTTTCCTGCAGATCACATGCCGCACTTCTCCACGTGTCCCGGTATTTGTATGGTAGCTTTCTGATGATGGTCAGCATATTTGCAGGCATGTCCAGCTCATGTAGATATTGCACCTGTTCCATTGCGTTACAGCAGCCTCTAAGGAAAAGACTGTACTCTTGAAAGGCTTTCACGTCTTCAGTTGTAATGGGCGGCCATGAAAGAGCTTTATCCATGTATGCGGATGCAATCTTTTGCTCGTTTCCAAACTCCTCTCTTAACAGAGCCTTGGCTTTAGCATACCCCCTCACTGGGTCTAAGTGCTGGCAGCTCCTAACAAGTTCCCTGGGAAGACCCTTTGTCTGCTGCTCTAGATAATATAGACGGTCACTGTCATTTTGAGTATTATTTTCTACTCCATTCTCAAAGGCCTTCACAAACGCATGGTATTTTAGTGGATCCCCATCAAAGATTGGCACTTCTCTCTTTGGCAAAGAGGAGAAGCATTGTTGCTGTATCAACAGCGCGGTTATTTCGTTTTGCTTTCTCATGATGCCAAGAATCTCATTTTGACAGTTGGTTGTGTTTTCATTTCCAGAATTAGCATTTATATTATCAGGATGATTAGTTGCATTGGAAACATATTGCATTGGTGTATTTTTATGAGAGTTTTGTGGAATTGGGCATGGCATAGCTTCCTGGTGCATAACTGACAGAGGCTGTGATTGTGAATGAATGAATTGAGAGTTATCTTTGGTTTTAGGCCTTGTTCCTGTGTCCACATGATTTTGTGACATTTTTGGTGTACATGGATTGGCACTGGCATTGAGGGTTTGTGCTTTCCCTTGTGTTTTTTCCACGTAAGAATTCATTCCATCCACATGCTTTGTTTTAGAGGACCTCCCACTTATGACACTTTGAGATTTTAACACATTTAATTTTGCCATTTGTGCAGCAATGTCCTCATCCATTTTCAGTTGCTCCTTTCTCTTGCGCAACCTTTCCTCTTCAGCTTCAAGTTCATGTTTGTCCTTTAATAGTTTTTGTTTTATCTGCAATGCTGCCAAGTCGGCTTGAACAATCACACATTCGGAAGAAACTCTGGAAGTGGTAGATTTCCTTCCTACATTTGACACACTGTCATTTGGATGCACATCATCCTGCAGGATGTCATGTGTCGTTATTGATGCGGCTTGCATTATTGAATGAGGTTCAGCCATTAGGCCTACTGGGGGAGTGGCCACATTTCCGTCCGTTTCAACAGTTTCAGATTCCAAATGTAAACCCGTTTCATTGACAAATTGAGTTTGCACACCAGTGTTAGCATTTCCCATTTCCTCTGTTTCATTCAACCAAATTTCCACATCACCTTTAAATGTATTGCTGTATTTTGTAATACTGAAAAACCACTGGTTTTGTCTTTCCCGTTCCTCCTCGTCGGGCAACAAAGGCAGTAATGTATTGTGAGACATTGTGGCATTTGCATAGTGTTCATCCAAAGTCACCAATAAAGATTTCACTGTCAAAGCATTTCCCCTTTTCTCCATGAAGGTTTTTATTTGTGGTATTAGTGTTTTCATTTTATTGACAGAGAGATGACGGCCCCGTTCAAGCTTGTCAATTTTATTCAGTACGGCTTTTGCCGCGAGCATAATTTCTCCTGTTCCACGTTCCATTTCTGACTGAGAACTGGTAACTTCCCCAGTATTTATTTGACTCATTTTTCCTCTTGATTTCCTGTTTCAATTATCTGTGCCATTTAACACATCCACATTTTTGAAAGGAAACTCAAACACAAAACATCGTCAACCATTTGTATTCAGTAATATTCACACCAGCAGCGCAGCAGTTTAAATGACATGCAGACAAGCGGATTTAAACAGCGGATTCCTTTGTTGACAGCTACGAGAGGATCCTTCTTCATATCAACTTTATTATGAGCATCACTCAACTCAGCCCGTGATCTGGTACTCATTCGTCCCCAATGGACTGTACAGGTATGCAAACTGTTCCCTGCATTATACAGCTTTACCTGACTTTCGTGGTTGACTTTGACCGTGACTCACGGAATGTTTGTTCAACTTTGATGTCAGCCAGTGATCCTCCGTCCTCGTCTCCGACCGCATTTCTTTAATTCTTGTCCACACTTGATGATCCGATCTTCTTCTGTTCAAAGCTGCCGTTCAGCCGTTGACAATACCGATTTTTGTTGACAATGTAAAGCGACTACATGAGAACTAAACTTAAAGTCGCTGAGAGGCGATGGGATGGGCCATGTTGTCAGACGCGCTCTGCCGCAAACAAAAGGAATTCGCTGGATCCAAACGATGCATTTTTAGGGTTTTATTGAAGCAATATAAATGACTCATAACGGTGCTCAAAAGTAATCACAGCGATAAGCGTAAATAAAAGAAAGCAAAATAAAGCGGTGTAAAGCGGTCAACAAAAGTACGGCGTCCCAGACACCCCCTCTCTCACTGTGTGCTCAGCAGGTGAACAGATGATGTTAAAGATAACCAGGTCCGCCCCTATACCCGTCAATCAATCTTTCACTTAGACACCAGTGACAGCCCATTCATTTCATTGACCATGACCAACATATAAATAATGACCAACATAACCATTTCATGGCTCCTACAGCAAGCATGCATTGTCAGATCATAGTTTGTTGTAGCAGATGCATTTTCCTGTTGTTCCTGGTTTTGACTTTTGGACATTTTATGATTTGATTCCTGATTCCTGCATTCTACTCAAGTGTGAGTTTTGTTCCAGATTCCTGTGTTCTACTCTAATGTGAGATTTATGCCTGGATTCCTATTTTTCCTCATTAAATACTTTAAATCGACACTGTTTCCTGTGACTCTGCATATTGGGTTCAATTCTCTCGCTGCATCATAACATTCATAACATTATGAACTGACCATAAAGATGAACCCAGCAGAGTTACGAGTGTTGACAAAGAAGGTGTTGATTTTTGAAAGTGTGGTGAATCGTCTGGTGGCCTCTCCTCCTAACCTGCGTGCTGAACTTCAAAGGGAGATTTCAGTCCAGCAGCAGTGGTTTACAGAGAGGCCATGGACAAGCCATTTTGTCCCCCATTTTAGTGTGGTTTGTGGGAGGCTTAAGAACTTTGACACCAGCTCACTACCACATGCTTCCCAGCCAGCTCCTCATTTTGTTAGGGTTGGAGTGGTGAGCCTGCGTCCCGCTAGCCTGGATGCTAACCAGCAGGGCACCCAGTCTATGGATTATTTTTCCCATTTTCGAGGCAATGAAGAAGTTCATTCAGAACAACTTCATGCCACAAATCCGTTTGATGGCACCCGTCTGGCTCGGGGAGGTCCCCGTTGTGTCAACAGGTGGGGGGGTGTCTCCCTGGGTCTCCCAGCCACCAAGCCCACCCGGCCAGCCTGTCCTGACAGTGTGGGGAACCGTGGGTCTGCTAGGAGAAGGCATGGTCGCCGTGGCCGCCAACACCACCAGGAGCCTCCACCGCCCAGCTCTCCACGGCCCAGCCTGCCCAGCTCACTGCCACCCAGTTTTTCACGGCCCAGCCTGCCCAGCTCTCCGTCGACCAGCCTGCCCAGCACTCCCTTGCCCGGCAACCCATTGGCCGACAGCCAGAGCACCCCGCTGCCCGGCATCCACAAGCCCTTGCCAGCTGTCTCCATTGGTGACCTGCCTGCGCCCTCTGCACCCTCACCGGCTGAATCTCCTGCTGACCTGCCAGAGCCCTTGCCAGCCATCTTCCTAGATGTCCTGCCTGCGCCCTCTGCACCCTCAACAGCCATATCAGCCGATGACCTGCCAGAGCCCTTGTCAGTCGTCTCCTGTGGTGACCGGTGTCAGCCTGAGGTTATGGAAGCTCTGCTCCTGGGCTATCTGGTCAGCTGCTTCCTACAGCTGCCAGGTGTGTTGGGCGATGGCTCCTCGTCTCCTGGGTGTGCAGAGTCCTCTGGGGTCCCGTCACCAGAGTCTGCAGCATCCTCCTCCTGTCCTGAGCCTGCAGTCCCGCCTGCAGCTCCACCTCCTCCGCCTGCAGCTCCGCCTGCAGCTCCGCCTGCAGTTCCGCCTGCAGCTCCGCCTCCTCCGCCTGCAGTTCCGCCTGCAGCTCCGCCTCCTCCACCTGCAGTTCCGCCTGCAGCTCCGCCTGCAGTCCCGCCTGCAGCTCCGCCTGCAGTTCCGCCTGCAGCTCCGCCTCCTCCGCCTGCAGTTCCACCTGCAGCTCCGCCTCCTCCACCTGCAGTTCCGCCTGCAGCTCCGCCTGCAGCTCCGCCTGCAGTCCCGCCTGCAGCTCTGCCTCCTCCGCCTGCAGTTCCGCCTGCAGCTCCGCCTCCTCCACCTGCAGTTCCGCCTGCAGCTCCGCCTGCAGTCCCGCCTGCAGCTCCGCCTGCAGCTCCGCCTCCTCCGCCTGCAGCTCCGCCTCCTCCGCCTGCAGCTCCGCCTCCTCCACCTGCAGTTCCGCCTGCAGCTCCGCCTCCTCCGCCTGCAGTCCCGCCTGCAGCTCCACCTGCAGTCCCGCCTGCAGCTCCACCTGCAGTTCCGCCTGCAGCCCTGCCTCCAGTGTCTGCATTTCCACCTGCAGCCCTGCTTCCTGTGTCTGCAGCTCCGCCTGCATCCCTGCCTCCAGTGTCTGCAGCTCCGCCTGCATCCCCGCCTCCAGTGTCTGCAGCTCCGCCTGCATCCCCGCCTCCTGTGTCTGCAGTCCCGCCTGCAACTCCATCTCCTCTTCCTGCAGCTCTGCCTGCAGCACCTCTGGCGTCACCCTCCGAGCCTGCAGCACCTCCGGCGTTGCCTTCCGAGCCTGCAGCATCTCCGGCATCGCCTTCTGAACCTGCAGCACCTCCGGTGTCGCCTCCGTCTGCAGCATCCCTGGCGTCGCCTCCGTCTGCAGCATCCCTGGCTTCGCCCTCCGAGCCTGCAGCACCTCCGGCGTTGCCTTCCGAGCCTGCAGCATCTCCGGCGTTGCCTTCTGAACCTGCAGCACCTCCGGCGTCGCCTCCGTCTGCAGCATCCCTGGCGTCGCCTCCGTCTGCAGCATCCCTGGCGTCGCCTCCGTCGGCAGCATACCCAGCTCCGCTTTCAAGGTCCTCCGCCTCGTCTCGGCCTCCAGGCCGCCCTCCTGACGGCGCCTCCTCCGCCTCGTCTCGGCCTCCAGGCCGCCCTCCTGACGGTGCCTCCTCCGCCTCGTCTCGACCTCCGGGCCGCCCTCCGGATGATGTCACTGCCTCATCCCAGCATCCTGGCCGTCCCCCAGATGGCGCTCGTTCTGCCACCTCCCATCCTCCTGGACGTCCCCCTGAAGTCACCAGCCCTGCCTCTGGCCGTCATCCTGGCCGCCCCCCTGAAGATCCCCTTTGCTCTGGTCCTGCGCCTCAGTTTGTTCCAGATTCCTGTGTTCTACTCTAATGTGAGATTTATGCCTGGATTCCTATTTTTCCTCATTAAATACTTTAAATCGACACTGTTTCCTGTGACTCTGCATATTGGGTTCAATTCTCTCGCTGCATCATAACATTCATAACAGTTCCTATGGACCATAGTAATGATGTTAAGAACTCTCTGTCTCTGTGTTGTAGGATTTGGTGGGTTTCTTAGCCCTTCTTCCTGACCATTCACTTTTGAACGTTTAAAGCTAAAGTATCACAGACAGTTTGAATAGGAGTATGAATATGTTGATAGTGACTGGTTATGGAAGAGAAATAGGGATCCAGGACAGTCTTTCTTTTTTTTTCCTTTTTTTTACTGTTGATGGATAACTAAATGCACTTAATGTCAAAAACAAATACACTGGATATGCTACCTTTTGATTTGAGACGTTTGTACGTCTATGATTGCCTTCCTTTATTACCAAATGGAAAATGAGGGCTGATGATAAACTGAGGACTTTGAGTTTAGCATGCTTTAAAGCATTGAATGGTCATACTGCTTAGTATGTCAATAGAATAATTCACAGGTATTGAATAGTTTAATGAATAACTTCAATAATAAACCTTCACATATATGCGCTTATCAATGCCTTTACTGTGGAATATGTTTTTGCATTCAGAAAGATGTATGGGGGTCATGGTTTGTACATCATGGGCCCTCAATGCATCTACTTCAGTTTCCATTGAGTTGCACAAAATACTACCCACATCTACAGGCAGTGTAAGCATGTGATCAATCTGGATCTTGCATAGACTATGGGTAATTGGACGGTGAGCAGGCTATCTTTATAGATTTGCAGAGGGAGTAAGTTGCCTGATGAAACTTCTGCTGGAATGTGAGTGAAGTGTAGGCCTACATTGACAGAATGATGGACGAGTGATCTTTGAGATTGCATCCTCCAGTGTCAACAAATGGATCTGTATTAGCGATTAGATACACACTGTATGTGCATGTGGACTTGGCTATGTTACATTAGTTTAAGATTAACCTTTATATGCTCCATTTTTGTGGTGTTTGTCTTTGTAATGCACTTGTCACATTATGAGAGAAAACATCTGACATTGTTGGCATGCTTCATTGGAATTAATTGTTACCACTAGTTCTAGTTGAATATTATTAACTTGTGGTTAACGTACCTATTACTTTCAGTGAGGCATGCTCAATTGTTGATTAGCTTGAGTGTGAAAGGAACGGGGGCTGTTAAGAACACACTGCTTCTTGTAAACTTTATCCTGTGTGTACATGTAATGTTATTTGTATTATGTGTCATGTTATGGTGTGTGGAATTAATGATGTCCACATGACCAATGTCCTGTATTTTTCCAGTGGGCCATGTTATGGTAGAACTTTCCATCTTATTTCCACAGCTTATGTGCCTGTTTTTCAGATAAAAAAGGTTGTTCACAGTACAGTAAGTCATGCGTTTAAATTTGCTAATCAAATGTTACACACCGTTGAGAGTGCATCCTCTGCACATGTTGCTAAAAAACACCATTCTATATCACAAAAAACTATTCTATATACTGTAATGACCTAAACGTATCATACTATACCAGTGTTTCAGGTACAGCCTCCCAGGGGCTATACAGAGACGTTTGGGGGCACTGGAAGCAATATACCTTTTACTTTAGCATATTTTGATTTCAATATTTTGTACTTTAACTCAAGTAACATTTTTAATACAGGCCTTATGAGTATTTTTATATTGTGGTATTTCTTTTTTACTTTGAGTATTAGTATTAGTAGTAAAATGCTCTATTGAGCGTCGCAGTCCCGCCCCCTGCCATGGACCAGGAAATGATTCTCCGTTCATTTTCCTCATAGACATTTCAGAAAGTTTTTATTTAAAGACGTTTACGCCGCGGACAAAGCCAGCTCGAGTCGTGACAAATGACAACAAACACAATTTTTTGGGCCGAACAAATAATTAGAAATAAAAATAAACGGCAGGTTACAACACTTTTTGTTGTTTTTCTTCTTTGTAATTATTTGTTTGGTCCAAAATATTGTTTGTGTTGTCATGAGTTGTCACGACTCGAGTTGGCTTTGTCCGTGGCGTAACCGTCTTTAAATAAATACTTTCTGAAATGTCTATGGGAAAAATGCATTGGGATTCATTTCCTGGTCCATGGTAGGGGGCGGGACTGCGACACTCTATTGTCTTATTGATTTAAGTACTGTAAAATGTAAGTGCTTATACAGTATGCTTTGTGAACAAAATGGCTTTCAGTAGCCGCAATTTGCAACTCTAGATTTCTTTTATAATGGGATGAATCTAGAGTTGCAATACCCTCCATTGACTCCCCACTCATCCAATTTGCATTTGCAATCTGCTTGTCTTAAACGGGTTAAACTCACCAACATTGCAGCTGTAGTCCAAGCTTGTCCAAATTATCCTCTTTCAATCTGCCGAGCTTGTTTTTCATAAGAATCCCCCGTAGACATGTTATGAGCTACTTTCTGTCAAGAAATTCCGTGCAAGTCATTCTTTTTCTAAGTGTTGGAGTTTGGAAGCGCTCGTCGTAAGTCACTGAACCATGCCATCTGTTTCGCATTTGCACATAATGCAGGATGCAGCTAACCTGACTCCGCCAGATGGGGCAGCAGAGAGTACCCTCCTGCTCCCATCTGGGAACTCTCAGGCAGACTTGATGCCCGGCCACAAAACGGCCTGGCCAATCAGCAGCAGCTTCTAGCAGCTTCTAGCAGCAGCTTCTAGCTTCTAGCTGCTGCTGATTGGCCAGGCCGTTTTGTGGCCGGGCATCAAGTCTGCCTGAGAGTTCCCAGATGGGAGCAGGAGGGGGGAACCCACTCCAGTGTACTCTCTGCTGCCCCATCTGGCGGAGTCAGGTTAGGATGCAGCAGCACGACCCCTTAATAAAAACGAGCGCCTCCAAACTTCAACACTTAGGAAAAGAATTACTTGCACAGAATTTCTTGACAGAAAGTAGCTCATAACATGTCTACAGGGGATTTTTATGAAAAACAAGCTCGGCAGTTTGAAAGAGGATAATTCAAGCTTTTCGTTCAGCTGCAATGTTGGTGAGTTTAACATTGTTTAATGCAATCAGACAGGACTTTTCTGTTTGGATGTATGGGCTGTCAAGGCCAGAAAGTAGTTTTTTGCCACTCAGTGGGCGTTCCCGCATAACTTCCAGGTACGATGATGTCACACCCCCACACATACCCTCTATAGCAGGGGTGCCCACACTTTTTGACTTGAGAGCTACTTTCAAAATGACCAGCTCGGCAAGATCTACCCACCAAATCAATTAGTATACCATTGCTGAAAATAGTTTAAATATGTACCTGAGGGGGCTTCGGAATAGTAGAGTTCGTGTTACATTCTGTACAAGACAAATGCACTTGGGATGGGAAATCTTTTTTTTTTTTTTTTTAATCGTTTTTTTTCTTCAATATATTTAAATTAAATACTCTTTAGGGGCATGTCATGTGATCTACCTGCACAGCCTTTGTGATATACTGGTAGATCGCGATCTACCTTTTGGGCACCCCTGGGTTAGAAGGTCCAGGGAAAGGCCTACATACTCTCCAAGAGTTGGGAAAGAATTTATCAGAGAGTGGAGTGGTAGGCCCTTGGATTGACCAGTGGATGCAATGTACCCCACTTTGAGGTGTCACGTCTTAGGCCTAGATTTAGGGTAGGATTGAACCAGTCGCACTGTAGCCATACAAAGGCCTAGGGTTCCCAGATTGTAAAATGTTGTTCCTCCATCTTGGGAGAGTATAGCCTTTCACTGGACCTCCTAGCCACTAAGATGACCACAGGCCCACCACTTAAAGACCACATGTTAGGGTGCCCAAATCTGAAGTTAGGTGGTCAAATGACCTGAAACTGAAGCAATTCAGTAAAGGTCAACGCTTCCTCATGGGGTCATTTTAGGGCCTAGGACTTCCAGTAAAGGGTAAAATACTCTTCTCGGTTGTGGGAACAACATATCCAACGATGAGGACCCCAGGCCCAAATATGTCCCCCTGGCAACTGTTTCAACTTTGAGTCAGCCTACATGTAAAAGTGCCCAAAGTTGAAAGAAGGTTGTCAAATGAACTGAAACTGAAGCAATGGTGTAATTGTGCCCAAATCTGAAGTTAGGTGGTCAAATTAACTGAAACTGAAGCAATTCAGTAAAGGTCAACGCTTCCTCATGGGGTCATTTTAGGGCCTAGGACCTCCAGTAAAGGGTAAAATACTCTTCTTGGTTGTGGAAACAACATATCCAATGATGAGGACCCCAGGCCCAAAGATGTCCCCCTGGCAACTGTTTCAACTTTGGGTCAGCCATGTAAAAGTGCCCAAAGTTGAAGGGCAGAGCTTCAACTTCAGCTACCCAGTACCCAAGGTTGAAGCCCTTCACTTTGGGCAGATCTACAAGCTCGTAGTGCGGCACCGAGTGCCACGCTACAAGCTTGTAGATCTGCTATTTTTCAGTGGGGTACATTGAATCACTGGTCCTGGGTCAATCCAAGGGCCTACCACTCCACTCTCTTGATATGTTGTTCCCCAACTCTTGGAGAGTATTTAGGCCTTTTACTGGAGGTCCCAGCCCCTAAAATGACCCCAGGAGGAAGTGTTGACCTTTACTGAATTGCTTGCTAAATTCAGATTTGGGCACCGTAGCATGTGGTTTTTAAGTGGTGGGCCTCGGGTCATCCTAGGGGCTAGAACAGGGGTGCCCACACATTTATGACGTGAGATCTACTTTCAAAATGACCAGCTCAACAAGATCTACCCACTGAAAAAATAAGTGTACCATTGCTGAAAATAGTTTAAATATATAATGTACCTGGGGGGGCTTTGGAATAGGGAGAAATTATGACAGGCAGTTTCTGCTGTCAAAATATGTCCCCCCCGTATTTAACTTAAACGCCCAATGCATTCTCAATGGCAATAACACAAACTTTGGCATGCTACTAGTCCTACATACTTACACCTAGAAACCCCATTCAAACCTATTTAGGTTCATCTTACGGTGGACATGTTTGCCTGAAAATAAATCTTTGAAATGTTTCATAGTTTTAGAAATATAGTGCTTTCAAATTTGAGAAATTCACAATGGGGCTCAATGGCAGATATTGGCACGTCAAAAAAGCACTTTCACCTAGAAACTCCATTCACACTTTTTATAATTCAGCTTACTGTGGAGACACATGCTGGAACGTTTTACTTTGAAATGATTTGTAGTTTCGGAGTTATTTAACTTAAACGCTCAATGCATTCTCAATGGCAATATCACAAACTTTGGCATGCTGCTAGTCCTACATACTTACACCTAGAAACCCCATTCAAACCTATTTAGGTTCATCTTACGGTGGACATGTTTGCCTGAAAAGGAATCTTTGAAATGTTTCATAGTTTTAGAAATATAGTTCTTTCAAATTTGATACATTTATAATGGGGCTCAATGGCAGCTCTAGTCAAAAAATCACTTTCACCTAGAAACTCCATTCACACATTTTATAATTCAGCTTACTGTGAAGACAAATGCTGGAACTTTTTACTTTGAAATGATTTGTAGTTTCTGAGTTATTTAACTTAAACGCCCAATGCATTCTCAATGGCAATAGCACAAACTTTGGCATGCTACAGTTATTTAACCTTTTTTTAACAGTGAAATTAAACATTGCTTCTTTTGATACATGAAAGACAAACTAATGTGTGTGTGATTTGTATGTAGGCCTATTTTACAAATACAAAGACCACATGAGCACTCGTAATCCAATAGCAATAGTAGAATCTGTTATTCTACGCACAGCAGTAGATTGTCCCCTAGAATTTTGAAAGCACTAGGAGAACATAGCTTTAGCAGGATTACATTTCTATTCAATTCTTTTAACTAACATGTTTTTGTTTTTGTTCCAACTTGAAGTTGACAGCAGAGGGAACCTTTTTTTTTTAGCTTATTATAGTTTTTGGTTGTTTTTTTATAATTACAATACCTACCACAATGTCTTTGTCATTCCTGTTTTTGAGTGGATGAATATACAGTAAGTGAGAGTGGAAGAATGTCACTGCCAAGAACTTAGAGCTTAGAAAATTAGATGGTGAGTTAGCCGTTATGTCCACCCATGACCTTCCTGCTCCCCTCTTCCTCCGGAAATGATCCTGAATGACTTAATTATTACAACCTGTGTAAAATAGGGCAGACACTGTGCTTACTGCTTAAAGACACAGAGCTGTGATTGGGAAGGTACCCAAGCAGATGCCATAGTATTCACAGGGCAATAGTTTTGCTTGCACAGTACTTAACACCCGATTAATAGCAAAATAGAAACTGTGTGAATATGCTCACTAAAGTATCCATTCATGCAGTCTCCTCAGGCAAACCCTATGCCAAAAAGTCGGCTGAAAATAAAACATGGAAAACATTAACCTCTGATTAGACCCAGGTATGGTTGAGTAACCGTGTTTCCTCTATCGCCATACTGTATCTGCACATTGATTTATATTGACTTTGAAATGACAGTTATGGTATATTTGTTATGGCTGCTGAGAAACACACATGTCTTCAGTGTATTCTGACAGACAGAAAATAGATCTGGAAACAAGCATGAACTTGGATGATGCATGCAGCATTAATGACGTACAGATGAGTAGAAGTGTGTGTGTGTGTGTGTGTGTGTGTGTGTGTGTGTGTGTGTGTGTGTGTGTGTGTGTGTGTGTGTGTGTGTGTGTGTGTGTGTGTGTGTGTGTGTGTGTGTGTGTGTGTGTGTGTGTGTGTGTGTGTGTGTGTGTGTGTGTGTGTGTGTGTGTGGTGAAGTGGGTGTCTGGCTATCTATACAATTTACAATTACAATTTAGGCATTTAGCAGACACTCTTAATATTGGTGGGTTGTAAGACAAGGAAAACAACCTTCATCCGGGAAGGGGAGAAACGGCGGTCCAAGCCATCGCCTCCAGACCCGGGCCCACTGAGTGCAGATTGGGAAATGCGGACAGACCTCAGCCAGAGGCTCACCTTCCCACCCGAAATTGCAGCGACCAACCTGCGTTCAGACCTGGTCCTCTGGTCCAAGTCCTCTGGTCGGCGTGTCTTCATCGTTGAGCTAACAGTCCCATGGGAGGATGCCATCGATGAGGCATTCAAGCGGAAGAAGCTGTGACATGCCAACTTAGCAGTTGAAGCAGAGGGGCGGGGCTGGAACGTGAAGGTGTGGCCAGTGGAGGTGGGCTGCCAGTTCCACCACAAGGCTCCTGAAGGAAGTAGGGATCAGAGGTCAGGCCCAACGGAAGGCAATCAAAGAACTTTCCACTGCGGCAAAACGGAGCAGTCACTGGCTGTGGCTGAAACGTAGGGACGCAACATGGGCTTCCAGATGACCACGTGGTGCCACCATGCGACACACACCTAGGTCTGATCAGCCTGTGTGGTGGGCCAACCTCGGCAGAGGGTGTCTTGTGATAAGAAACATCCAATGAGGTCGGGGCACACAACTGAAGATGTGTCGTACTGGTGGCACCACGGGATCATTGACAATTCCACCCCACCCAAGAGGACATCTCCAATCCATTGTTGTGCTGAATATTTAGGGATCAACCAGTCCTATTAAGAATCCAGATCGATCGACTTACATTAAAGGGGAATACCACTCATTTTCAACATTTTACTATGGTATATTAATGACAGTAAAATGTTGAAAATGAGTGGAATGCCCCTTTAAGCAAGAACAAAAAGCATGGCAATACACCATATACATAAATCATGAATATCATGAATCATACGTAAGCTAAGAACGTAACAGTGGAATATCTAGCCTCTCCAACCTATTTAACAATCTGGTCTTTTCAGTTTTTAGATGAATGCATTCCATATGTTCCATTGTGTACTGTAATAGGTAAAGCATGTCTCAAGTGTTCATTCCCTGGTGAGACTGAGTAGAATATGTCAATGGCAACCGTCAGGGTTTGAATAGTAACAGTAGGCTGTATCTATGATTTCTTTAAAAAAAGTATACAGTCAGTAATGTGAGGCACAACCCTGACTTAAATAGACATACTGTACATTGTACAGCCATGATGATCTGGTAATGAGAGCAAGGATCAGGCCGAGAGATTGCGAGACACAATGTCAACAATCAACATACAAGGCATATGTTCTCTTTTACAATCATCTCAATTTAAAGTTATGTAACTCAACAGTCACAAGTTGAAAGCGCTAAACTGCACTTGCCCTTTATCTCCCCCCCCCCCCAAAGAAAAAGAAGGAAATAAATCATTGTTAGTTTCAGAAATAACGTTCAGCCTTCTAATGTTAGATTGTATCGACTTTAGAGACAGTGGACAAACAATAACAGGTTCAAACATCTTTATTTAAATCGGTAGTTCTTATTTCATTACACAGATTAAAAGTAAGTTGAAACAAGCAAATCAATACTTTTGTGAAGACAACTGTAAGTAATGTTATGTAACTTATGTTGAGAATTGGTTATTTGGTCTAATACACTTGTATTGTTCAAATTAGATACAGCAGTCTGCTGTATAAAGAAAAAGAATGAAAAGAAAAATTAGTAAACCCTTAGATCTCCATATATGGAGCTGACCTGTTCTGACATTCCATATGTTTATCCTTCAGGGGGGGGGGACATATAGCTGCCCACACACACATGTAGTCAATTAAACACCAACATTACATTTCTAGCTTCAGGTTTGAGCTCAGTCCATTAAATTAAACAAATATGTTGATGATTCAGATAAACATAAAGTGAAAGCAGATTGATCCCATAGAAAGTGTTGATTTTTTTCCCCTTCTTTACGAAAACATGTCATATGCCCTCATACTTGCAAACAAAAATAATTGCCATTTTCTGGAACATGTTATATGGTTAAATGGTGCATTTATACCCTGCTTTTATCTACATCGTTTTACATAGATACATTCACCCGTAGATTCACCATAGATACAAAAGTTATAAAGTATAAAGCAAAGGAAGTTGTTTTCTCGCCAAGATTGGCATATGTTTCAGCAAGAATAATGAAGCAATAATGTAATGGATGTATGTAGTGTGGAATGTGGAATGAAATAGATCCACAGTGTAAGGGTCCAGTGTGGAATGAAATAGATCCACAGTGTAAGGGTCCAGTTTTTACACTCTTTAAATACGGATTAACAAGATTGCTGTGTAGAGTACTTGCTCTAGCCTGGGTTCCAGCCTGAATTGCTGCGTTCCGTGATTTTGAATTGTGACAATTCAGAATCACGGAATGCAGCGATTCAGGCTGGAACCCAGGCTAACTTCAAGTAGGACAAAAATGAAGATGCTCTAGTAGTAGACAAACTGTGACAGAACTATGCCAAACTCCTGTCACAGTTTGGCATAGTTTGGCATACATTATTTAATTTCAGCTGCAGTGTTTATAGACACTATAACTGTTCACCTTTTGATTTATAGGGCTTTTTTCAGTAAGAGTTCCAGTTGTGGGATTCTTGGCAGGTTGATGGAGAGGAAGGCCATATATCCCATAGGCCTACTAAATGGACCCTACTGCCTGGACCCTTCAGGTTTCATTCAATTTCTGGAGTATCTTGCAGGACACATTTGGAGAAACAATGGAGAATTATGTGGTTAGTCTCTGGTACTATAAAAAAAAGAAGCATTACAGCATTTGAATAAATGACCACATGCAATTGAGTTTCCCTTTTTGTTGCAAACTGTTTTAGAAAAACTTTCACTGAGCTAGTCCAATGTACAGTAGGAATCTTTAATTAGTTTGGTTTGGC
Source organism: Electrona antarctica (assembly GCF_951216825.1). Lineage (NCBI taxonomy): Eukaryota > Metazoa > Chordata > Actinopteri > Myctophiformes > Myctophidae > Electrona > Electrona antarctica. The sequence continues at coordinate 30,740,755 of NC_136811.1, read as the reverse complement.
TCAGACAAACATTAACAACATACACTAACAAATTCTGATACATTAGAAAACAAGCTATTTATAAAAAATCAACAATATGCTAGACATATTAGTTAACAGATATCACGTCATATGCCTTCATGGTTTGATGACTTTTCATTACCAAAAATTGAATACATCCAGCTCAATTTGTGGAGACACATTCATGTTTAGTCTCATACTGCTGGATGGCAGCCTGGGAAATATTCTAACTTCTTGAATGCTTTTGCCACAAATTTCTAAAATGAAATTCCATCAACTCCCAAGACCTTCCATCATGTAGCTGTCCAGTAGATGTCCTTGGACTTTTCTTCCTTCCTCATCACCTGATTGACACACATCCATGTACCTGTTCTCATGTTACTTAAGTAAATAAATCAGACAGGGTCTGATTTTTAACACTCCTCATTTTGTTAATTCAATCAGGGGTGCCGTTACGCAAGTCCAGGGATGCCTGATTCCAATAAGGAGTAAAGAGGCTGTTTCTGTGGAAGCCACATTAACACTTCCACAGAACCTAAAACCTGAACAGCAGAGATGACTCAGAACAGGCTCTTCCATGGACAAATCTTCACCAGATGATGATTTTCCAGTGTTGTAGATCGGCTATTTCTGGAGGAGATATTTGGTGTTGAGGGGGAAAAGGAACAGATCAAGTATAGAGCCCTGGGGAACCCCTTTCACCTATACTATAGGGTCTAAGATAAATGTCTTGCCAGAATAATTGGTTTTGCCATCCATTTTATGAAACCTTTCTTGAACACGCACAGTGATATAACCCTGGGTCTGTGTGTGTTTTTAGTCTTTCACCAGAAACTTTCTCACAGACAAACACAGCTTGGTCTGATTAGTGCCAAATGTATTCTGTATTGAAGTAACTGAACTAAAAGGAGAGGAGACTCTCCCTATAGTCCATACACAGACATAAAGACTTGACTTAAATACTTCGACAGCAGCAGTCGATATAAATAAAAATATAATCCAGATTATTTTCACCGATATTGATGATGTAATAATAATGTGACCGTCAATGGCTTTGTACTTACAGAGCAGCCAGTCAGCCTGTCTCTGTCTCTTTAAGCATGTCAGCTGTGGCCCAGGCGGTGGCGTAACCGTCTGGGCAACCGACTGGTAATCCAGTCGCAGTGTGCCGCGGGTTCGACTCCCGAGCCCGACACGGCCTTTACTGCATGTCTTCCCCCATCTCTCTCCCGTTTCCTGTCAGCCTACTGTCTGTCCCTTCAAAAACCAATAAAAGGCGTAAGCCGCAAAAAAAAAATATATATCTTAAAAAAAGAAAAAAAGAAAAAGCATGTCAGCTGTTAGTGGGGAGGGGTGCTACCATCTTTCACCAGCAAAACAAAAAGATTTAATAAAAAAATCAGCAATGAGGTCAATATAAATATAATATAATGAAATAGACTCTGCAAATAATCGGATATCGGTCATAATTTCAATATTGTGCATCTACACAAAACCTTTGTGGGTGTGCTAATCGAAGGGCCAACACTGATATTTTCACAAATTGGTACCACCTAAGGTGCCTTAAAATGTTTGTATTTTTGAGTGGTGCACTCCCTTACGGAGCTATGTGTGGGTGGCTGGCTGTCTGGGTGGGTATGAGCACGAAAACAGCATGGTTGTTTTTCACCACCTGTGCGCAACCTAACACACACACAAACACACACGCACGTATTAACTGTATATATGATGCTTTTGGGTGTGCCAGTACAGTACAGTACAGTACAGTACAGTACAGTACAGTACAGTACAGTACAGTACAGTACAGTACAGTACAGTAGAGGGACCGCCACACGGTAACTCTGTCATTTCTCAACCGTTTCAGACGCGGGCGGCATGCCGGAACCGGCCCGGCCCCCTGGGCGCGTTCCTGGGGGTCTGGAACTCCCCCCCACCCCCGGGGACCCCCACATGGTAACTCTGTCATTTCTCTATCGTTTCGGACGCGGGCAAAATGCTACAAGTTGTAGTTGTTATAGCTGAGAAGGAATATGTAAAAAACCCTTTTTTTTTTGGCTAGGTGGCCCAGCCTTCATCCAATCAGGATAGAGAGGGGCCTTCCGCAAATCATGATCGAGCGGGGGGCGGGCCTTGGTGTGCGTGCTGTTGGCCTGCCGCCCCCACTGTAGTGCGTGCATGTGCACATCTTGTTACCGGGGCGGACCGGGGGGTCCAACAAATGTGGCCAACAAGGGCTTATGTAGGGGGCCAATAAGAGCTTATGTGGGGGGCCAATAAGGGCTTGTATGGGGGGCCAATAAGTGCTTGTGTGGAGCAAATTCTCTGCCCCACATTTTTCACATCTACAGATGTTGTCCAAACATAACGCAAGTTGGTACACAGTATCTCTACAGTCATGTGATCAAGATGGATCTGTCCGATTTTTCATATTCCATCCTGATTCGCTAAGATTGGTTGGACCACCGGGGACACGGGTGACAGCCGGAATGTAGACGGCACCCCGTATGGATGGTAACAAGACAACTCACCCTTTTTGCCCCTCCAAGTGAGTTGTCCGGACATTTCACCCCGAACGTCCGGACAACTCACCAGGGGTGAGATGTCTTCACTTTCGGGGGTGAGATGTCTTCACTTTCGGCCACTTTCGGGGTGAGTTGTCTTCACTTTCGGGATGAGTTGTCTGACTGAATATGTAGCCTTTGAGCTCTTTTATATACTTTACTGAATATTGCACAAGAATACTAGCCTGATTATCAGACTGTAGCTTTCTTGAGTGGGCGGGGTCTTTGGGCTGGATCCAGGCTACAAGAATACTTTACTGAATATTTCACAAGAATATAACACAAGAGTCAAGTGTACGGTGTGTGTGTGTGTGTGTGTGTGTGTGTGTGTGTGTGTGTGTGTGTGTGTGTGTGTGTGTGTGTGTGTGTGTGTTAAACTTCTGAAGAAATGTGTAAAACTGTGTTGGCAAATTGGCCATAAATATGTTAATATTACCTGAACCCCTCCTAATTTGTTTACTCCAAATGGCTGAATGGTTATATAAGAGAGAGTGAGAGAGAGAGAGACGCTCTACTCCTTACTTACAACAGTGTTTCACCGGATTTTACTGTTAAAAAAATTAATAATTAGCACGTGACTGCGCACGTCTGTAGGAACCGATAGTTAGATCCGAAATTGAATTAGGCCTACTGTAATGGGTGCCATGGAAAGTACAGACAACTCACCCCGCCATGTCAGAAAGTGAAGACAACTCACCGGGGTGAGTTGTCCAGTATTCGTATGGATTGGCGCCCCAGCCTGCATCCTCCGTGAGGAGGAGGCCCAAAAAACCTTCGGGGAGGCCTTTAGGAGGGCCATTCAATTCAAGCCGCCATTCAAGTACCACTGTTGCCCAGGTGGAGCCTGCAGAACCATTGTGGCTCAAGAATCCACCACTCCTGAATGAAGTGTTTGGTGCTGGGAGTCTGGTGCAACGCACAGGTCCTGGCTGTACTCCTGGATGAGAGCAGGAGTGGACCTGGTGAGACGTAGGAGGTGCCCGGACAGTAGTCAACCCACAGAGCCTAGTCCCTCCACATGCCATGCCAGAATTGTGCCACCCAGTCCCGGCAGAGTAGTTCCAGAGTGGTTCCAACGGATGGTGTAGCCCTGGTCTTTAGTGGGTCTGATCAAGGGTAGCTACTGGGGCATAAGTCGGGACTTGACACTGCCCCCGCTGCCGCCCTTAGATCTCCATATATGGAGCTGACCTGTTCTGACATTCCATATGTTGATCTGCCCTCATCAAACCCTGTACACTCAAGACACACTCCATATGGTCACTACAGAATTCATTCCATATGTTGATCTGACCCCTCATGCCAAAGCACCAGCGCTCGACCCAGCAGTCTGCCATCACCCATGCAGGCGGATGCTGGCACGTCGCTTCTCGCCCTCAGGGCATCATAGTGGTTTTTAATTTCCTACTTTATATATATATATATATATATATATATATGTATATATATATACACACACACACACACACACACACACACACACACACACACACACACACACACACACACACACACACATTTTGTTCTTGCTGACCTACAGGCATACAGGTTTTTGAGGGGTTTTTGTAAACCACTCCTACAACTGGCTTTTGTGTGCATAAAAAAATGACCATGGTTGCTATGTTCAAAATAATTTCTGACGTAATTAAATCACACCCGGGTGAACTGGATGACCGTAGCAACCGTGGTCATTTTCTCTGCACAAAAAAAGCCAGTTGTGAAATCACATCCAGGTGTGATTTCATTACGTCAGATCAGAGCTGATCAGGCTATATAATACCTTACACCACTCAGTTCACACGGGTGTGATTTTTTTTTGATTGATTGAAGAATTTATTAACAGTTTGCAGAATTACAGTACATTTCAAGCACAAACTCAATACAAAGGCTGTTAACTGTGAGTGGACGACCCAATTAAGCATTACACTTGTTTCCAATAGGGTCCACCATGTTCAAATCATCAAAACATTTAGAGACGTACAAATAGACACTTCTATAGACAGAACAGGAATTCATCATAAAGGAGGTAAAAAGGGAAAAGAAACATATACAGTGAGGGAAAAAAAGGGGTGGGGATTCACGTTCAGCTCCGTTAATTTGTTTGTTTTCCTTGGAGGAGCTGCGTTGGGTCCCCAAGTCGGCTCCGTGGCCGTACCTTGAGTTGGCTGTGTGGCCGTGACCGTCTCTTGTGTTGTCCTTGCGTTGGGTCCCCAAGTCGGCTCAGTGGCCATGTATACCTTGAGTTGGCTGTGTGGCCGCGACCGTCTCTTGTGTTGTCCTTGCGTTCGTGTTTGAGGGATTCCGATTTTACAGGGGCCAGTTTCGAATTGCAGCCGTCCGTAGGTGCCCTTTGAGAGCGGTTTTGAAGGAGTCAAGGGATTTGCATGTCTTAATGACAGTTGGTAGGGCGTTCCACATTTTGGTGGCATAGGAGCGAAAAGAATTTAGTCCCTTGTTTGTGCCGAATCTGGGTTGTACATGGTTCGTTGCACTCCCTCTGGTGTTGTGGGTGTGGACTTCGTTAACATTAAGGAAGTATCTAGACAGGTACATGGGTATCTTGGTGGTGTATCGAATCTTGTGGACCAGACCCATTGCAAGATGCTGTACTCTGTCGTCGACCCTAAGCCATTCCAGCCTGTCGAAGTGGGCAGGGGTGAGGTGGGTTCGGGGGGCGAGGTCAAGTAGGAGCCTGACCAGTTTGTTTTGGGAAGTCTGGAGCCTGGTTTTAAGGGCCTTTGAGGTGCTGTGGTACCAGGAGGTGCATGCATAGTCAAATAAACACTGTACAAGGGCTCCTGTTAAGGTCTTCAAGGTGTTTTTGTTGACCAGTGAGGAGATCCTGGTCAGTTTGGGTAACAGTATAAATTCTCATATCATCAGAATTTAATGCAATTTAGTCCAATATTCCCAAGAGAAAGGAAGCCAGAGAAAACGGCACCTATGAAAACATACTTCATGATGCATAACATCCCATTTTTGACCACATAATCACAAGTCACAATTAGGACTGTTTACTAAAAGGAACTCAATTAGGACTGGTAACCTCTGTTGCATGTCTGCCACCCTCTCTTTCCTCGGGTCTGATCACCATCTCTTAAGTGTGTGTGTGTGTGTGTGTTTAGTCTGTCTAAATCTGCCCATGTGTAGTACAGTAGGCTACAATTCAATGTTGAGTCACTATCTCCCCAACAGTCTCTTAATATTGCCAAAGGTTTGACTAAGTTGTCACTTTGTGTTTTCTAGAGACTTTCACATTGCTTTATTCTTCTATAAAAATGGGTCCAGTAGCTTAGTTTATAGCTAGGTTTTTCGTAGGCGAGCGTTCTGGGATTGATGTCCGATTGCGTGGGTGTGACAAATCCTGTTGATTTTGGCCGGCCTATCTCTTCCCTTTTCTGTTCCCTTTTGTGATTTATGTGGCCTTTGGTAAAAGTTATGTTTGGAATTTTCAAGAAATTAATAAACATTTTCTTTTTAAGCTTTAGCCCAAACATGTCAGTTTGTTTGTCTTCTTTCCGTTCATAGAGCTTCTTTAGAGGCAGTAATATATATTATGCATACCATACTTTACTATCCAGAGCTTCATGAAGGGTTATAAAGGTGGTATTATACTGTGGCCAATGATTATGTATGCACTCACCAATTTAAAGCATTCATCAAATGGCATTTTAGAGACTACAAAATATGGCTAGCAGTAATCTAACTTCCAAAATATGAATTAATTAACATCATGCATGATGCACTAAATCTGTATACAACCCATTAATTTCACTTTCATGATCCAGGTTATTCACACACACACACACACACACACACACACACACCATCATCATCAAAGTTTCCTTTCACAAGAACTTCAAGAAGTGCTTTGATAATGCTGCACAAATACAACTTGTTCTGGGTAGCCTACTGCTTTAAAGTCAGTGTCGACATGATATGATTAATGTGTCCATCTGTGTCTGTGAACAGCGTGAAGAGCTGTGCCTGGCTCCAGTCTTAACTGTAGTTACACCACGTTTTGCATTGAATATTTCCTCGCACGAGTCAACGACGGTGTCCCGCATCGAAATCGAAAATAGCATTCGACTATTTTTCGGCGCACGACACCGTGGTGCGACGGAACATAAAGTAGGCTTAAGTGGGATGGGGCTGGGTGTGAGGAGTGGCTGTGGAACACAGAGACAGAACAACTAGTCTTCCTCCCATACAAGGCAACGGGATTCCTGCCTTCGCGCTTCACATGCATGCACGGTGCACCACCAGCCAAGCTGTAAGTTAACACAATGCATATGTTTATTAGCATGAATATGAGTTTACTACAGGTTAACATGGATGTAGCCTATTAGGCGATAAATGAAATACAATAGCTGCAAATGTAACTTTCATTAACAATAACTGCAGGATTGGTCAAGTTGCAGGTTGAGCAGCAGCTGCTTTCTGTTGTAGCCTAATGAGTAATGAGTGCTGTAACAAATTGCCTGGTTAACATGACTATACCAAATATTTGAAGAGAACAATGGATAATTTTCTAAAAATGCAATTAGATAGACTATTTAATGTGATAGGTAGATATAGATTAATTAATGTAATATTACCTAGTTATACCTAGTTAAAGCCCTTCAGTATAGGCTACAGAAAATAGATGTTCCGGTCAGGATACCAATTTCATAGTGATGAAAGAAAATTATGAGCAGAAAAAAACCGAATTGGAAATCTATAAAATCGAGGATGATAAATCTGATTGGTGACACATTTGAAAATGTACTTTTTTGTTTGAGATGGAGAGAGACTGTTATTTAACACATCAGAACATGCACATTACAATTTCTAAGAAAACAGTTTTCATTTAACAAAGAAATATCACTTTTAAGGTTTAAGGTTGCTGCTTTGTGCTAGCCTTGTGGTAGTCAGAGTTTACCTTTTCTTTTTCCATTGTCTTTAATACATTGTGGATCTCAACTTAAGCTCTGGTTTAAATCAACATGCGAGTCTGGGACTCTGGGTAAGAGCCATAGCCAGACAGCAAGACTTCGTTTGCAGTTCCAGAATCAGATTGACTATTTGTCATTGTCATTTTTGTAAATGATTTCGTTTGCAGTTTTGACTGTGACTGTGTGCCAGTGATTCGGTTTTTTGTGTAAAAAAGAAAAAGAAAAAAAACTTTCAAGAATCTGAGACAAACTTATAATGTGTAGGCCTAAGTCGACAATGTGTACTGTATACAATATCATTACATCTGCTATGTATCATTACTAAGGGTGCACGATTATGAAATTATGACCGATCTCCGATTAATTTGCAGGGTCATATCTGCCAATACCGATTCTGACCAATTCCGATATTATACAGAGAACCACAATGGAAACAAACCTAGGCCCTAGGGGCTTGGCCCAAAGCCTGATTAATAAAGTATTCAATCAATCAATATAGCCTATACTCTTTTCCAAGTGTCTGTTTTCACAACTGAATGACTACTGAATTAGATGAGTACACAAATGAAGTGTAGAAAACTGTAAAGTTTATTTTACTTACTTTGGCTTTTGTTCTAGACTAGAGGAAACTTTTGATTTATATTGAACTCATTGATTTCTTTTTGTTTTGTTATCTGATCTGCATTATTTTGAGACCGATCCGATGCCGATATGGCCGATTCCGATTATGCTACCGATTATATTGTGCATCCCTAATCATTACATCATTTCATTACATCTCCGAACACTCCCAACTGAGGGGGTTGTCTCGGTAGAGCACCCTAGGCATGTTTTCAATTAGTCCATGATACTGAACATGACTTCTCTTAAAACTGTCACAACTATGTCGTAAGTTAGTTAGCGGTAATAGCACTATCAACGCGTATGACTGATTTAAGGATGTGCAACATAATTAGGCTAATGTGGTGCTTTATAGGGTAATAAATCTTATCCCTTCCTCTTTTCAGTGATGTGAACAAGTGAATGCTGGAATCCTTTCTTATTCAGGTAGGACAGTAGTCTACTATACATGTTACCTAGTATTCAGTGCATTCATAGCATTTGTGCTGTGTGTGTGCGTGTGTGCGTGTGTACATGTGTGCGTGTGTGTGTGTGCGTGCGTGTCGTGTGTTTGAGAGACTTGTGTTAGAGAGAGAGAGAGAGAGAGAGAGAGAGAGAGAGAGAGAGAGAGAGAGAGAGAGAGAGAGAGAGAGAGAGAGAGAGAGAGAGAGAGGCACCTACACACACAGAGAGTGAGAGACACAGAGAGAGAAAGAAAGAAAGAGAGAGGGGGGAGAGAACCATGACAACCAGAAAGCCAGGAGGAGAATAGGCCAGACAACGGGGGTCCTAACAGCCACATGTTTTTATTTTATGAATTGTCGTCTTAAAATGACAACGTAATCTTTCAAATGTCTGAGAGCTTTTCTTCTCTAGTATTTACTTGCGCAAGCAGAGCGTGCAAGTATTGTGGTCGTGCTGGCTTTTTTATGCGTATGCTCGGAGGTACCGATGTTGATGGTGACGTAATTAAGATATGTTTCAATGTCGGGTTATAACTGGATGTCGATGGTGACGTTATTAGGATATGTTTCAGTGTCGGGTGGATTAAAGGTAATGTCTGTATGTATACATGTATGTAATCTGAAACCTATCTTTATTACGTCACCAGTATTGATACATATCTTCATTACGTCACACTCAAAATCAGTATATACCTCCGAGCATACGCATAAAAAATCCAGCCGACCACAGTATAGTACTTTTCAATTTACAACTTACATATACATATACGTTACCTGTTAGCTAACCAATATTGAAACATATCGTACAATAGGGGTCAGAGTGTTCTTGAGAAACACATTGAACCCTACTTACTCAGAACGTGTTCAGGTCAATGATTCAAGTCACTGGAGCAAAATGAGACTCCAGGATGGATTACCGTATTCTGCAATGTTAAAGCCACATCAACAGTTTAATGCAGCCACAGGACAAGAAGACGTGTCCACAGCAGCGCTAAACTAATGCAGTTGACAAGCGATGATAATGTTTATCACGGAGGGCCGGAGGCTATAAACTGGAGAGATCAAATGTTGAGTCTGTTAACTGAACTAAAGTAAGCAAAGGACCACACAAGGACTTGAGTTTGCAGATGTGTACACCCACACATACCTTGACTCATCAGTGCACATTATTCATTACTAGACTTATGTTCGTTTCATCGTTGTGCGGTCAGGGATGATACCAGAGCTTTTAGTCTGACTCCTTAGTTAATCTCTTTTCTGTTCCTGTTTGCATACTTAGTTTATCTCGACATTTCTGGCAACACCTTTAGTTTTCCTCTTCAGACTGCACATTGTAGAGAGATAGGATTAGGGGGGAAAGGTGCAACACAGCTTGCTGGCCAGAAACAAACTGGGTTGACAACTTGACATTGTCATTACTGTATGTGGTGGATGCTTCTACCAGTGTGCCCCAAAAACGATGCTCTGGAGTCTGGAAACACTTACATGCACTATATAACCTGTTACATGATGGCAACATTTTAGTTGACATTACAGTGTATACAGGGCTGGCAAGTTTCAGGAAAAGGCAAGAGGGAGACTTTAGTGTCCTGATGCGCGCCGCCCAGGGTTGAAAAAATTGGCCTGGTCAGTCTCCTATTGGTCATATGGTGCACCTTCTCCTTATGTGTGCCTATGTCTCCTATTAAATATCCATATTGGTTTACATAAAAGTCAGACGTTTACATCAACGTATTCTGATGTGATAACACAGACTACATCACAAATTAATCACCCACCTCAGTGGAACAATTCTCTGTCTGTCTGTCTGTCTGTCTGTCTGTCTGTCTGTCTGTCTGTCTGTCTGTCAAAAAAAAACAAAAAAACTGGAGAGCCTGATTTGGATAGGGACACATGATCTGATGCAGGACAATGTCACTATGACAGAAAGAGACAAGATGGGTCTGTTGCCACATTCATTCACCCCATAATCTCAGTGGAAATGGGGGAATATGTTGTGAAATAAAAAGTCAGATTCTATGACTGGAATTAGGGAAAAAGCCTTATTTTTACATTTTCTTAGTTAAAACCATTCCATGATTCCCCATGCCAACTCTTTTTTTTGGCACATTTTATGCCCCCCTCGGCGTGCGTATTGTGCGTGCGTGAAACATGGGAGGTGTGGCGTGGTGCGTAGTAAAAGGTTACATTGCGTGACTCTCACTCTCAAAGGGTGAGACTTGGCAGCATTGGACTGTATATGAGCCCAATCAGCCCATTCAATTTCAATCTACAATGGACTTGAAAACACATGTCCTTGGTACTTCTGGTGACTGATTATAGGGGGTCATGTTTTTCCAATAACCATTAGTAGGACAATATTGGTCACCAGAACCAGGGATGTGTGTTTTCAGGAGTCTAACATGGTTAAAATGTTCAATGGGCTTATAGGAGGAGGATGTGTCTGATCAAATGAATGACAAATATATAAATATTGAATTAAGCCACTTAAAAACTGACACACACAGTTGGTAGTTCTCTAATAATGCCAGGGTTAAGAGTTGAATATCGACTTGCTTGTCATGGTTCAATTCCCTATACTGTACATCTAAATAAAGTATATCGGTAATGGATAGAAAATAAATGCTTTTATAATACTGTCCTTTTGAAAATGAAAAAAACTCCTGCACACTGCATCTTCAAATGCAAATACAAGTTTTAATCTTTAGGCTACATCAGATTATCTTTAGGCTACCCTAAAGATAACCCAGTGAAGGTCTAACAGACGGAAACATTGTTTCCCCACTAAAACTATTATTTGTATTAGTGCAGGATTTGAATATCGATTTGAATATCGACTTCCCTATACATCTAAATAAAGTATATCGGTAATGGATAGAAAATAAATGATCTCTATGCTTTTATAAGACTGCCCTTTTGAAAATGAAAAAAAAAACTCCTGCACACTGCATCAAGATAACCCAGTGAAGGTCTAACAGGCCCAAACATTGTTTCCCACTAAAAAGTTTATTTTTATTAATTTTGTGCAGGATTTTTTTGTTTTTGAGTGGTGTAAACCACTCCTACGACTGGCTTTGTTAGTTTACGTGTCTGTCTGTCTGTGTGTTCGTAAAAAATGAGCATGGTTGCTATGGTCACCCAGTTCACACGGGTGTGATTTCATTACGTCAGACATTAAGTCAGACCACAGCTGATCAGTCTATATAAGACCTTACACCACTCAGTTCACACGGGTGTGATTTTTTTCAGTACGTTGGGCCCTGGTTTGGTCTTCTCCTACGCACCTGTCGCCTTTGCAGGTGTGCAAGAGACTTGCTTTTGATTAATACGGTCCTTTAAATAAAACATATCTAACAGACTATTACATTTTAACCTTACTTTTTATTCCTAGATAGGTCCACTTGTGTTGCCCTAAACGTTGCCCTAAAGTGCATGCATTTTTAATCCGTTTGAGGAAATTCATAATGAGGAATTTCCTGCTGATACCCATCAACCAATCAGCTAGCTGCTTCACAGTGGCCTTATAGGGACACTGTCATTTAGAATGCTAGGTCACAGTGCAACGGATTGTAAGCTTGTAGATGTGCTACATGCCCAAAATATTAGATACGCTAGAGTTCATGCCCGCCGATCAAAGCCCGATTTTACGTCAGATCGGGGGTTTTGTCGGCGAGCGCCAAAAATGCTCCCCGACAGCATAATCAGAGCAAATATCGGGCAGTGTGTACGAGCCATTAATCTCTCAAGACAGATTCCGTGCTCCGCAGGTGAATCTGTCGGCAACACTCCCATTACAAAGTGTAGAGTTGTTATTATGAATGAAAACATAGGAGCACCAATGGAAGAGACGGGCTGAAGGAGAACAAAGGAAAACACCCTCCCTCTTTTTCCTTGCAGATGGGTTCCCAGATTGGATTAGACTAAAGCCCAAAGTGCTTGCCTTGAAGTCTGGGGGGAAAAGCAATCTACTACTAGCACTTTGGCCAAAAACCTCATAATGGTAAAGTCATAAAAATAATATGCTAGTAAGATTGTGTACTGTAATGTTTGTTCCATTAGGCTCACGGACATTTTCCTGGAGCCTTTAACATGTTCTGTATCACTCATATGTGTGACATCATGCAGATAACAGGTTGCTTTACACATTCAGTCTTACAAGTCTTGAAACATTGCCATTTTCCACAGCACTGGAAGTTTATCAGACATAGCCATGCAGGCTATGTCATGAACTGGAGTAGGAGAGAGTAGATAAAACTCACACGACAGTTTTTATGAGGTGCTGGTACTGGCAGCATGATTCAAATAGGAAAGAATACCGCACACTAAATAGATTTTAATTACCTACATTTCAATAAGCTGTCTTCATCAGGGTAGCTGCCATATTTAAAACATTAGCAAAAATAGCTGATCTATTAGCTCACAACGCTTAGCAATGCGATGCGTTGTGAGCTTGTTTGTTACTTTTCCATGACATTGTTGTACGACGTTGCAGAACACATGCATAAAACACAGCAACGATATACTTAGTTGACCAACTGTGTACTTGGTCCACTCCCTTTTTCCTGCTTCCAGATCTCCTCAACGACAATCCCTTTCTGAGCTAGTGAGCTTGTACGTCTGTTATTTGTGCCAAATGTTTACCTCAGAATAGGGACGCTATAGGGTTCATGGGGTCTATACATTGAAGTAACAAATCCCGTAGTTTACATTAGCCAGAGCACACACATCTGCTTTTCAAACAAAGCTATCAACAACTGTAAATCACAAGTGAGGGGTTAAAAAACATACGTAGGGTTTGTGTTTAGTGAAGTAAAGCGTCAGGGGCCACATCCAGAGCAGCTGGGAGACAACAGATTGGGGGTCCTGGTGTCCTTGTGTTTGACAGTGGTGGTTACACCACACAGTTGGGGGAGGGGAGAAAAGTTCAATAGGTGTCCCCCTTGTTCTTCAAAGGCCAGATGTGCTGTAAATCCTACACATATGTTTGTGTTTTATAGGAATGGATGGCATTGCAATGGATTATTGTAGCCCAGGCACGTCCAGAGGGGGGGCTATGTGGGGCTTGAGCCCCTGCCCTTTTGCCTCAAAGTGCCCTTTCCCTATAAAAAAAAAGAAGAAAAAAAGGGGGGGGGGGGGGCTTTCAGTCCACATAAGGGCATGTGGGGGGGGGGGGGGGGGGGGGGGGGGGCAATGTGGCCAATAAGAGCTTATGTGGGGGCCAATAAGGGCTTGTGTGGGGGGGGGGCAATACCAGCTTATGTGGGGGCCAATAAGGGCTTGTGTGGGGGCCAATAAGGGCTTGTGTGTGGGCCAATAAGGGCTTGTGTGGGGGGCCAATGAGGGCTTGTGTGGGGGGGAAATAAGGGCTTGTGTGGGGGGAAAATAAGGGCTTATGTGGGGGGGAAATAAGGGCTTATGTTGGGGGTGAATAAGAGCTTATGTGGAGGGCCAATAAGGGCTTGTGTGGGGGGCCAATACGGGCTTGTGTGGGGGGCAAAAAAGGTCTTGTGTGGGGGCCAATAAGGGCTTGTGTGGGGGGAAATTAAGGGTTTATGTGGGGGCCAATTAGGGCTTGTGTGGGGGGCCAATAAGGGCTTGTGTGGGGGGAAATTAAGGGCTTATGTGGGGGGCCAATTAGGGCTTATGTGGGGGCCAATAAGGGCTTATGTGGGGGGGGGCAATAAGTGCCATTGGCCCTTCAAGACGAACATTTGACAAGTAATGATAATTCTACTATTAATTATACTTTTAATGTGCTGGCTTCCATCAGTCAGTTTTAGTTTCAGACTAATGAGAACGCATTGCTTATTTTACTGTCCAATGACATGAAATGGCACAAGGGACAGACCCCACAAAAAGACCACCCCCAAAAATCGGTGCGTGCCCACACATGTGCCCTTTTCTGGGGTTTGAGCCCCTGCTCCCTCAATGATCTCTGCACGGCCCTGTTGTAGCCATGTTTTTTTTTTTTTTTAAAGATATTCTTTTTTGCGGCTTACGCCTTTTATTGGTTTTTTGAAGGGACAGACAGTAGGCTGACAGGAAACGGGAGAGAGATGGGGGAAGACATGCAGTAAAGGCCGTGTCGGGCTCGGGAGTCGAACCCGCGGCACACTGCGACTGGATTACCAGTCGGGTGCCCAGACGGTTACGCCACCGCCTGGGCCTGTTGTAGCCATGTTGACAAGAACAAGACAAGAAGAAAAAAAGGGACTGAAACAGGTTCTATTTGCCTGATTTATTCTGTCTCTTTGCACCGTGCATTATGCATGTGGTCTAAAATTGTTTAACATGGCTGTTGACTATGACCTAGCGGCTTGAGTATGCTGCTTATACCATTCCAGATGCAGTATCATTTTAACAGCACTACAACACTTTGGCTTTGTCCAATGCTCACGTTGCAGAGACAACACTTGGGATTTCCCTTTGTAGCAAATGCAATTAATTGATCAGATGTACATGATTAACACAAGAGATAACAAGAGATAATGGGAAATATGGCGATCCATAAGTAAGGCCATAAGATCCATAAGGGCCTATCTTGAAAACATGTGCTCTCAAGATGTGGAGACCCTAATTACTTGGGCAGTCATCTTTAATTGCTTTGTTGATTAAGCTGATTGCCTGAAGCTAGAACATTCCTCTTGGTGGGTCTGTGACTGTGCGGCAATCTAAAAACTAAATATGCAGCTGTATTGTTTAATAGTATAGATGTTTTTTGTTTTCATAGTTATTGTTTTCATATAGTTTTTACATAGGTTCCTTTTTTTAACACAGCTTGCAGCACCGCTGTTGTGACTTTTTGTAGAATTGCCTGTTTGTTATACTGTGAGTAACTTCTAATCTTTGAAAGACAGATTCCAACCATGCTGATAATTTGTATAAAGCTACGATAGACTTTGGTGATACAGACAGTACTCATCTCCTGTACCTAGGCTGCATTCCTGCTGCATCTACAGTGACAGAAAACAAAATCAATAAAGTAAGGAGTGGGTCGGAGAGGTGTATTGTTAGTCTCAGCCAGCCAGATCTTACGAAGCCTTGAAAGGGAGCTAGTCTTTCAGGTGTGTATCAGACCTTGAAAATGACAACACTGCCATAATATGCCATTACTGTACTCTCCTCTAGTGTTTCATGATGTGTGGCTTGTCTGGTTCACAGACAGCATGCTCACAGTCTTTGCCTTTCCAAATCTCGCTGAAACACAGCAGAGCCAGAATGGCTCACTACCTGGACAGAACTTGTTCAAGCTGGCCATCGCATTTGAACCCTGCTTTTAACATTACATGAGTACTTAAATTACTATAAAGCTATAACAGCTCCACTACAATATTTGCCTAAATTTGATTAATTTTGGAGAAACACACTTCAAAACTCCAGCTAACTCTCTTCTCCAATTTTGGGCTGAATAACAAGAATGCCATTCCCAGCAATGGGGCCCCGCTCTTTAACATCAAACATTTCATCTATAGCACTGAGCTTGAAAGAACTGCTTGTACATTCGTTAAACAAATAATGTTGGGGAGGTCAATGTAAATAACATTTCAATGGCTGAATGATGCCGAGCCCCTCATTCCAATCAACTGTCACTCAAGTGCTCTCGTTTGATTATGTCCACATGCTTCAAATTAGAGTGAACCCCCATTTCCCTTACTCTGGGGGCCTCAACCATTTGGCGTGTGACTAAACACAGGCATTGCTGGCAAGTTAATGGCAGTGCACTGCACACACATTTACTATATATGCAGACATGATCGTGCACACGCACAGATGGAAACGGGCAACTTTCCTAATGTGCTGAGAAAAAGTGCACGCTCACATGGACTCACAAGCACTGACTGGTTATCGTCTCTGCTTTTGAGGCCCGGAAGGGACCGTATGGTTTTACTTTCACAGACGTTCAGTATGCTGCTCTCATACATTTCCCCATACCGTGGGACTGAGAACGGTATGCTGGGATCTGAAATTGATCCAAACATTGCAATTGAAAAAGTAAAGAAAGCCCCAGAAATCAAGACTAGGGGTCTGATAAAAATAAAGCAAACTGTTAAAAATGTTTAAAACAGAGTATTAAACAGAAGACATTTTTTTAAAATAAATAAACACACTTTGAACTCTCCACCACGCTATTGGACACAGATCATTTACAGTAGGGAATGTAAAGGAAGTGTTTCCCTTGGACACCAATATCATAGCATAATCAAGTAGGCCTATTCCATCTGGTATTCCATGTTATCAGGCCTAAACATAGAGTTTATCCCAATTATGAGAAACCTGAATAAAACAGCTGGGATATACTGTACTTGCATGGCCAAATTAGACCTTATCAATAATATTGTATGAGGTCATATATTACGAGCTTGCCTTTTATTTAGTATAGCATGGTTCCTGGTTCAAACCAAGGAAGCTTAGAGTAGGAAGTGTCATGGTCACGTGACTGTGCAGTGCCATGACACTTTCATGGGAGCCAAATCTCGCACTGGAAGTTACATGAATACAAAGCAGTGAATGGAGCAAGCTTGACCAGCTCATAACAAACATTATTTATGAACCATTGAGACCTGTGTCATATAATCGGTTCAGGCATATAAAAGAAGACATATCACAGGTTGTTTTAGATCAATTGCTTTTCGATGTGCACAGAGTGGACGTACAGTACATCATTTTATTTGAGGATTTAATCAGCAGCAGGTATCGTTTCTGTTCCGGGGGTATCATGAGATTTGGCTGCCAGACAGGAAACGGTGGACAGTCTCGCGATATTTGTCACGTTCAGAAACGTACTTTTTGCTCTATAGATACCTCTATGGAATTACACAGTGTACACATCGAAAAGCAACACAGCAGACATAATGTGTTATATGTCTTCTGTTATTTGCCAGCGATTACTTTACAAAATATCTCAGTCATTCAGAAATAGTGTTTGTTCATGAGCTGGTCACTGAGCTCTCATTGACTCCAGTGCATTCTGCCGAACTTCCGGGTGCAGTTTGGCTCCCATGGTGCGACGAATCTGCCGTCTGGAATTGCATGATAGCGAAAATGACGTTGGTGACCTTACCTCCATTTCATATACCTTGGTTCAAACCCAGCTCCTGCAGGCTTCATGTTGAGGTGTCCCTAAGCGAGACACTGAACCTGCCTGCTTCCTGTGTGCCCCCTGGGGCTACACACACACTGCTCTTAATAAGATGGATCAAATGCAGAGAAGTAATTTCCCCATGGGGATCACTACAAAATACCCTTTTTAGCTAAGCACAATTTGTGGGATGGTGTTGCGAGGCTAGTAGATCAGCTCACAGCTGTGAATTCAGGTTCTGTTGCATTGAGGTTATAAATGTTTACTCAAGCTTAGCGGTTCCCATTTAGTCATGGCAAGCTAATAGCATACCCTATTACCACAGTCGTTTACAGCTGTCTCAGGTCTGCTCTTGATGTACTTATTTTGTTTATAAGAAAAGATATCTATTAGTATCTTGCAGTAAAACAAATCACTCAGTTAGAAATCGACAACTGTTAAAAGCATGTTTCTGGTACAACTCCAAACATTGTTTTAAATCTCTCTGAAAGCCCAGGATCCTGACCTACTGTAGAGTCTCTCTTTCTGCATTCAGTGCATTGTAATGTACGTCCCTTCATCTTTCCTGGCATGTTCAATTCACCAGGAGGGAGACTGACTTAAAAAAGCTTAAGACAAGTGTTAAAGATGACCAAAGGAAGGAAATTAATTCTTATTTTAGAAAAACCCTTACTCACATGCCATTTAAAAAAATGCAGACCAGAGGTGTATTTCCGATTTTCAATACTTTTACTTCTACTTCACTACATCTCATAGAAAAATATTCTACTTTTAGTTCACTAGAAGTATTTCAAAACTTACTAGTTTTGATTATTATTATAAAACATGCATTAACCACTTCAGCCCTATATTATACTTTGGCTATTTGAAAATAGCTGATCTACAAGCCCAGATATTTTGGGTAATGAGTACTTTTACTACTTCAAGTGCCTTCATGCCAATACTTTTGTACTTTTACTCAAGCACATTTTGAATAACAGACTTGTACTTGAGTATTTCTACATTGATTTTATAAACGTTTACTTAAGTAACAAACTTTTACTTAAGTAACAAATGTGAGTAGTTCTTCCCCTTGCATTGTTTTTGTTTACTGATTTATATCCCTAATATAGACCAGATTGGAGAGTATGTCATGCACAGTCATTGAATAATTTTGCATCATGCCTTGGGTTCCCCGTGGTCCTATATCATTTTGATGAGTCAAATTCATGGTAAACCTCATTCCCTGAGGGAAACGCACACAACTTCCTTAATTGTACTTACATGCGCCAAATTACCGCCCTTTACAGCCCACATGGCAATCAAACTAAATACGACTGCCAACTTCTAATGCTGTAGTTATTAAACCAGGGATAAGTGCTGTAGATTTAGAAGATCGCATAGAAAGAAGAAAAAAAGGCAGGGTACAACACTTTTTTTCTTTTTTTTTTCTTACTAATTATTTGATCGGCCCAAAACATTGTGTTTATTGTCATGATTTGTCACGAGCCGAGTTGGCTTTGTCCGCCGTGTAAACGTCTTTAAATAAATACTTTTTGAAAAGCCTACTGGTAAAATGAATGGGGACTCATTTCCTGGGCCATGAATGGGGTGGGACTACGACGCTCTATTGTGATGGGCTATAACATAATGAACACACATGAGAATGGCTTCATATAAAGTACAGCCAATGTTGGGGAGGCCAATACAATTACAAATATTCAGAGTACAGTATGCAATACATGTAGCACTGTATAGTATGAATAAACATAAATTATATAGTATGCCATTATTTGTAATAACTGCCTATTTTTCATGACAGCCCTTTTGATGTAATCGTTCATAATACAGTGTTTCTTTATTGTAGGTAAAGAGAGAAACTTGAGAACCATTCCAGCATGGAGGGGAGATGGGGCCTTCTCTTTAGTCTCATTGTAGCCACATGTTTCTATGGCAACGGTGCTGAGAAAACAGGTGTGTATGATTACCCATATATGACTTAACTTCCTGCATACCACAATATAAAGTGTCATGGCGAATGTTTAATGTCAACATTACATCTGTGAAACTACTACACTTACACAAAACATCATCCAAGGGCACATTAACACACGTGCGCGCACACATACGCATGCACACACGCATGGACATACTGTACATGTTACACGCACGCACGCACACACGCACGCACGTACGCACGCACGCACGCACGCACACACACACACACACACACACACACACACACACACACACACACACACACACACACACACACACACACACACATAATACAACAAAATAATTGGTGAGTTTCTCATGTTTATTACATTATGGCCAATTGGCCACCTATAGAGCACTTTTACTAACATTGCACGTGTTTGTATTTATTTTTGTTTGTTCACTATGGGGCACACACGCAAAGCATTAAGAGATTCACAATAACACACAATGGAGGAATGCTGGGCATTTAAAGTATGTAAGGTACATAGTTTAGTGTTTAGGGTTAGGACAACAACCTGTATACTGTACCACTATATGCAGCACTATCTATTTGTGGACATGCAGCCAGTCCTATGGCAACCCACCACTTCTATGTAGATCATGCTCACGCTTTGCACCTGGGGTACACTTCTATGACACTGGGGTACACCTGGGGTACACTTCTATGACACTGCAGTCTGCAGGTAATGCTTTTACCAGCAGCTCCCTGCTACAGCTCGGAAACTGTTCATGACCTGGAGATCGAATGCTCTCCATTTTCCACCACCTTCCTTTTTCAATCTTGCACACGCTTTTTCACTGGCGGCAATTCTTCCAGGGATGATCCTGGCACAAGTGTTTTCCCCCTATCTTAATTTTCTTGTCCGAAAACCATCCATGAACCGGCAATCGGCTGCTCTCCCCCTTCCCCCAGTCTGCACACAAGAGGCTGTAGCTGACATCGTTTTCCTGGTGGACGGGTCATGGAGTATCGGCACCGAGAACTTTGAACAGATCCGCCAGTTCCTGTACACTCTGGTCAACAGCTTTGATGTGGGGCCTGACCAGGTCCGCATTGGCTTGGTCCAGTACAGCACCACACCGCGAACTGAGTTCCACCTCAACGCCTTTGACAATAAAGACGATATCCTTAAGAATATCAGCAGCCTGCCTTACAAGGGAGGTGGAACCCTTACTGGCCTGGGATTGGATTTCATGCTCACTGATCAATTTGTAGACCGAGCCGGAAGCAGAACCAACGTGCCACAGATTGCCGTGGTGATCACTGACGGCCAATCACAGGACAATGTGGAGCCACACGCTCAGGAGCTGAGGAAGAAGGGAATCGTCTTGTATGCCATTGGCATCAAAGATGCAGATGAAGACCAGCTGAGGGAGATAGCAAACGAACCCCATGAACAGCATGTCTACAGTGTGTCCAACTTCGCAGCACTGCAGGGGATTTCCTCAAGTATTGTCCAAACACTGTGTACAACCGTGGAGGAAGCCAAACGTCAACTCACTCTCAGGGTGAAAGGTAACGTGTAGTGTACAGCTCAGGATAATTCAGTGACCACGTTTCGTTAAATACGAGGACCTAAATAGTAATTAAGAGATGGGATGAGGTCTCGCCTTTTATTCCTTCTATCGAAATTGAGAATTATTTTAACAGAAACTTAAATGGTTAATAGATTATTCCTGTAGTTTTGAATTCACAAGGGAAAGAGTTCAAATTAAATTAGAAACCCCAACCTACCTAACTAATGTATGAGCATGTATTGCTAGCATACAGTTTACTGTGATTCAGTGAGCTACTGTACTGTTACAATGGGCCAGATTCACTAAGCTGTTACACCCATATTTTGGGTGTAAAGGACTTACCACGTTAGTATAGTTTGATTCAGTAATTCTTTTTTGTCTGCATTTTGCGGAGGGCCGCTCTTTCTCAAGTCTGCTCAGATGCATGGAACAAAAGCTTGCTGTATGTCATTAGAATGCCTTATTAGTGGATAACTTGGAAAATTCCTTTACACCCAAAATATGTACAGCTCAGTGAATCAGGCCCAATTACTTTAAAAATAATGTACAGCAGAGAACATCATTTTTACAGAAATATTTTACATGAAACTCATACAACTCATACATAAATTCACAACTTGGTGTCTTGTTACAACACATTATTCTGCTGTTGGGCACTGAGCAGCTGCACTGGAGCTGTTAGGAATTAAGCACCTTGCTCATTGTGGCACTTTGATGGTAGTTGTTCAAGTTCATCTGGTGACTGACAAAAGCTTGAATGCCACCACTCAGTTTTTGAGATAAAGATGCATGAATGTTTTGTACACATATACATTTCTTGGTTAGATTTTCAAAATCTCAAGAAAGGCACAAGACTTGCTATATGAAGTCTTTGTTTAGCCCATTTAAAGGGTCACCATGCAACTCCTTGGGTCCAAACGGTTGCAAGGAGTTAACGCTAAAACTGTCTTGACCCTTTGGTGTAGTTTGGGCCATTGAATTCCATGCGTTGAATCACTAGGGTCAACGTGGGTCAACGTGCAACAAGACATCACACCGCAGGGACAACGCTAAAACCGTCTTGACCCTTTGGTGTGGTTAGGGCTTTAGACTTGGAACACCTGTTGTTATACCTTTCAAGCTGGAAACCGCTCTGTGTGTACTACTGTAGTTGTGGCTATACACAGTATAAAGCAACATATTATTATTATTATTATTATTTATAAATACAAATTTAGATGACGTTTTTAGAATCGGCCTCAGGTCTAAATGGCTTGGAAGTGGAACAATTATGTGTTTGCAGATCTAGCATATAAATATTTATTTTCATTTGTATTCATATCTATATTCTATAACCCCAACACAATTGAAACTGTTTAAATTTAACTTTATTAAATTTGTAATTTCAATGACAAAACCTTTTTTTTGTTGGGCTATTTTATAGACAATGTGGCCAGTGCACAAGACAAATAATGTTCATCATGATGAAATGCCTTTGTGATGGTAACACATCTCAGTTAATTCAGCATCACTAATTACCTTGCAAAGATTAAACATGGTCTGCTCAACATTCAAGTGACCATTTAAGAAAGTAGATCTAGATCAAGTCTGTGATGCCAAATACTGACTATGTTGTCCCTGCTCTGCAGAATGTACCACAGCCACCAAGGCTGACATCGTCTTCTTAGTGGATGGCTCTTCGAGCATCGGCCTCGACAACTTCCAGGAGGTCCGGAAGTTTCTCCACTCCATCATTGAAGGCCTGGATATTGGTCCAGACAAAGTACGCGTTGGTCTGGCACAATACAGTGATGAGCCGCGGCAGGAGTTCCTACTGAAAGATCACACAGACAAGAGATCTCTACTCGAGCAAGTGGACAAGCTCCCCTACAAAACAGGAGCCACTTCCACGGGCAAGGGCATCACATTCCTCCAGACTCACTACTTCACGAAGGAGGCAGGAAGCCGTGCTGATGAGAGGGTACCTCAGATTGCTGTGGTGCTCACAGATGGGGAGTCGGCAGACGATGTTGCCGTGCCGGCCCAGCTCCTGAGGAAGGCGGGGGTCATATTTTTTGCCATAGGAGTGGGGGCCTTTGAGGAGAATGAACTCAAGTCCATCGCCAACCGGCCCCATGAACGTTTTCTTTTCAAAATTGATAGCTTCCAGGCTCTGCAGAGAGTGACTGATGGTCTGCTGCAGACTGTGTGCACTTCTATGGAGGATAAAAGGCTTGGTAAGTTAATCACTCTATTGCTTGTTTGTCTACCATACCATTTATTTCATAAATATTTATATCTGCATATATGATCTGCATATTAATTAGACACATTTTGCCCATGTACCTGTCCAAATACTTCCTTAATGTTAACGAAGTCCACACCCACAACACCAGATGGAGTGCAACAAACTAGGGACTAAATTATTTTCGCTCCTATGCCACCAAAATGTGGAACGCCCTACCAACAGTCATTAAGACATGCGAATCCCTTGACTTCAAATCCGCTCTCAAAGGGCACCTACGGATGGCTGCAATTAGAAACTGGCCCCCGTAAAATCTGAATCTTCCCCCACCCACCCACCCCTTTTTCCCCTCACTGTATATGTTTATTTTACCTTTTTACCTCCTTTATGATGAATTCCCGTTCTGTTCTTTGGCTTTATAGAAGTGTATATTTGTACGTCTCTAAATGTTTTGATGAAATGAACAAGGTGGATCCTCTTGTAAACAAGTGTAATGCTTTATTGGGTTGTCCACTCACAGTTAACAGTCTTTGTATTGAGTTGTGCTTGAATTGTACTGTAATTCTGCAAACTGTTATATAACTGTATATTTCAATCAATCAATCAAAAACAATAGTTAGATATAGGCATCTGACGTGACTTCACTTGACCATATTTGACCCTAAATTCTACCTACTACGATTATGACGTCGTTAACAACCTTGTTACTGTTTGTCTAATGTTCTCTGTAGACAAAACAATAAAATAGAAAAAAAAATAAACAATACTCTATGGAACCATTATCCTAAAGCTAATAAGTCTGATTTAAACTATTTCAAAACTTATTAGAACATGCTTTAGCCACACCCCTAAGCCATGACTTATATAATATTACAAAAAATCAACAAGTTCTAAGCATCGTGATTAATGCAGTTCTTCTCATTCCAAATACTGTACTTTTGAGTTCACGCAGCCATGAAATGCAGCATCAGCCAAAACATACATCCATAATGTGTTTTGAAATATTTTGTTAGCAGATTTTGTGTGGGAACTCAAATGGGGTTATTCGCAGAATGCTTTTTTTGGCATGTTGCAAAGATTTCTGCAACACCATAACAAACCTTGTTCGTTTGTGGCAGCCATTTTATAGTAGGGTAAAAACACCCTTAAAAACACAATTAGGTAATTAAATTAAATGTAGCTTGGCCTTTTCACTGTGCCAACATGCACAATGGCCACACCCTGCATGTTTGTGACACTAATGTAGGTGGTGCTGCAGCTCCCACAGATGGAGGGATCTGCCCCACCCATTATAATAGGGGGGAACTTTTTGCATGTGTTATAGGAAGGGAAAATGAAAACCAATACACTCTCTAACAGAGAATAATTACAGTAATGAACTGCAAACTATAAAGGAATAGATCAATAATGTTGTGTTAAAACAAAAACGGTGTGTTAATGTCAATTTAATAAAGCTTGTTTTATCTTTATTCCCCATGTAAAGCAACTTTGAGTAATTCAATCGGAGGTATCATTATTATCACCATATCAAACACGGCAGTTGGTTGAGGAGGCACTGGACTTTATCCAGGCACAGCAAACATAGTGGAAATAGGCTAGTAACAATATACGCTTCACTATATGGCTGCGTATGGCCTGCCAGGAGTATCTGCCATGTTTTCAGCCAAGTGTTGATCAAATGCCAGTAAGTAAGTAATACTATAGTATCGATATGTGACAAATTATTGTCCAGTATTCGTATTTGCAGTTGCTTTTAATTTGCTTAGTTGAAGCTTATACTTTTGCTTAGTTGAAGCCATTCTCTTTACTAGTAGTAGGTACTGTATGTTTATACATTTTCTATGTCTTTAATTTAATTCTTTCTTTTACACTTTTACAGCTTTGGTCCAAAGGTTTGCAGATATATTCTTCCTAGTCGACAGCACTTTGTCATCTGGAGACTTTCAGCAGACCCGGAACCTACTGAGCCGATTGACTGCCCAACTCAACATAGGAGCTTCTGCCCACCGCATCGGTTTGGCCCAGTTCAGCAAAGATAGCAGTGTTGAATTCCTTCTCAAGGCTTATGCAACCAAAGCGGAGACCACGGCTGCAGTGCGGCGCTTCCGTCTGCGTCGCGTGCAACCCAACGAACCTCGCAACATGGGTCTTGCACTACAGACTGCCAGCACCAATTTCTTCACCAGTGCGGCTGGTGGACGACAAGACCAAGGCTTCGGCCAGTTCCTGGTTGTTGTGTCAGGAGGCAATTCAAGTGATCCTGTCATCAAGGCTTCCCGCTTAGTAAAGTCCCAAGGGGTGAAAGTGGTGGGGATAGCATTAGGCTCTGCACCAGTGAGAGAGATGAAGGCAGTGGCTACATCTCCATATGTATACCAGACTACCAACATTGCACCTCAACTGAAGACTCTCTTTGAGACTGAGGACGAGGCAGCCAGTATAACTGAAGGTGAGAATCCTTATCCTTTGATATCATTTATTTGACATACAAAAATACATATAGTTACAGAGAAAAGTTAAAAGATAACTTGATAACATGTCACAGCTAGATGACTAAGATACCCTGTACCATCACTTAGGCTACATTCAAAACAATGTTAGTTACAATAAAAACAACACGTCTCAATATAAAACAGCACAGCAAAATATATAAATATATCCCTCTCTAACAGTACAAAATATAAATGTATACATAACATGTATACTGTACACCCAGTGGATGCATGTCACCAGGCACCCCCACACACCAAGTCCTGCCAGTGCCATCTTACGCCTGATTTATACTTGGTCCGCCAGTGTCGTGCACCGGACATCACAGATCTACAAGCTCACAATACTTTCTAGTGCAATGGGCTGTGAGCTTTTAGATCTGCTATTTCCAGGCTGCGACAGATTGTGAGCTTGTAGCTCTGCTATTTTTGGTGCACAGCCAAAGTATAAATCAGGCATGAGTGTAGAGACACTTCATTAGGTGCACCCAGCAAAGTGTCCAAGGAGCACATGTATACCTACAAGCCAAGCATACAACTATCACACTAGTACTGTACATGCCATTGCTAACACCCTCATACATACTGTAATGTAACATTTTATAACTATAGTATATGAATTGTAAAGTATGTGATTACAAAAAAATATGTTTAACCTATAAATATTTCCCCCATCATACCCTAGTTAGGAGAATTCATTATTCATTTACTCTCCATAAACTATAAACAAAAACAACCTGTGTTACGGAGTTAACAAATTTCACCCTAATTAAATGATTTCTACCGCCTCCTTAAGGCAGAAAATATTGCATGAATTACTTTGAGTTTAGAGGTCTGGCGCAAAGCAATATGAATAGAATTACCCTAACAAAAATCATATCCTTTTTCTTTTTTTTCTACCAGAATGCAACAAAGCCAAACTGGCAGATGTGGTGTTCATCGTTGATGAGTCAGGCAGCATTGGAACTGCCAACTTCCAGCTGATACGCACGTTTCTGCACAATATTGTGAATGGCCTAGATGTTGGCAGGAAAAGGGTGCGAGTTGGTATCGTCTCGTACAGTGACAAGCCCACGGGACAAGTCTACCTTGACTCCTTTGATGACAAGAGTGAGATTCTTGACTTCATCAAGATCCTACCTTACCGTGGAGGCGGTACCCGTACAGGTGCTGCCCTGAAGTTTGCTAAGGAAAAAGTCTTCAACACGACGCGAGGCAGCAGGAAAAGCCTGGGTGTTCAGCAGGTGGCTATAATTATCACAGACGGTGAATCCCAAGACAATGTGACAACAGCGGCAAAAGATCTCCGTAGATCTAATGTCACCGTGTACTGTCTGGGGATCCAAAATGCTAATATGAATGAACTAGTGGAGATGGCCACTTATCCTCCAAGGAGGTATGTGTTTATAGTGGACAGTTTTACCAAACTGAAGCCCATGGTGCAGAGTATGCAAAAGATCCTGTGCAATGACATCTTTGACAACGCCATCACGATCAATACGCGGAAAAAAGCCATCAAAGAAGGTTTGAGACAGCTGTTTTATGTGTTTAAATGTTCAGATTTCAACAAAATCAAAGTCAGCATGTCTTGTGTATTAAAGCAGTGGTTCTCAACCTTTTCAGGCCGTGACCCCGCAGAATGATCATATTTGAATTGGGGAACCCCCCACCCTGATAAGGATTGGAATGTAGGAGTTGAGGCATAACATTTTGATGGACTCGGTTCTACAGATAAAAATTGTGAAAATAGCCGATCAACAAGCTTACAATGCCTCGTAGATCATCTATTTTTTAATGTAACTTTCTTATATTATTTGACAATTTGGCCAATGTTTGAGCAGTTTTTATAGTATAGTTTGATGATTACTTTTGATGCAGTAATGGTATTAAAAAAGTTAAAAGTCCTTAAATTGTTACTTTACTGTCATCTGGGGGACCCCCAAAACAAACATGTGGGGGTCCGACCCACAGGTTTAGCACCACTGTATTAAAGGACCACTTTGAACCATTTTCAATCTTCATATAATTGGTCCTCACTAATGGTCATGATAAGATGACACCATTTCTCTCTACTCAACTCTGTGTGTCAGAGGACTGTGGACAGTTCAGAAACCTGCCTAACAGTGATATCGGTAGGCAGGGTGGGTCATGTTTTTTTTTTTTGTATGTGTGTTTTATAATGCAAGATTGCTGCAACTTTTCAGGGAGAGAAAGGCTGTAGTTTTTATTAGCTTAGAATCCCCATCAACGATGTCATTGGTAGGCAGGTTTCTGAACTGTCCACACAGCACACCAATTAGACGCAGAGTGAGTCAACTGAAATTGTACCATTTATAATGAGCATATGAAGATCAGGTGGAACTCCTTTAAGTTTAGTAAATTGACATAGTGATGCTCAGAATAGAATGTATATAAATGAATCCTAAAGTGACATTGTTGTTCTCCTCGTAGGCTGTGAGACAACTGAAGAAGCGGACATTTTCTTTCTTATTGACCACTCTGGAAGCATCCAGCCAGCTGACTTCGAAGACATGAAGAAGTTCATCATGGAGTTTGTCCATACATTGCGTATCGGGCCACAATTTGTCCGTGTGGGCGTCGCCAAGTATGCAAGTTCACCAAACTTAGAATTTGACCTGACAGCTTACACAGACGTCAAATCACTGGAAAAGGGTATTGAGAAAATCGGGCAAATAGGCGGTGGCACTCAGACAGGAGCTGCGCTGTCATTTATGACGGAGCATTTTGACAGAGCAGCGGTCACCCGTGGTCATCAAGCCGCAGAGTACCTCATTGTCATCACGGATGGAAAGTCTACAGACGAGGTCAAACTTCCTGCAGAGAAACTAAGAGCCCAAGGCATCATCATATATGCCATTGGTGTGAAAAGTGCAGACAAGGCAGAGCTGCAAGAGATTGCTGGCAGCCCACAGAAGATGTTCATGGTTAATAATTTTGATGCCCTGAGGCCAATCAAGGATGACATCATGACAGATATCTGTGCCCAAGATGGTAAAATAAGCTGGATTGTTTGTTTGTTTGTTTTTTACAGATGGCTTTGATGTTCCAGGTTTAGTATAGATAATGTATTAGCTATGGTAGGAGTCAAAGCATATCTCCTCGTAATGCAATAGGGTAAAGATAACAATTGCTATTTCTCTCTTCACAGCCTGCAAAAACAAACCAGGCGACCTCCTTTTCTTGATTGACAGCTCAGGTAGCATCAATCCAGAGGACTTTCAGAAGATGAAGGACTTCATGAAATCACTTGTCAGCAAGTCTGTTGTTGCTCAGGACGAAGTGCATGTCGGCGTCATGCAGTACAGCACCATTCAGACACTTGAATTCCCTCTCAACCGTTTCTTTGACAAATCTGCAATGTCGCTGGCAATAGAAGCTATGCAACAGATCGGTGGAGGCACACTTACTGGCGAAGCTATTTCTGCTGTTTCTCCGTACTTTGATCCACTCAACGGAGGTCGCCCGAACCTGGGACAGAGACTTATAGTTATCACGGACGGAGAGTCCCAAGATGAGGTCAAGGGCCCTGCTGAAGCCCTGAGGGCCAAGGGGGTGTTAGTCTATGCAATTGGAGTGGTCAATGCCAACTCCACCCAGCTGCAGGAGATCAGTGGCACCCAGGAGAGGGTGTATTCTCAGAGGGACTTTGATGGATTGAAGGACCTGGAGAGTCAATTAGCGTTGGAGATTTGTGAAAAAGAGGAAGGTGAGAGGATCGTGATTCATATATTTGGGACTGTAGTTAAACACCAAAAGGCAGTCCGACTTATGTGCTTATTTTGGAAGAGAACATTATTTTACAAAGATTTATCATAATTTCTATCAATAGCACCAAAACAAATTTACTGATTTATTGTCTCCACCAGGCCGAAGGCATGGGGAGAGAGTATGTTTTGCACTCTGTCCGTGTGTGCGTGTGTCCGTCCGTCCTTCCGTCTGTCCGTTACCAGCTAATCTCCGGCACCATTGGCCCGATCCATGCCAAACTTTGCACACACACTCCCTGGATGCCAACGACGAACCTCTGCCCCAAATATTCCTCAACGGCCTGTTATAGCGCCACCATGAGGCCGGTTTAGGCAAATCACATTTCTGTAGATTACTCGTACACATTTTATTCATACATCACACAATTCGGTATACACTATCTCCATAGTCATGTGATCAACACGGATCTGC
Source organism: Electrona antarctica (assembly GCF_951216825.1). Lineage (NCBI taxonomy): Eukaryota > Metazoa > Chordata > Actinopteri > Myctophiformes > Myctophidae > Electrona > Electrona antarctica. The sequence continues at coordinate 30,710,706 of NC_136811.1, read as the reverse complement.
ACCATTTCCCATCTTCCATCCTGTTTGGCTAAGATTTGCTTCCAAAGCTCACATGATTGGTTCGCTTCGAACAAAATGTCACAAGTAACAAATACAGTGTGCAATTTCCGTGAAATTATATACACGCACATTTCCGCTAAGCCAAGGACGACATGCCACAATTTCTTTTCCAAATCAGCCTCACGGTGGCGCTATAACAGGGCAATTCCTGTTTTTGCCAATAACTGCATCGATCTGTATACAACTTATGTATGCGCACTCCCTAGAGGCCATGGAAAAACATTTTCCATGCATCCCTCCACATCTGCCGGTTATAGCGCCACCATGAGGCCGATTTCTGTTTATGTTAGTCGCACAGATTTCATCCAAATCTCACGCAAATCGGTACACATGATCTCTGTAGTCATGTGATCTAGACGAGTCTGTTGGATTTCTCAGATTCTACACTGATTGGCTAAGATTGCCTTCCAAAGTTTTCAGGAGTGGCCCATTTTGTACAAAATGCTGCACGTCCTGCTCATCCAGAATTCTATCATCAGAGATGCTATGAGTGATCTGGCTCTGCATTTCCCCCAAAAAATTGTTGCAAAAAAACAAACAAACAAACAAAAAAACATGTTTATATTACTCCTAAACATTTTGCCAAACATCACACACACTCCTATCCTCCTGGTGGAGACCTGTGCCCAGAGGGGCACTTTTTCTAGTTATCACTAGTCCATACCCGTTTGGGGAAATTATATACCCAAAGTATGTGCAGAGTTTCTCCCTACCTCTCACTCTCTCTCACCTCTCTATCCCCTCTCTCTCTCTCCCTTTCTCTCTCTCTCACCATCTCTCACCTCTCTCTCTCCCTCTTTCTCCCCCTCTCTCTGCCACTTATATTGGCTCATGTGGCACACCAGTTCGGCCAATCACAGTGCAGAATGACACACCTTCCAGCCAATCACAGCACGGATGCATTCCGTCCACACATTTCGTCCTCACATTTTGAGGACACAGTTTGGAGGACGCAATCACTAGAATTATTAGTTAGATGACAACACATAATTGGCATTGGGACTGAAGTTTTGTGTTTTTTCTTTCCAATTTCTTTCAAACAGATTGTAAGAAGACAGAAGTTGCTGACATGATTTTCTTGGTGGATGGATCCACAAGTATCACTCTGCCGAAGTTCAAAAGCATGCTTAAGTTTATGGCGTCTGTGGTAAATGAAACCACAGTTGGCGAGAAGCTGACACGCTTTGGCGTCATTCTCTATTCCAACGAAGCCAAAGTGGACTTCACTCTGAATCAGTTTTATTCCAAAAAAGAAGTTCTGAAGGCCATAGCAAGCCTGCAGTCACCATATGGTGATACCTATACAAGCAAAGCTCTGGCATATTCCTTACAATATTTTGATGCAGCAAATGGTGGCAGAGGAGCCTTACAGGTGCCCCAGATTCTATTTGTGATCACAGATGGCGACGCTACCGACGCCAATAATTTACTTGCTCCGTCTAATGCACTGCGAGACAATGGCATCAAGGTCTTCAGTATTGGAGTGGCAGAAGCAAACAAGGCTCAGCTCGAGACCATGGCTGGTGGAGACGCATCCAGGGTTTTCTATGTGAACGATTTTGATGCTTTAGAGGGTCTATATAAGAATATTTCACATGTCCTCTGCAATAACACTAAGCCAGGTGAGATATCTGTCTATCTATTTATCTGTCTATAAAACATTGCTTTCCCCCACATTTCTTTTTTTACATGTTTAAAACCTTATGTAGAAATATTTCTACTTTCTATTATCAAATGTTCGTCACATTCTAAATACATTTCAAATTAATATAAGAACCCTGCTCTACTGCCACAGAACATTCATTTATCTTTACCTGTCTTTGTATTGGCAGCCTGTGAGAAACAGAAAGCTGACCTGGTCATGTTGATCGATCAGTCCGGCAGTATTGACCCCAAGGATTACACGACCATGAAGACATTCATGACAGAACTGGTGTCGAGTTTCCAAGTTAGTGAGGAGTTTGTCCAGGTAGGAGTTGCCCAGTTCAGCAGTTCTCCTCAGAAGGAGTTTTACCTCAATGATTTACACAATGAAGCTCAAGTTAAAGAACGCATCCTCGCCATGAGGCAACTCGGAGGAGGAACAAACATCGGACTTGCCCTAGGGTTCATTAAGGATTACTTTATAGCATCACATGGCGGCCGCAGGTCACAAGGCATTTCCCAGAACCTGGTGCTGATCACGGACGGTGATTCGCAGGATGAGGTGGATGCTGCGGCCGCAATCCTCAGAGCTGAGGGAATAGAGGTGTTTGCCATTGGCATCGGAGATGTGCACGACCTGGAGCTCCTGCAGATCACGGGCAGCCCTGAGAAGTTATTCACAGTGAAGACGTTTGGCGACTTGGCAAAAATCAAGCAGAAAGTGGTTGATACCATCTGCCAATCCAGACTCATCCCAGGCCGACCTGGTAAGTTGGTCCGTGGACCTGGTACCTTATTTAGTCTCATTCTATATTCTTTCTTTCTTTCTTTCTTCTTTCTTTCTTTCTTTCTTTCTTTCTTTCTTTCTTTCTTTCTTTCTTTCTTTCTTTCACTATCTCTTGCAGAAGCAAAACCTGAAGTGTGACATTGACTGAGTGACAGTAAATGGTTTGTCTTTTCTCCCATAGCCTGCAGCATAGATATCGCCTTTGGATTCGACATTTCAGACAGGCCCACAACCCAGCCTCTGGTCAGCGGTCACCCCAAGCTCCAAACATTCCTGCCAGAGATCGCCCACTATGTGTCCACACTGCAGGGCCTGTGCTGTGTGGACACCCATCACTCACCCATCACTGCCAACATTGCATACAGCGCTTGGGGCCGTAATGGACAGACACTGCACAACTTCCACTTCGAAGGTTACAGCGATGAGGTGGTGAAGAAAGTCATGGCCTGGCAGATGTCTGAGGCCACCTACTTCAACACTGATCTGTTGCACTCTTTCAGAGACAAGTTTAGGACAGAGTCCAATGCTGGTGTGAAGGTGAGTTGGAAGGAATCTTGCACACATTATACCACCACTGTCGATGCACTGGCCTATCAACCTTTCTTTGGTAGTGAAGTAAATGTCCAGAATGTTGGTTGAGTCCTGAAACACTTTGCGCTCCATCTTATATGCCATGCTTTATCCTCAAGTAATAAACATTTTCCGTGAATTACGCATTTAGGAGCTTCCACTATGCGTAAATGTTATCTTGCGGCCACACAACCCACTATTCATTTTGCCGACTCCTATATTTGCGGGTGGAGGTGTGTCTGTAGGCGTGTTGATGTGCTTTCCCTATATTTGCTATCTTATGCACACAGGTTTAGGACAATGGAAAGTGCCTCTTCAAACCACCCATAATGCGAATTCTGTTTGATAAAAGAATGCGCTCCTGACTCTGAGACGGTGAGACCTGAGTTGGAGCTGCCTCTGCTTGAGTCATGTTGCACAACATTCACAGCTCAGAGGTCTCGTTCTGTCTTAATTCTCCACAAATCTCTGTGATTGGAATTTTACTATAATCAGCAGTGTCAATTCCTTGTGCTTATTGTGTTTTAATTGTCTAGTCAAAGAAGTTATTAGATTTGTGAGGTTGTGTTGGAGCTACTGGACACAAAACAACCCGGCCTCTGTATCAAATATAAATAGGCTATATTTCAAGGCAGCAACGTGTCGCTCTTCCATGGCCATGGGCCATAGTGTAAATCACTGGGCATAATGTTAAATGGATAATGGATCTCTTAAAGGCAATGGCAGGTGGCACAGTGATTGGTTTAATCATTGTAACGCCCAAACCACACCTATGCATAATGTAAGGGGTAATGGAGGTGTTTTAGGGACATAGGGCTCCATTTTCGTTCGATCTTTCTAAATACACTATTTTGGGATTTAGCAGTGGGGAAGGGGTGTTCCCCCACTAAAGTTGGTATTTTGGTTACCTGTCTAAATCCCATTATATTATGCATAGGTGTGGTTTGGGAGTTACAATAATTGAACCAATCACCAGTCCACGTGCCATTGCCTTTAAGAGATCCCTTATCCGTTGCCCGTTATGCCCAGTTCTATATTGCTTCATAGCCTTACGGTTTATAGACCATGGAAGAGTGATGTGCTGCTGCCTTGAAGTCTCTTGTGATGCACCCTGCTCCCCCCTGCTCCCCCCTGCTCCCCCCTGCTCCCCTCCCCCCCGTGCCGTTTCTCTTATTTTTTCCCACCCCGCACAGAGCCAAGATCACTCGTCTTTTCATTAAGTCACAACTCGCTCAAATCTCGCCAATTTTTAAAAATTCTAAGTTCTATGTAAACTACGAACGGTATGAAGCGAAAAGGAAAGTTCTGTAAATCGGATTAACCCCATTTGCTGCACTGGTGATGAACTGAACGAGCAAATGGAATCGCGCACGCCGCACAATGCCTGGCACAAATAACTTGTTTGACTATACAATTATATAAACTCAATGGACACAAGGAAGTAGCAGGCACTCACTTCTGCTGATTATATGAAAATTACAAAGAGATGCAAAAGGAGCATAAGGAGAGATGAGGCAGCCTGACTAGTCTGTGCCTGGACATCTCCATTGAGGCGCGCGCCGCTCTACCAAACTAATTTGGCATTACGGGTGGTTTTAAACGCCACTGTCGCTTTCCCAAATGTATTTGACCAAAATAGCAATTTAGGGGAAAGCGTGCCAACACGCCCATGACCACACCTCTAGGCGCAAATACCTAATAGCTAAATAGATAGCGGTTGACACTGGACCAAAATACTATTAAGGGACATAGCAAGCTCCTATACTCGTAATTTTCGGGCCACGGCTGCATTGCGGGCCGCGTCGCGGGAAACGGCAGCGACGAAATTGGAGCCCTTAGGCTGTGACACAAGATAACACATTTTACGGGGCCACACCTCTCACACAATACTAAATCCCCAAATTAAGGAAAAGGGCCCCTGCCGCAAGATGGAGCCCATAGTGTGTACAGTAATTTAGAAATCATTATTTAGAAATTGTTTTAAAATGCCTTTTTTAAAGATATTTTTGGGGCTTTTTTGCCTTTATTGATAGATCACAGTAGGTAGACAGGAAACAGGGAGAGAGATGGGGGGAAGACACACAGCAAAGTTTGTTGGGATCGGGCCGTGAGACACTGTCATGCTGGATTACCAGCCCAAGGCGCCTGGACCGCTAAGCTGGCCCAGGCTATTATTTAGAAATTGTGACAGACCTGTTAGTATAAATATTAGTATTGTGCAAAACTTCCATCAGGATTAGCACCAATCTAATGTGACTGCTGCTGTTACCCACCAGGTGCTAGTGATCTTCTCAGATGGACTCGATGAAGACGTGATGAAACTGGAGCGTGAATCAGAACTTCTACGTCAATCTGGTAAAAAATGAAGAGAATCTCAATAATTATTATTCCGTTTTATGGTGGACCAGATCAAAACATTTTCACGACAGCAGAACCACTTTATGGGACAAAGTGTGTTGGGGTTGGATGGACAATAATAATCATTTATTGTTTCCTTTTTATTAAATGCCTTGATTTCAGATTTGATGATAATATAGCACATGCCATTATTACTGTAAAGGCATGAGTATACTAGCCTTCAGCCCTGCAAAGCCAGCCCACAATCTTCACTTCGCTGATTGTGGTTGGGCTGCAGGGCTCAGTAGGCATTTGCTTTGATGGGTAGATTGTGGGCATTATCAGTGGGTGTGGACCAAAATAACTATCAGCTATTGTTACATTTAAAATACAATGAAAATCATTGCTGTTAACTTATCATCTAAACAGCTGGTCCGACTTCCAGCTGCCAGGCTCAATTGATACTTTGGAAAATGTATATCTTCCAAACAAAACAAAAATAGAGACATACTGTTGTTACTAAATTAGCCTACATTATATATGTATATACTGGTACACATGGTATAATACATTATGTCGGTGTACATATATATACAGTATAGTTAAATATTATATTTCCAGTGCATTTCCTCAATAGAAATTCAGTTACTGCATGTGTTGACATGCATGATGCATGGCATGATGCAACTATACAGTATATCTTCTGTAAGAACAAAGGCATTAATTCAATATCATGTCTTGTTTGCTAAGGTATAAGTGCCCTGCTGATAGTTGCCCTGGAGGGAGCGAGAAATGCCGGCCAACTGCAAATGGTGGAGTTTGGTCGAGGGTTTGGCTACAAAGTTCCTCTCAGCATTGGCATGCATAGTGTGGGCAGCACCATGCTGAAACAAGTTGTAAGTTGTGGCTGTCAGTCTACAGCCATTAATACCTCGACTACTTTAGTCTTCTATTCTAATGGGACAAGTCTGCCCAATAGAACATTTGTATCGTAGTCCTAATTTCTAAAACCTGAAAGTGAGTCTGTGCTCAATAATAGGCTTGTTTTAGCAAATGAGTGTCATTTCAGCATGTGAAGTATGGCAGGCGTTATTGTCTCTTCAGAAATTGTTTCTTGCCTCAGCTTGTCAGTCTGGAGGAGTGAAAATGTGGTCCTGAGGGTAATGTCAAAGGGAAATAATGGTGGGTGATGGTAAATGTGTCTTTCAAAGGAGAACCTTGATGATTGACAGTCCCCCCTCCTAATAATCATTTACCATAATTATCTTTTTGTCAGTCCTCTTTCCTCACACACTCTCCCTCCCATTGAATGTATTGTGTTGTCTATCTATCTCTAGGACGCAGTGGCAGATAGAGACTGCTGTAATGTTATGTGCAAGTGCTCTGGACACGAAGGGATTCGTGGATTTCGGGGCCCCTCAGGGTCAAAGGTGACTGTAACATGCATGACTTTAAACATTTAACGTGTGGTGCAAAAGTGTGTGAAACTATACAACAGAAGAAAAACCTTAAAACATTCCATTGGTTGTGCTCAGAACACATACTGTAGATATACATTAACGATGAGGAAACTTAATTATTTAAATCAATAACATCCATTTCATATCCAATTCCATGATTAAAACAGTCATAGTCTCTTGAATAGTTTTCATTTAGTTTAGTCACCTGGAATATTTTTGGTGTTAGTCTAGTTTTAATCAACAAATTATCATAAGATTTTAGTCTACTAAATCTACAGTTGATTTGGTCGACTAAAATATATTTTGGCGGGTCTTGATGCCGTTGTAATGACTGATTTTACACTTGCTGAAAACAGCAGATCTACAAGCATTACGTTTTAGTCATCATAGCTTAGTTTTCATTTAGTTTCTACTTTCTATTTAGTTTTTGTCAGTGAAAAAAGGTAGTCGATGGACTTTTTTTGTCATAGTATTAGTCGACAAAATCAACACTGTAATTGCTTTTCAATTTAATTGAAATTTAGCAACACAATTGTGAACTTGGGACAAACTGCATTTTCATGTAGAGCAAAATAGATAGACAAGTAGGGGCAAAATGTATGGGAATAAGTGTCTGAACTGTAAAATCCACTTGGGTATTTGTGTGCTGACCTTTGACAGATTTGAGTGAATGCTGTAAATGGCGATCGAACGGGACAATAGTGTCTTAATGTAGCTCCTCACCTGTTGTCTTTCTTTGCACAGGGCGTGGTCGGGCCAAAGGGCCATCCTGGCTACCCAGGAGAGGAAGGCATTTCTGTAAGTGTTTGTCCTTTCATTTTCATTTATTTTGTTCATGACAGACCTCTGGCCAAGAAAGCATGCAACATGCATGTAGTGTCATGATGTTGTGTTGGATGCTCAGTCACTGTTGAAGCTGTCTGTGTCTACCCCCAGGGTGACAGAGGTCTACCTGGACCACTTGGACCTCAGGGGATACAGGGCTGTGCTGGGCCACGAGGACTGAAGGTACAACAGATACTCACACACACACACACACAGTCACACACACACACACACACACACACACACACACACACACACACACACACACACACACACACACACACACACACACACACACACACACACACACACAAATAAATTATATAAATAATGAATTGCTGCTCTTGCACTAGTCACATATGCCGAGCAACCACCTTTGCTGACCTTCCTTTAATCTGTGTGTTTGTTACAGGGATACCGAGGCCACCGGGGAAACAGGGTGAGTGACTGACTCATTTGGAATGCAAATGTATTTATCTAAGGAAGTTATAAGACATACACGTTGTATGCAGTGTGAAATACCTTTAACAAGTCTAGTTTAAAGGTCATGATAGCTGGAAAAAGAAGACGAAAAGAAAATAGGATTTAAATGCGTAACAGTTACAGTTACTTAACATCTTTGAATCATTTTGCCATTGCAGGGTGATGATGGAGAGGATGGGCTTGATGGAGTAAATGGCGAACAGGTAATTATAAGACTATATAATTCTTTATCTCTATTACGCTAATTCTTGGAATCGCTGTCTGTCTGTGTTATTATTACAACTGCAGAGGAGGTTGTTGTAACAAGGTTGATGCTACCAGCCACTTCTGGATTGGTACTCCAACGTAGAGACACAGTCAGCTTGATGGTTCAAATCACATTTATTGTAGAGTGGCAAGATGGTACAAACCAAAGCAGATGTAAATGCTGTCATGACCGATGGTCTACCTCAAGTGAATGTGAGGGCACGTCTCATGGACATGGATATGGCAACGATCAGAATAGAACGACAAAAGGCCATTGTGTTCTCACTTTTAATTTTGCGTTTACATGGAGACGCAACAGTGATTGAAAAAGCTGTAGTGTGCATGCCAGGTGGCTAGGTGGCGGTGTGACACGCTGCCAGATAGACCAGACATGCATGAGTAGAAACACTTCCGTTCTACTTCCTATCACAGCTGTTTATTTAATGGTCTCCTACTGTACGTGGGTATCAGCGTCTGACGGCAAATATCACAAACGGTGCTATTTTGCCATTTTTGTCTTGACACCAATGCAGGATTCTGCAGTTCTGCACAAATGTATACTTGACGTGAGCCGACGTGAGCCATGAGTCCCATGACATCACACGTTTTGCGCTGTGTTGCCCATTTACATGGAGACACGAGGCGGAGCGTTTTCAAAGATTTCCACTCTGGAAGGGGGTTTCACTTTGTTGCGTTCTCTAGAGACCGTTGTCGTTTAAACGCGGTAGCCTGTTGTGTATCGATTAGATCAATGCACAACAGGTGAGCGAGCAGTCACACCCAGCTCAATGCCCGTTTACAGTAGTTTGGCCAGGAGTAACTGCCTAAATCAGCCGTCACCCACACCACGGGTGCATGTGGTCCAGTCCTACAGTCATGAATCCGACAACCCAAAAGCCAACCCTAAATCTAACCTCACAGGAAGCCACGGGTTAGTTTTAACCTGCCATGGGTTAGTTGTAACCTGCCACGCATGTCGGGAGCCACGGGTTAGTTTTAACCCGCACAGGTTAGTTTAAACCCACCACTGGTTAGTTTTAACCTGCCGCACATGTCGGGAGCGACGGAGTTGTCGGACTAATGCCTGTCGGACTGTTAGTATGTGGAACAAACGTATGCAACCCCTCACCACAGTTATGATTTTGCCAGAGTCTGTATGTCTGTGACCAACATATTTCCCAAAGTAGTAGCCAGATTGCCATGAAGATTGGTTCAGAATTAACAAATGGAACAATTCATTTAATGGTTCCATCTACACTCTCAGAGTTACAGACTTGCAAGGGTCCATTTAGTTTCTAACTATCCATCAATTAGCTGGGGACCCCCTGGACCTCGCTCAAGGACCCCCCCCCCCCCCACCCCCAAGGACCCCCTCAAGGACTCCACATGACTCCACTGACAGCTCTAGTGCTACCATCAAACACTACATTTAGAAATAAACAGATATTTTGAATACATTGAGACCAAGAGGAAATAACCTTTCTCTAAAGGAGTAAACTGGGGAGATTTTTAAATCCTTGAGGTTGACACCCTACTGACTGCATTACTTTTCTTTATTTCCTCAGGTGGTTATATTTTCTGTATAAAAAGAAAAGAGGCTTTTTGCCATTGGAACAAAACCTTAAATGTTATCTTTTCAATAATAAAATACAGCATACAGCCTTGTATATTTCGTGTATTCTGTCTGTAGTCATCACCACATCAACCAATTGCTGCTCAATGTCTTGGCTTGTTATATGGCAGCAATTTGAAAACTTTTATTTATTTGTGTTGTGTCATGGAAGTGACTGGGCGTGTTGAGGAAGTTTGTTTATTTTTGTCTATGTATCCTAATTAAGTTGTTATTGTCTGTCTGCAGGGCCTAACAGGAATTGGTGGGAGCTCAGGAGAGAGAGGAAATCCAGGAAACGCGGTAAAAATATACATTTATTTATTCATTCATGTTCATATTAGTCTCTCAAGCCAGACTACTATTCCACAATCTCCGAATGAGAGTCTGTAACTATATGCCTCCTGAATGTCGATAACGGAAGCTCTCATCAGTTTGTCGTTTTCCGTTCACTATAGGCTATAGGGTTCAACTAATTTGATTTACACTAGGACCCTACTACAAAGAGTCAGACCGAATAGAAGTGGGGGAGGTATGGGGAGAGTATGTTTTGCACTCCATTTGCACTCCACGTGTGTGTGTGTGTGTGTGTGTGTGTGTGTGTGTGTGTGTGTGTGTGTGTGTGTGTGTGTGTGTGTGTGTGTGTGTGTGTGTGTGTGTGTGTGTGTGTGTGTGTGTGTGTGTGTGTGTGTGTGTGTGTGTGTGTGTGTGTGTGCGTGCGTGCGTGCATTTATATATAGATTCACGCAAATTGGTACACATGATACTCTATAGTCATGTGATCAAGACGGGTCTGTTTGATTTATCATATTCAATCCTGATTGGCTAAGATTGACATCTAAAGTTTGAGGAGTGGCATGTTTTGCACTTTCACCACGTTTCGCATTTTTACCTATAACTGCACCGATCTGTGTAACACTTTGTATGCACAATCCCTAGAGGCCACGGAAAAACTCCTGGCTTGCATTTTCCATTCTGCCTTTTAGAGCGCCACCAGGAGGCCAACTTTTGTGAAACACATTTTCTTTTTCTTTGTGATCCTATCATAATAAATCTATATATGTTATATATTATATTTATGTTTTATGTACTGTATATGGTTTAGGACCACTTTAAAATGTACCATCATGAACTTCTTTCGATCACAAACTCCTTTCTATCACAACATGAACTCCTTTCTAACACTGTTGGCCCTTAACCACTTATTTATGGTATGAATTTAGTGTTTTCAGCAGAGATGTGTTTGCCTGCAGCGTGATTCATTATTTTTCAGTGGCAATTAAGTTTGATTCGTTTCACTTCCCCAGGGCATCCCAGGTATCAGCGGAGAGCCGGGGGTACCAGGTCAAAAAGGACTGAGAGGAGACCCGGTGAGTTAAAAGAAAAAGAGAAGAAATCACTTTGTCTGTCTCACTGTCCCAATTCTTAGTGTATATAGCCTACATGGCCAAAAAGGTTTGGGAACCGCTGGCCTACAGCACAAAAAATGTTAACTATGTTTTAAGTATGTAGTGTGTTCACAAATTACTATTACAGTATAGTACACTTAAAGGACAACTTTTTATTTTTCAACCAAGGTTAACGTTTTAGGTTGTTATTAGAGATTGTAAAACATCAGTGTTCATTTTTATTTTTATTTTAATTTGCTGAAAGTGGGGAGGGGGCATTCGGGCATGCTGTCACTCGAGACAGCATGTGACCCCATGCCCTCCTCTATGCTTTATGTGGTTAGCCATGTGGTTACATGATATCTTTGGTATGCTGACAGAAATACTTCATTTCCCCTTCTAAGCTGCTCCTACAAAGCAGAAGAACAATGTGCTTCACTCACACATGACTGGCAGGAGTGTTAATATTAATAATATATATAATATATTATCCGTGTCATAGTTCCTAAGTCTGCTGGGACTCAAGTTATTTTTAGTATTATTACATGATGTATTATGTCAATACGGTATTTCAGGCATTGACAATACCTGAAAGGAAAACGCATAGAACGCACGCACGCACGCACGCACGCACACACTGTTACTCTAGAAACCGTTGACTCTAGAAAAGATCTGATTGGTTTTGATTGGAGGATGATTGGGTGACAGGTCATTTGTATTTACAAAATGTCACACACAGCTGGGACACATCTGTAACCCACCAGCTAGCATAGCAGAGACTTCAACTTGCATGCCTTTACTGGGCCATGGCACCATGGTCTTTTCACCTCAATGAAAATCTTCAAAGTAAGAATCTGTGTTGTGTCATCCAATAGGGTGAACCGGGTGTGGACAACACTGTGCCAGGACCCAAAGGAGATCTCGGGAACCCAGGCTTACCAGTAGGTGACATCATGGCTGACAATTGATAGGATAAAGCAGAACCCAGATGCCTTTAAAATTTGTACTTAAATTATTACATATACTACTAACAAATTACACATATTTGTCCTTCTCCAGGGAGATGCAGGAGGCGATGGCGTAGCAGGGGAGAGTGGAGTTAATGGAGGCCTGGTGAGAATTTAAAGCTCTACATTTTATAATCTAAGTTAGTTATTCTCAAATTGTTCAATTTCAAGGATCTCCATGAATCGGAGAGTTACGGACCCGTAAGGGTCCATTTGGAATGCCTTCAAGGAACCCTGAAGGCTTTGAGAACCACTAGCCTACAAGCGTTAACAGTGCTAGCATTTATGGGAACATCTGCTAGCGATAATAACTTCATATTCTTATAGAAAAGGAACACATAAGTAAGTAGAGATTCTATTTCCTGTTTTTCTTTTTTCTATTTAACCCATTTTGACCTGAGATCAGATTCAAAAAATGTCTTGAATCAGACCTGCTATTTTTCAATAGCTAAAGCATAACATAATGCTAACACCAAAACGGGTTCCCACCCAAAATGGGTTAAGGTGCATAGTATAAATCAAGCCTTAGGTTACAATGTTTGTGTTGAACATAACTAGAAATTCAGCTATTTTCTTTTTGCTGCAATGTTAAAGCCCCATATGCAAGTTTTGCGAACAAATCCTGTCTTCAAACTATATACAGTAATAGTCACACACACAGCTACTACGGCTATCTGAAGCTCTGCTTGAGATAAGTGACCAGATGTCACATGTCTGCTGTTTGGGAACAATTGATTGACTGCATGTGTACCAGGCCGAGGTCTAAATCCCATTGTGTTCCAGCTCAATGAGTTTCATATTTCAGTTGATATTTCACAAATGTTCCATGTTTATATAATAAACCTTGTAAATATATGGAGTCATATGTCATAGATACGCTATAGATAGACGACTGATGGCATAGACTTGCACAAATAGTGAGCTCCACTTGGCCTGTCGGATATATGCGTTCCACTGAATCCACTTGGCCTGTCGGATATATGCGTTCCACTGAATCCACTTGGCCTGTCGGATATATGCGTTCCACTGAATCCACTTGGCCTGTCGGATATATGCGTTCCACTGAACGCACCTTTCATTTTGGTTTTGTTTTGTATCCTCTTTTACCTAGTGTGCCTTATAGCAAATTTGATGCATGGAAGAAACATTAACAGTAAATAGTTTTTTTTTAAAAAACCTTTTCCGACACTGCTTAACATTTAAAAGGGTTGAATTACAGTTCTGACAGTTTTCATCACAGTGGTGAGATAGGCAATTGCAAGAAAAAGTGGAAATACATTATCCAGGCACACACTATGACAAGAGCAAGAAGGATATTAGATACTGTTTACTTAATCTCACTCCCGGTAGATTGCTGATGATTTATGACTTGCAATGGTTTAAACTCGTCCCACCTCCTGCAATATGTTCCGGTTGACATGAATACAAACAGAAAGACAGCATGGGGGGAGGATTTGACCATTTCAGCACCAGAGAGGTATGAAGACAGTGGGCGGGGCTAATTAGCAATAGATATTTAGATTATGTAGTAATGACGTTTCTAAATTACGTTCTCCTCCGCGAGACTCTGTGAATTAAGCTGTCACTAATTGACAAATGTAATCAAATGGGCCCATAAGGGTCCTTTTGGTTACATTTGTACATTGTGCTGACAGACCATACTGCCCGGTCACAAACTAAGTCTGTCCTCTTGCCTTGTAGGGCCCAGAAGGAAGAAGAGGACCACTTGGTCCCAAGGTACGGTATGAGATTAAGTAATAACAAATCTCCTCAGTTCATGCTGGTCATTTACAGATTCATGCTCCATTTTCAGGCAGTGAGTCTTACTGTCTGTGTGTGTGTGTGTGTGTGTGTGTGTGTGTGTGTGTGTGTGTGTGTGTGTGTGTGTGTGTGTGTGTGTGTGTGTGTGTGTGTGTGTGTGTGTGTGTGTGTGTGTGTGTGTGTGTGTGTGTGTGTGTGTGTGTGTGTGTGTGCGCGTGCGTGCGCGTGCGCGTCTGCGTGTGCGTGTATGTGTGTTCCAGGGGGCAATTGGAGGAGAAGGTTCCCCAGGAGTTCCAGGGTCCCCAGGGCCTTCAGGACCCCAGGTCAGTGTGGTAAACTGTCCTGCCTTTGAAAATAAAAGCATTAAGTTATCACATCTCTGTGGAACAAACTTGCATATAGTAAATACAAGTCAGTATTTAAATAGCCAAAACAGGGGCCACGGTGGCACAGTTGGTAGTGCTGTCGCGTCACAGCTAGAAGGTCCTGGGTTCAATTCCCGCTCGGGACGCTGTGGGTGCTGGCGGCGTGTTTCCTCCTCCGCGTCATCAGTGCCCATACCCGAGGCGGGGTTGGCGAAAGGGCCTTTCTGTGTGGAGTTTGCATGTTCTCCCTGTGTCCCCTAGGGTAGGTACCCTCACAAAAAACATGCAGTAATCCTGGTCTCTAAACTGCCTCCCCCTGGCCAGCCGGGGCGCCTGATGGAGGGGAAAGGAACTGGTTGAAATAACGTGTTCCTTCCACACGCTACGTCCAACCAGGGAAACTCCCCCCTGTCAGGTGTAAAGGAGCAACGTGGACACTCAGGCATGAAGGAAGCATGAGTTCAAGTCCGTTGCTCTCCCCATGTCCCCCATATATGGGGAGTAGGTTGGCGGAGGGTGTGTAGAGCCCAGGATCACATTAGATAATTGACACAGGGGTGAAAAATGGGTTACAAAATCGTGGGATAAAAAAAAAACAATCATTGCATTAATAGAGATGCTGCATAAGTAATTTTGCTAGTAGTTTGTTTCAGGCCCACGTAATCTACAGTATGCCTTTATATAAGCTTGCTCTTCAGTCTGGTTCAGCATAAAATAATGTTGTCTGCACAAAGGTACAGAGCCACATCTTTTAGCATGTTCTGTATATTAGCTGATTGATACTGTATAAAGATTTGCAGATGAACAGGGTTTGTTGAGGAATGTCTCCTTGTAATGTAACTTGGCTTCGATCTTACTAATCTGACACTTGCATTTGGCTGCCGGTGATAAAGGTTCCTTGGAATTTGTTAGGAATTGACGAATTGTAGGCAAATCTCCAGGGATTCCCAGTACTCTGCCAAATGTGAGATGACTTCATTGTGTTCTTGTGAATTTGTGTCTGTGTCAGTGTGGATCTGTTGGTAGTAAATAACTGAAGCTTTAATGGTGATGAAGTATAAAGTAGTTGCAGTATATGTATATGTAGGTCATTGTAAAACCTAATATATAATTTGTTTTACAACCACGTTGCTCACCAAAGAAAACACATTTTCAAGGGGAAAACATTTGTTTCTGGCACACTCAAGCAATTTTCATAAGCCAGTTATTAAGTTAAGTTAAGTCCACTATGAAGATACTGTAGCAGTCGATACTAGCACAAAGGTATAGCTACATCCTCTAGCATGTACACTACAGTATGCTAACTGAGAATTTGACTAAAACAGGGTTGGCTCTTATTTTTTTATTCTGAGGAACTAGAGGCAGATGTTTCACTGTGGGGATTCCCAGCACTATTCTTTTATGATGTTCAAGCATGTGTGTCTGTGTCAATAGCCACTTATGCTCAGCCTGTTCAAGACAGGAATGTTCTGTTCTGTATAAAATGAGGTGGAATGGGAGGCATTGTTGTTCTACCATTGTTCTTACCATTTTTTGGTATTCAGATTTCAGATAGCCAGCAATGGGTAGAACGCTCCCAAAAAAATGTAGTCTCTGTGACACATCTAGGGGCCGCAATCGGCATTCAAAGATTTTCCTAGAAGCTTTGTCATTGGTCTACTTCCTGATTGGTTAGTCATTGCGACCAGGTTTTTTTTGACCAATGACAAAACTTCTAGGAACATCTTTGAATGCAGATTGTGGCCCCTAGATGTGTCACTTTTTTTGGGAGCGTTCTACCTGGCTGGCTGGATAAAAAAAAAAAAAAAAAAAAAAGGATTATTAAAATGTTGACATATTATTGCTTATAGCAGCTTTAAGCCGTCAGTGGAGTTATAGTCAGTCTATCTTCCTAAGTTCTGCACACCTTTCTGCCTCGAAACCATTCTCTGATGTAGTTTGGTGCAAGCCCAAATTTGAGAATCCCCCCCAAACGTTCCTGTTCCCAATAAATATATATTTTAATTCATGTCAAAATGCTGTCAAAGCTTTCATATACCAATAGAGTCTCCATAATTCTGGCCAAGGAAAGTGTCAGGAAAAGGATTTACACTGGACTTTACACATGTTTGCTGAAATATAATAGGTAATTTGCTCTGGGATTTTTATTTTACAGATTGTGACATGGCTGGTTCACTCAGGATTAAGATCACAGATGACCTCCGCAATTACTGTGAACTAGAAAAAGAGATTTTGTTTGGCTGCATGCTCTCAGTAATTTATTATTTTAATGTCAATTTGGACAGATATAGGGGCCGCTGTCATTTAAATTCAGGGCCTATACAAACATCATTGCCACAAGGAATTAACAATCAGCATTCTTTAACATAACCCTAACTCCTCATGCCTTTTTTGAGGGGTGCTAGCCCCTCCAACGCCTGGCTTTGTGTGTGCCCCTCCATGACGTCTTTGTGTTAACCACTCTTAGAGAAACAGACTTGAGTTACAACTATACTTGGATGGCTTTTTCCCTCTGCCTGTAGATCTGCTATTTTTGGCTTATGTTCCCCCCAGAATATGGATGCTGGGGTTCAGGTGCACATAGATGCATTAGCTGTGATTGTTTACTTTTGCAGGGACAGACATGCATACAACATACACACAGACAAGCCATGTTCAAGACTCCTTGGCCTACGGCCACAATGTAAGGCCCTCACAGGCATGAGGCACTCTGCGACAACCCCATTGAACCCCCCTTTAGAGCAGCCCTGTTTAGCTAAGAATTATACATTTAGCACACTGTATGACATTGTTTGCATTCATTTTTGAAATGTGTGACCTACCTAGGGGTGTATGAGATCACCATATTGTGCCACATTTTATCCACAGGGAGCCGGAGGAGTAAGAGGCCAGCCTGGAATGAGAGGGACAATAGGTTTGCCTGGACCTCAGGTTGGTACAGTATGCCCTTCTTCTCAACATGCTTCTTTATCAAGTGTAAAATAACTGCATGAATTTGCCAAGAAATAGATCTCATTGTTTCCGCTTACACTGAATGAATGTGTTGAAAGACTGCCTGTGCTATTGAAAGTCCAATTGTATATTATCTTTTACTATAATTACTGTAGTTCAATGAGTGTAAAGCAATTTGAATTTGTGATATTGGTGTATACTAGTGTTGCACCCTCGAAACTTTGGTGACAACTGACAACTATGTCCCTTTAAGGGCTCAAAGTACATATAGTACATTCTCATTCTCATTCATTTTACACCTCTAATTAAAGTATTATCAAGATGAAGTGTGGAAACACAGTGTGTTTGGAGTAGACACACGGTCGCACAGTGCTCGAACACACACACACACACACACACACACACACACACATACACGTCATCGTTGTTTTGTTGTCTTATTTCCTTTACATTTACAGTGTAGGTACAGTCACATATCCGCTGGCCCTGGCATCAGATGATAATTATGCTCTATGATTATCAGAGAATGCATTTGATGATGTGATTATCAATATTTCTTAATATCGCTTCCCTGATCTCGTGCAACGTCGTGGAAGAAGGCAAACGATGATTAAACTGCATCATACAGTCCCGACCAAGACGCGGCTAGAATTTATTGCACTATAATTGCATAATCTGACATGGTGACCATCGTGAAAGACCAAAACATTGTGTAGCCTAATCCTGGCAATAGTGTACGTAAGCCTGTGGTGTAACTGAATGTGACTCTATTGCAGGGTGGCCCTGGACCAGCCGGAAGCAAGGGATCATGGGGCCGCCATGGAGCTAATGGACAGAAGGTGTGTGACGTCACTTCCATTACATGATAATATAACACTTCTAAGCAGACCAGGTGGGGGGCAATTAACATTCTGTTCATTTAAGACAAACAAGGACATTTGTTGTGGAATGAAGCAAGTTTTTGCACAGAATAAAAGCATGTTAAGCCAGATGTCATGGTAGCAGTCAATACAATAATATAGCATCATTTAAATGTCCACCATTGTGTAATGTGTACTCACAACTTCGGCCATATATTAAACAAATAAACAGACCATTTTGACAACGATTTCTTCACTTTTAGAGGTAGTGGTTCCGCATTTGTTTACATTTTGTCCAAAGTAATTAAAATGCTATCAAACTTATCTAAATAACTGAGTAAATTTTAGCTTGGTTAATAAGTTAAGGACATTTGAATTGAAATATCCTCTAGACTGTTCAAATCAATTTTCACTTTATTAAACACAACAGTAACCAAACTTTGACAAACATCTATTAGATAACATTTTGTGTGTTCTGTGTGTGGTAAATCTATTTATATAATTAATTTATATAGCGCCTTTATCCAAGGCGCTTCACAGAGATTGTGCATTACATTCACCCATTCACCATGCAAGGCACCAACCTGCACACCGGGAGCAATTAGGGGTTCAGAGTCTTGCTCAAGGATACTTTGACACTAACTATGGGGGAGTCCGGGTTCGAACTGCGGTTCACATCCGGTCACTCTACCACTGAGCCACTGCCACCCCCAAACAAACGGTATGCTTTGGAAATGGTCAAGTACACCATATAAGCTAAACATGCCAGACCACCGATATGGACCTTTAATATGATAGATGGCCATAATGCATAACTCAGTAGCCTATTAGAAAAACATTTATAAGAATAATAATCACACAGATCATCAGTTAATTTTTTATTACATTTTCACGCTCTCCACTGTGGAATTAAACTCTGTCTAGTTGAACTATTCTGATCAACTGTTGCATTTCTGCAGGGTCAACCTGGTGATTCAGGGGTACCGGGAGTGATAGGAACAGAGGGCCCCAGGGGAATGCCGGTAAGATGTCGGGGCTTGTGCTTTGTATGTAGAATATGCATGGTGTCCATGAGCATGTGTCTGCTTGTGTTTGTTTGTGTGCCCTTCTGTCTGACATTTCTTAAGCCATGGGTCAGGAGTCAGGACACAAATTAGGTTCTGGAATTGTTTATCATGCATTACTGAGTTTGTGCTTGTGCTCATCAGCTCATGTTCAGTGTATGTGCATGTGAATACTTGTGTATCTGTCCATTACTCTCTACAACTATGTGTTCTGTGTTCTCAGGGTCAGGATGGCAGAGATGGCTATGGACCCCCTGGAGGGCAGGGAGCAAAGGTATGTCCTTCATCTTAACTAGTACTCTCAGATTGAGCTGCACAATTTATTGGATATTGTATTGTATATTGTGATATAGGTTTCCAGAATTTGAAAGTTAATTTCCTTTGGCTATGTACAATAAGTGCTCAGGCACTGGATCTGTTATTCAGGAACATAGTTGGAAAGGAGAGCAGACTGCAGGTAAGATAGATTAACAGAGTGACAAGTAAGTAAAATAATGTTCTTATTGAGACTCATAATTCTGCTAATTCACTTGTTCTTTTTCCTCCTAGGGAGAGCTTGGTTTCCCTGGTTATCCTGGTCTTCCAGTGAGTTCATTCATTTTAATTAATCAGTGAGACATTAAAAGTTGAGAAACTTTGTCTTTATAGCCTGCCCTACACATTATCTAATATTTAATATTATCCACTAAAGTGAGGTTCAAATGTATTTTATGCAATGACAGAGTGCATGTTTTGTTTGAATGCCAAATGATAGTTAGGCTGAGGTCATGAACACAGAGGCAGATTGTGTGTTAGACCATAGGGATGCACTGGAATGCAAAGACGATTAAGGTTTGGCAATGATATCTTCCGAATGCAAGACATTTTAGGTCCTGTGATGTTTCTGGAACAAAGGGCTACATTATAGAGCCAATGTGCACTAATAAATGGTAAATGGTGCATTTATATAGCGCCTTTATCCAAGGTGCTTTACATAGATTGTGCATTACATTCACTCATTCACACAGCAATGGCGGGGGAAACCATGCACCAACCAGCACATCAGGAGCAATTCGGGGTTCAGTGTCTTGCTCAAAGACACTTCGACACCAACTCTGGGGGAGCCCGGGTTCGAACTGGCAACCTTGCGGTTACCATCCAGCCACTCTACCCCTGAGCCACCGCTGCCCACTATTAATGCATTACAGCATCTGATGTCTCTGCGAGGTGTCATGAACTGGCTTGAATTTATCCTTTGTGTGTGGTCTCCCATTTTTGTCATGAATTAAAGTACTATACAGGTGGTATAAAGGTAGGTATAAAGGTGACTTGTTTAGTCATCAGTCAGTAGTGTAATGAGTGAAGGTGTACTGTAAGTGTACAAAATGAACCCTAGCAACCAAACACAAAACAACACTTTTTGTGTCAAAAGTCCAATCAGCAAGCCCTTATGAATAATCATAAATTATGATTTCATTCACCTGTGTCGTGTGATTACCATAGCTCAATGTTCCTCCATATCAGGATGCTGTGGTACTGTTACTGCATTGCCTTTTTAATAGGCAATACAGTACGTTGTCGTCACTGCCTCTCTCTCTCTCTCTCTCTCTCTCTCTCTCTGCGTCGCGTTGCGATGTACACTGACAGTGCCGACACAAGACTAGGAATGGTGCACTGTGATTGGCTGCCACAACCAGCCTCTGTTTCAATAAAAAAATAAAAAGGCCACTGCTGCTGTATATTAAATAGGCTCCAGGGGATGATTGGAGGCAGATGTGTCTCATGACTCTCATCCCAGGCTGGCCACTACCTTCTACACAGAACAGACAAAACAACACACAAACCACATGGGAGGGGTCATTACGGAAGCCCGGAATATCATCAAGACAGGAATATCAATATTGGAGGATTATTTAATTTCCCATTCAAGATGAATGTGCAGCACAAAGGTCAAACTAAATAAACCTCACTGGCCAAAATACATTGAAGAAGTCATTAAGTCACTTGGCATCTTTGTATTTATTTAAGCAATACTTTCTTTTAATGGAATCTTAATTGTCTCCAGGGTGAAAGTGGGCAACAGGCAACCAGTGGAGGTCCAGGCCCCAAAGGAAACCTGGGTAGAAGGGTATGTTATCTATTACAAAACGGCACCAAACAAATGTGTCACAATACTGTAATGATGGCTAATTCATTTGTGAAAATGTTTAGACAAACCTGAAATATTTCTGTTTAGTTGTGAGGGTGTTAATTGTGTGTGTGTGTGTGTGTGCGTGCGTGTGTGTGCGTGCGTGTGTGTCCGTTCATGTGTGACTATTATTACTATTCTTTATTTCCCGACTGATGCAGGGGTATTCAGGCCATCAAGGGGAATCAGGTGTGTCTGGAGAAATAGGACATCCAGGACATCCGGTTAGTATGAAGCCTAATACAGTACATAATGCTGCAACACAATCACATTACTTATTATAGTTTAGGCTCAGGATGGGTAAATGGATGGATTGGAGTATTGCAAAACAATGATGGTGGTGGGGGTGGTGATCAAGTGAATGTTCCAAAATGAAATACATATTCGTAAAAACTGGTTATTCTCTCTGTCCACTCAGGGTCCTAGAGGCCCTGCAGGAGCAAAAGCCATGTCTGTAAGTGGTCTTATACACAAGATTATTGAACCAGTGATCTGTTATGAAACAGTACATGACATTCATTTTACTTGACTACTCTGTGTGTTTTTCCATAGGAATGCCAGCTAATAACCTACATCCGAGACAACTGTGGTAAGTGCATGTTGTAAAATAATACATCCAATAATGTTGATATTTGACAATTAAACATTTTTGACTGACGTCCTGTATTCTGCTGGTGAATGAGTGCCTTGCTTAAGGGCAACCTTACAGTAGAAGTTGTGGGAGGCAATTTTGATCTAAAAACCTAATCTTGCTTTTTAGTTAAAATTTGGACACATAATTGTGTCACAAATATTCTTGTTATACTGTGATGATTTGATATACAGTATACAATAATTCTCTGATGAAATACTTGGCATCATCTTCGGTAATTTTATTTTGTGTCTAACTGATGTTTTTTCCCCTAAACAGCATGCTCCCATGGTAAGTTTCTTGATTTTGCCACTCTGTCAGTAAGGACTGCACTGTAAGTACAACACTTACTATAAGTTTGTTTGTTTTTTCATTACATTTCTTCCACAAATCCGTCTATCTATAAATGCACAGAATGTCTATCTGTGTGTCTTTCCCTTGCATATCTTGAGAACAGAACAAACAATCGATTTCAAACTTGGCGCGTGCACGGGAGTGCCGTGCCAAGTGAGAAGTCGGTCGGATCAGCGGTTATTTATATCTACACATCCACAAATCTCATTTTTTGTGTCAATTCATTGATTCTTAAAAATAAAATAAAATTATCCAAAATGTGCTTCTCGATTATTTGATGAATCGAAAAAGTGATGGATAGAAAAATAGCTAAGGAATAAGGAATGATCAGTAGTTGGAGTCCTACAAAGTACTTTGACAACGGGTACAACGGGTATTGCATAACCAATAGGCATTGCCCTAGTTTGTTAGAGTTTAGAGCCTTATGAATAGTACACATATTGTATAGTGTTTCATATTCTATAATCTTTTCCATCCTACACTGTGGTATTTCTTTCCCCTCTGTTGTCCAGGTCAGACGATGTGCCCTGCATACCCCACAGAGCTGGTCTTTGCCCTGGACATGTCAGAGGATGTGACCCCTGATGCATTTGAGAGAACACGTTCTGCCCTCCTTTCTCTATTGGAGGACATCACTATTGCTGAGAGCAACTGCCCAACCGGCGCACGTGTTGCTGTGGTGGCATACAGCACCTACACCAAGTACCTGATCCGATTCCAAGACTACCGCCGCAAGAAGCAGCTGATCGAAGCCGTTCAAAACATCGCCTTGGAGCGCACAGCCAACCAGCGACACCTGGGTGCAGCCATGCGCTTCGTTGGCCAGAATGTCTTCAAGCGCATTCGGCAGGGAATGAGGATGAGAAAGGTGGCTGTCTTCTTCGCCAATGGACCATCCCAGCACCCAGAGACCATTGTTACAGCAATGATGGAATTCCGGGCCCTCAACATTGTTCCTGCAGTCATCGCTCTGAAGAAGAGCGCTAATATCCGCCAGGCTTTACAGGTGAACATTGTTAGCCAGAATTAATTATCTATATCTATTTGCAATATTTCTGAACCCTTAGTAATCAACTCTCCCATCCAAACCAGTTGTTGTATTATCAGGTTCCTGACAGTTGGCCTATTCCTTGAAATTGTACTCTATAGAACAAATCCAAGGAGTAAGTCCAGAGCTGTTGTTTACTTCAGAACCAAATGATCCATAAGCATATCCTCAGAAATTAATTATGTCCTCTAATCGATTGATTCGATTACAGTGTATTCAGAATGTGGGGTCTGATCGAAATCTGAATGACACATCTTCTGACATAAAACAGCAGCATCAAGCTGGAAAACCAGTTTGCACAAGCACCGTTTTCCCTGGCTCATTCTGACAGATAATTGGAGCCAAGGGAGTTTGCTAATTGTTAAACAATGCAGTACTGAACAAGCTAGGCTTAATCCAAAGTGTAAACAGAACACCACAACCGAAGGATGAACGTCAAGAGCTCAAGGCAGAACATCTGACCAGTTCCATTTTCTGCTTTGACAAACCTAGTAGTAGCAGGAATTAGTCTCAGTGTGCCAGAAGAACATTATGACCCATAATTTCATTCCAATCCCTTGTACATGGATTTTCTTTTTTCAGTTAAGGTTTTGGTAGATTAGGTTGCTTTACTGTTACCTTTTGTCTTACAAAGGAAGTTGTTGCTTAACCATGAACTACATTAATTACATTATTGAGTAATGTTAAAGACATTTTTTTAAGCAAAGGAAGTACGACCATACTAGGGCTGGCCAAATGGAGACATTTTATTTACCGGTTACCGTCAGGCCTTGCCGGCTAATTAACCGGTTAGCCATTAAGGAAAAAATCCGCTATTTTTTATCCTTTAAAAAAGACAAATACAACAGGGTTCTATCTCCACGGGAGAATTAGCAGCCGCAACGTTAACGTGCATTATCGTGAACACATGCACTGTGATGCACACACTTTCCCAGTAGCCTAAAGGTGTTTCGAGACCACAAAATGGAACGACCGGGTCCATTTGGTTACACTCTCAATGTTAAATTACTGTGTACTTTTTATATCTGTTATATAAATAATACAAATTAATCCACCACTCGAGGGGGATGAAAAAGAGTTGGAGCGAAGGGACTTTTTTTAAAGAAATTACCAACGCTGACCTGCACGACCAAAGTGAAGCGATTTAAGCGACAGTAGAAACAAATATATGTAAAGAGTCTTTGGGCACTATATAACATTGAGATATTATATTATTATATGTGTTTTGTAAAAAGGGTCTCACCATCTTCCAGTTCTTTAATCAACAATCAATACTTTTTTTTAGGTGGGTCAACAATTTCATCCAATCAAGAGACATTGAAACAATCCTAAACTCATTAATTCAGAATTGGCTAAAATGCAACTATAATCTAACTTAATGATGATACATTAATATATTATAACAGTAAGATGCCCTGAGGGCGAGAAGCGACCTCGCCCTTCGTGCACGCCTGTGTGACGGCAGACTGCTGGGCGAGCGCTGGCGCTTTGGCATAGGGGGTCAGATCAACATATGGAATGAATTCTGTACTGGCCATATATGGAGCGTGTCTTGAGTGTACAGGGTTTGATGAGGTCAGATCAACATATAGAATGTCAGAACAGGAAGCATGGGTGGGGCAGGATTTCATCTGTGTAATTTTCAGTACTTTTAATAGCAAACATAACAGTGACTCAGTGACGTATTTATGCTTGCAGGTTGATGACACGGGCAGTGCTATATTCACATTGCTGGAAAGATCAGAAAACCTGGCCGCTGACCTGCGAAGGACCAGACACTGTGCTATTTGCTATGGTAATGACTTGAATACATGCATCTAACTAGCCTGCTGACATTCATGACAACCTTTGTTAGCTTTCCGTTTATAGCTTCCCTTTCATCAAAATTATAACTTGCATTAGTGTAAGAACGTATCACAACTTCAAAACACATGAAGTTTTAACTACTTTTTTTAGGTCGTCATATATGGATCCTCATGATGTGAAGCTGGCAAGGCATTTTAGACAGTAACATGTAATCTTACTGTAACTGTAATGAGATCATTTACATAAGAAATTCACTAATCGGTATTCAGTAACACATAATTTATATAACAATTAAAGTATACAGTTAGTTGTAAACATAATACATTATTTACACAATAATTTGAGTACCGTTTTAATTCATAATACAAATAAAGGTAATTTGCAACATGATATCAATAACGCAGTAACAAGGCTATACTATCCAGGACACATGCTTAACCTTACTGGTGAGTTTATAAAGTAGTGGCTACTCCCTGGTCTCTTCAGATCCCTGTAGCCCCCTAGAGGAGTGTGGCAGCATCCAAGAGAACCCAGGACCACAGGCTGTGGATATTGACCTTGCTGTAGTTGTGGACGGCTCAAGGGAGGTCCAGGCTGACCAGTTTACTGGCGTCCAACAGCTGTTGGGCTCTGTGGTGGAGCAGCTGGCTGTCAGTCCCAAACCCGGCGAGAAAGATAGCCACGCTAGAGTGGCTCTTGTCCAGCAGAGCGGCTCACTCCCCACCAAAGGTACACTAGTATCTGCCAAGCTGGAGTTTGGCCTGCAAGCCTACGAGACCCATCAACTGATGAAAAGGCACGTTGTCCAGGACATGCAGCAGCAGGGAGGCTGGTCAGCGCTGGGTCAAACCCTAGAGTACACCCTGAGGGAGGTGCTGCTCAAAGCCACCAAGCCCAGGAAGAAGAGGGTGCTCCTGGCCGTGGTGGGGTCGGAGACGGCCTATCCGGACCGGGCCAAACTGAACTACATCGCCCAAGAGGCCAAATGTCAGGGCGTGGCAGTGTTTGTGGTGACAGTGGGTGAGGGTTACAACCGTACCCAAGTAGAAGAGATGGCCAGTCCTCCCACGGAGCAGCACTTGATCCACGTGAGTCATCTGAAGGCAGAGGAACAGGGCTACACCCAGCGTTTCTTCAGGACCTTCCTCTCTGCCCTTAACAGTAAGAAAAAGCATGTAACTAAAAAAGAAAGCGTATTACTTCACATAAAATCACAGCATTATACCCAAATAAATGTGTGTGGTCTCTGTTTCATCTAGGGGGGATGAATGTGTACCCACCTGCCTCTCTCAAACGGACCTGTGACCAGCTGGAGGGTCAACAGGGACAGGGACAGGAAGTATTTGTATTCGGGTACAGCTGACATTATCAAGTATCTTTTAGGTGTACAGTATATGCAATTCAATTCACCATATCCCTATATATTTTTAACCTTATTTTTTGCTTATTTTCACTGAATGTTCGCCTATTATTATTTTTTTAATATATTTTTTTTATCCCACGATTTTGCAACCAATTTTTTTCACCCAGTGTCAATTATCTAATGTAATCCTGGGCGCTACACTTCCTCTGCCAACCTGGGGGGGCAGCGGACTGACCTCATGCTTCCTTCTATGCATGAGGAGTCCAAGCTGTTCGCCTATTATGACATGCTCAGAATTGATCATGTGAAGATTGAACCATAGTCCTTTAGTGAACAAAGCGGAGATCCGGTTAAAAAGGAGGAACTTTATTCAACCGACATGTTTCGACCTATGCGGTCTTCATCAGGGCTGATGTGTTATCCCGATTGATCCCAGGAGCACCTTTTTACTATTTTTACATTCTTTATACCTGCACACCTCCTGAGCACCTGGTTGCTTCCTTCCCTCTGCATAGTCCTTTAGTGTTGGTATTGGTACTTGGTCCACAATCCACTGGCTTTTTCTGGGAGTGGGACATAAAATGTATTAAATAAATCAAATCTGTGAAATAATTAAATTATATTTGTATGATGGTTAACAAACTCATTATGCATGTTCTAATTTAGTTAAATAATCATATTCCGATCGTTCTTTTCAGCCAAGGGGAGGCACATGTGGAGGAAGTCAGAGAGGAGGAGCTTGAGACCTTTGAAGCACATGGCCATCGGACACAGAAGGGCCTGAGTCAGCTGGATGTGATGGAGATCTTCTCCAGGGGAGATGGAGAGGGCATTCACTCACAACCTACCCTGAAAGGTAGGCTTTACACTAAGCCTGCATGAAGAGTCAATTCTGGTTGTCTAACATGGATGAAATGTTATCTAATGATGATGACAATGGTCGTGTTTCCCAAAGATAATCTGAACAGAGTGCTTACATGCGGTCCTTACGAAGGCTCTGCTATGAAGGGCTTACGTTAAGGGTATTTATCGAAGGCGCACTTAAGCACCTCTCTTAAAACAGGCTACGATGTACCTTAAGCACGCAGGTAAGCTGTCGAAGAGCCCTAGCAATCAATGCCAGACTTAACCGATTGTTCAACTTCCACGCAACTTCCTTATAAGGTGCTTGCAAATGAAGTGTGGCTGTAACAAGTGGGATTGTACCAGCCCGTCAATAAAATAATGCTGACAATTAACTAGCTTTAAGCGCTGTTGTATTGGAACTGTAACTGTGACTGCACATTGTGCACAATACCCTTGTTTGAATTTTTGTCTCCACCAGCCGAAGGCATGGGGAGAGTATGTTTTGCACTCTGTCCATGTGTGTGTCCGTATGTGTTTGTGTCCGTCTGTCCGTCTGTTACCAGCTAATCTCCGGCACCGTTAACCCGGTCGATGCCAAACTTTGCACACACTCCCTGGATTTCCAACGATGAACCTCTGCCCCAAATGTTCCAGAACGGCCTGTTATAGCGCCAAATCGTTACACAGTATCTCTATAGTCATGTCCTCAAGACAGATCTGTCCGATATTTCATTTTCCATCCTAATTGGGATCCGCACTGCACATAATTCCGACAGAGCATTAATCCGACATGTGCTTGCGGTTATGGTTAGGTTAGGGTTTGAGGTAGGTTGTCGTTTGTCGGACTAATGACTAGTCTGAACTAAGTACTGCACCCTCCTAATTGGCTAACATTGGCTTTCAAAGTTTGCAGGATTGGCCGGTTTTGAACAAAAAGCCTCAAAGCATGAACGCAGCATGCAATTTACGTGAAATCTTTCACGCACTTTCCTACTAGGCTGAGGAATATACTTTTCACATTGGCCTGTTATAGCGCCACCAACAGGTAGATTTTTGCTAAAAATATTTTTGGAACAAAATGCCTCAAATCATCCAATTGCCATCAAAGGCGTAAGAATAAATGGCACCCTTTTCACATTGGCATATTACAGCGCCACCAGGAGGCCACCACCTGACCTGGCCTGGTGGAGACCTGTGCCCCGAGGGGTACTTTTTCTAGTTTTATTCTAAGACTTCCTCTTTATATATCATCTAGCTATTATCATTACACTATCACAGGGATTAACAGTGTTCCTGCAGTTTAAATCATCTCACTTTTATTTCATAGTGTGTTGTGCAAAGCTCCGCTCTCTCTACAGAGAGAGAGAATATGGTCGAGTTTGTATTGAGAGAGATATATCGTGTCAGTGATGCGTTGCTGTCTCCGATTATATCCTCTTTAATATGTTGGCCTATTAACCCACAATCAAATGTTATTCTAAATTATTTACTTGCATAATTGGGAATTTAGGACACTAGTGTTTTCCTATAGGCCTATCTGCTATACATTTACCTTGCCGGCATGAGACATCACCTCGACTCTGTAGTTTAATTCATGAATCCAAAAGTATTTGGACTGCTAGGACATGGACATCTGACAGTAAACTATCTATGCCACCTACAGTAGGCTATTAGCAATTCTGCTCTGTGCTGTGCTGTGCATAACATGGCGAGCACAACACTGTGTGGGGACTTTAATCTTAAGTTTAAATATAAAAACTTTATATTACCTCAGAACTTTAGCTAACTTGCCATATTTTTTATATATTTTTTAAGATGTCTGGATCATCCGTCAGAGTACATTTAGTAAACGTTGGGTTGTTCGTGTTGTGCTGTCACAGCAGCTTCCAAAGTGTAACGTGACGTGCCTACCCAGAAAAATAAAGATACAAGCTACCCCCATACGGTAGATCCTTACCTACTCACATGGTTTCATTGTGTATAACACAGCCTCCCTCTACCTTTTGGTTGTTTTCTTTTTGTTTCGTTTTGTTGCCCCACTTTGCGTATTGCGTTGCTATTATAGAACTGTTCTTTTTGTTTTGTTTTTGTGTCGATTTGTGTTGTTGGTGTCGTTGTGATGTGGGAAAAAAACTAATAAAATACTAATCACAAAAAAGAGATACAAGCTATCAACACATTGCATCATGGCATGACAGCCATAAATGAATCTGTTCTTTTGAGCACGGTGGAAACAAGCCAACGCATAGAGTTATACAGTGTAATACAGAGTATGAGCCGACGTTTCCTAAATGTACTGTCACGATTCACCAATGATCCGATAATCTTAATCTCAAATATTAAAAATATGGCAAGTTAGCTAAAGTTCTCTAGATGATGCTGAGATAAATATGTTAGTTTAATTTCAAAGTTTTATATTTAAATGAGATAGTCAACACTCGCCACACACATATCACTGCGAAGGGTGTTACGAGTGCCCCATGTCGCTCTTTCAAACTGCTGCGTACTGTAGGACAGTAGTGTATAGGCTAAGAAGGCTTTGGGAAACGGGTTTGCTTTAAAATGACTTCGTGCGGGAGGCCTTAAGTGCTGTTCCCGAAGCCAGTTAAGGAGGACACACGTAAGGCTGTGCTCTTGAGAATCTACACAAGTGGTGTTTCCCGAAGCCAGTTAGGTCACACGTAACACCAACCCGGCTGCACACTGTGCGTAGCCAACGAAGGCTTTCGGGAAGCGGGTTACCTGCTACGTGCGGCCTTAGGGGGTATGTGTGCATGCGCAACGCACGTGCGCAAGCTACGCACAACCTAAAATCACTTTGGGAAACCCGGCCAATGTCTCTGCTTGGTGTATAGTACTGTAGGCTGCAATCTCACAATCAATGGTGGAAGAAGTACTCAGATTTCTTTTTTAAAAAGTAGCAATTCCACAATATAAACATACCGTTAAGTAAAAGGCCTTTATTAAAAATTGTACTTGAATAAAAGTACAAAAGTATTGGTATCAAAAATATACTTTAAGTACAGGCTTTCCAGTGACTATAGGGAGGTTGAGACCAAGACGGTCATACAGTAGATATGCAAACGAAATGACATCTATGACAGCCCAAGGCCAAGATACCAGATGTGATCAGCCACTCCGTGCTAATTCCGCACATAATTATGTTGACAAATTCCAATGACACCAAGTTGTTCATAATTTGCCCTGAATGAAGAGCTAAGTCAAAACATTGGCAGTATCCCAAATACATATTTTACATCAAGACAGGAATGTGTAGTGTTTAGTTTACAGGCCCACACACAGTCATGGTCAGCATTATACCAACACAGGTGTGCGTTTCTCTACATCCCATATTTTGCAAATAAGATCACTTTTGTCACACAGGACAGTGTACTGAGTGCTAGAACTTTTACACAATCAAATCAGATTTTATTTTATTTTAGGTGACCTGGCAATATTTCGACTAGAATTATGAATCATGATATATTTTATGCTCTTTAACCACATGAACGTTAGTTTCCCTATTCTGGGCACACCTGTATAGGCGAGCATTCGGCAAAAAAAATGGATCATGGTGAGCTTGTAGAGGCTATTGCCGGTGAAGAGGTTTGGTGTAGGGGGAAAAAAGGATGATGCCAAGTACAGACCACAGGGGGGCCGTGGTCAACTAGGTATAGGGTTTAAGTGGTTAAAGCACAACTCTCTTACAGGTCAAATGAAAGTGCACTTAAATATGAGCCTTGTCAACACCATTACCTGAATGCATGGCTGAATGCATGTTTTACCTTATGATGTATCAAATATCACAGGGCTGAGTATAGTAGTTTGTTGGGTATGCAAACAAACTGCATGTATTCCACTTGAACATTATAGTGTGTGTCTATTTTAAACCTCCATCTTCTGCTTTCTCAGCTCAGTGTCAGCTGGATTCAGACATTGGCACTCAGTGTGCAGACTTTGCCCAGCGCTGGTTCTTTGACAAAGCCATCAGTGCATGCTCCCCCTTCTGGTATGGTGGTTGTGGCGGCAATGCCAACAGCTTTAGCACGGAAAATGAATGCTTCCAGACATGTGGCACCTATAGTAAGTCCCAAAGCACTCTGTTCCAGAGATGGTCCCCAAACCAGGGCTCGGTATCGATATCTAGTGGTACAGATTTTGGGTAGCTAACTGTTACCAGCTTCACAAAAGCTTTGTAATATCAAATATCATGCTTTGTATCACCCTAAAAGTATTTGAGAAAATGGTGTATTTCAAATCGGGTATACATAGGCCTACTGTACAACAATCAACATTGAGCCATAGATTTTACTATGGAATGAAATTTGTATTTTATAATCATTTTTCCACTGCGATATCCAGCCCTTTAAACACATCTCTAGATGATGTTGCTCCTGTAGACGCTTCACCTGCTTAGACCTGCACTGTCTTACTGTGACTGTTATGCTCCTGTAGACGCTTCACCTGCTTAGACCTGCACTGTCTTACTGTGACTGTTATGTTTGACTACTGACTACTGCATGAACTCTGGCGCACTTGCACATGGACTACTAGGATGTACAGTACACTGCCAGGTTAAGGATAATAAGTGAGATATTATTCACTCATCCTTAATTTCATTGTTGATAACACATTTATAGTTGTTTTTTTATAGACGGTAGCCTACATGTGCACTCATTCATTCATTTAGAGATCCAGTACAGCTATCTATGCCCAGCTGCTCAATATTTTATTTATACTGGTTTGGTAATTGACTCTTATACTTAAAGGTATATTCAGTGATTTGACTTAATCTAAATATCACTTATTTTTTATTTTTTTCTGGATAATCCTCCCTACTATAGAGTGTGCTGACCATATAAGGAGTTCCTCCCTGTCCCCAGTGAGCCCCTGGGGTCAAAAAACCCTAGTTTCAGTTTTGGTGGCGGGTGGCAAAGCCTTCATCCAATCAGGATGAGAGGGGCCTTCCTCCAATCATGATCGAGTGGGGACGGGCCTTTGTGCACATGCTGTTGGCCTGTTGCACTTCCCCCCACTGTAGAGCGTGCATCTGCACATTTTGTTACCGGGGCGGACTGGGTGGTTTTCCAAATCACTCAAATCACTGAATGCTCCTTTAACTGCACTTCTCCTGTGTTTCATTATCACTGCTGTTGCTGCGACACCTGAATTTCCCTCTGGGGATCTTATCTAATCTAGTCTTATCTTATTTTACAGTATCTTCCATAATGCTTTAGTCAGTACCAGCCAACCTGTCTGTTATTGTTTAATATAAACCTCAAGTGTTGAAGTCAAACTTGATGTGATGCATGTGGCACTTACTTAATTCTTGTTTTAAATAGCAGAATAGGCTTTAACAAGCATTAACAATGATTTCTGAGACAAGCTTAGTTTCCAAGTGAGAGGCACTGGAGGTGAATAATAATAATAATAGCATTAAGCCTAATTTATACAGTACAACATTGTCACTTGCCAAAAAGAACAGAACTAGGCCTACAAGCTAATACCGTAATTTCCGGACTATAAGCCGCTACTTTTTTCCCATGCTTTGAACCCTGCGGCCTATACAATGGTGCGGCTAATCTATGGATTTTTACAGCTAACGGCCACTAGGGGACCTTCTAAATATATCTCTATGGCCACCTGCGGCTTATAGTCCAGTGCGGCTTGTATATGTACACATTTGTTTTTTCCCTAAATTTAGCTGCTGCGGCTTATATTCAGGTGCGCTTTATAGTCCAGAAATTACGGCTAGTTTATTTTTGACAAGCGACACCCTCACACAATGGAGTATGAATTTAATGTTAAACTCTTGTTGACCTGGGTGATGTAGCTGTTTCTGATCAATAGCATTGTTTATTAGTTTGAGGATGAAACTGTTGCCCTTTACCAAGTAACATGTTGGTGACTGGACTGCTTTTAATAACAGGACACTGTTATTTCAATATGGAGACAATATTTCTGTATGTCAGTGTTTTGAATTTGTTTGTTTGTTAGGTTGCTGTTAATTGTTTTTTGTTTGACAGACCCTACCTACCTCCTGAAAACAGAGGCCAGTGATCTTAACAAAGGTAAGGGCTACATTCATTTCTGAATGTCTGTCTGGCAGTAGCTTTAAA
Source organism: Electrona antarctica (assembly GCF_951216825.1). Lineage (NCBI taxonomy): Eukaryota > Metazoa > Chordata > Actinopteri > Myctophiformes > Myctophidae > Electrona > Electrona antarctica. The sequence continues at coordinate 30,676,954 of NC_136811.1, read as the reverse complement.
GTTACTGCAATGTCAAGCAGTTTTTGTTTTTATGCAAACATTTCCACAAATTTGGAATTCATATGCATTTTCTTACAAAATGTTTTCCTTTCCTACCCTACAAATTTCTCCTCCACTTTTTCCTTTGCCCCCCACCAGATGTCTGCTTCCTAAGGCAAGATGTGGGAAGTTGTCAGAACTACACCATGAAGTGGTACTTTGACACGGAGCAGAGCGAGTGCTCTCGGTTCTGGTTTGGAGGTTGTGGCGGGAATGGTAATCAATTTGAGACGCAAGCAAAATGTGAGAATCTCTGTCTGATAAAGAGGCGATAATAAGCTAATAAGCTTAGTTACGTGCATCTACGCAGCTTGAGTTCGACCAAGATGTCCATCAGATGTCAAGATGTCCCTATGATATCCAAACGTCTTCCTCGTCGTATGGGTTTAGTAGCACTTAAAAGTACCTACAGGCCTTTGCAATTCGATATTATAATTTGATCTGTACTGGGGCCTTAGAAAATTTGACGGTGAGCATTGATTCAACATAGATTGTGCCTGGCCATAATAAAGACATTGTAATTCTTAAGATACAGTATGATGTGCTGATTTGAGTTTGACTTGGCTGTCCTGCAGCAGGTGTAGTCAAACGTGTAGATGTATTAATAGTCAAGCCTGGGGCCAGATGTCAGTTTGCAGTAAACAACTTAGTACAACTAAGTAAACAACTTAGTACACACAAAGGTGTAAATGGTCAAATTATGCTTACATAAGCAATGCCAATATTCATAATTTGTAAGCTACCTGTAATACACATGTTTTTTGGAGTTGGAGTGTCAAACATTTGCTAGATTTTCTGTTTTGCTATTTGGATGATTCACACAAATGACAATAAACAAAATAACAGCAGGTGTAAAACATACAAAGCAAAATATCTGATAGTGGACCCATCTCAGAGTTAAATTACAGTGTAAGCAAACGGTAATGATAGTTGGTATAATCAGCCTTCTCTTTTTTAATATTCTATTTAATCTGTCCATTGTTTTCAGCATTGCCAGTTACATTACAACTCCTATACTACACATCATCATTATTTAATTTCTGTACACATTTGGTGCTATACTCAGTGAGAAGATAAGATGATCTCTCTTACTTTTGTTTAGAAATGCTTGAGTCTTCCTGGTCATTGGTTCATCAATCATTTTTATGTGTACACTACACCCTTTAAGCTGGTCCCAGGTGTTGATGTACAGTACACCATTCTTGCTGCTGTGCTTTATTGGCTCCATCATTGATCATACTTACGACATAATTGCCAATAAATATCAAGTATTTGCATGTAATAGAAAACACAGTCAAAGCAGTCATTTGAATGTTAAATGAAGATAGCACTTGGAAATGGGACAGATTATGGTTTACACTTCAGAGGAATGAACTGCAAACAAAGGGGCTTCCCTTGTGTCTGTACAGTCTCAACTTTACACCATAAACAAATCCCTAAAGTTGCTGGAGCAAACCTCAGGTCCGAGTTGGAGTCAGCCTTAAATGGTCTGGAACTCATCACTGCACTGGATAGAGATTGAAAGTGAACCTCGCCAAACGTTCAGTCTCTGTCATCCTCTCTCACTGTTTGTAAATTGAACATAACTTCAGTGTGTGTAGTTTATCAAACTGACCAATGGTGCCTCATGGTTAAAGAAAATAAATACATACAAAAAACCTTCAGGGTTGTGGGCTTGTTTATGTGTGGGATTTATAGCCTGGAGTTAACCTGCCACTTTAGTGTTTATCCTACACAAGAAAATGAAATACTGGTGCAAGCAGCTGGACAAAGTAAAACCTTTAATTGATGGACAAATTAAGCCAACAGGGTTATGTGAACATCTGTTTACACTGCAGTAGTGGTTAATGTTAGGTTAATCATTTGCCACTCTGCAAGATGCAGATAAAATATGTTTGGTTGCTTGGGGAATTTATCTTGCACTCCCTTTTTTAGCTGGCTCTTAATGAGTGCAACAACAGCCAAATAATATCATACTCCTACAGCACAAAGTAGTTGAGATCACAAGGATCAGTATCACAGGTCTTAGTAGACAATATATTTAAAAACGGTCAAAAGAAGTCTACAAAGGAGCATGTGTCATGGATAATAAATATGTGCTACTTAAACAAGACTGGCAATTTGATGTCTTAAATCAAAGTCAAGGAATTCCTTAGTCCCAACATTGGCTTGTTATAGCAGATGTTATCTTCTAGAATGAATATTTGCAGTGCGTTGAGGGAAGAAAAGCCCAAATAAGTTATAGTTTGGAGAAGATATATAAAATAATAAAAAAAATCAGAAACATTTTGTAATATCTCTGCTGTCGGGAGGAAACTACCTAACTCCAAAATGTTCATTTTTCAGGAAATTAAAAATATAAATTTTTCAGGAAATTAAGAAAACCTAACAAAGCAATACTGCCCCATCAAAGTTGGTGTTGTGACTTTCTATATTGTCAATGACTTCCATGAGAGGGGGAGAGGTTGTGGAGTTTGTTGCTTTAACAGACAGTTTGAGGGTCCAATGGAGTTAAGTAGTTTTGTCCAAAGCACTTTTTACTACTTTCCATTTGTTCAATATTTTCGAAACACCACACAACTTCACTAGCACTGATTTATGCAAAAAGAAAAAATCAAAAATGGAGTTAGGAGGTTTCCTCCTGACAGCAACGATTATGATAAATTATGTGTAGTTAAATGGAAATTGGGATAACTGTGATTTTAATGGAATAGAGTCTAGACAATGGTCTGTATGCATAATCCATGAACAAAAAGAAAACCTAGCCCATACACTGAAGACACTGGACTAACCTTAAAGTAATAAAACCAAGGAGGAGTCAATTGATATTGGATTTTTTTTTATTGTCAATTTGAGCAGTTGACAAACATCAAAAATGCTAGCAACGTTTTGTAGGCATTGCTTAGTAATTACTGTAATGAATATCATAAAAAAACGTAATATTCTATTTTCTTTTATACAAGATTATAATAGTAATTTATATTATTCAATCAATTTAAAATATGCTTGCTATTTACAGGAAGTCTCCATTGAAGACTCAAGTGTAGGGGGAACAGGGAGGAAATGTGGAGACGGGTGGGGAGCGTACAGTGTGTGTGTAGGGGGTATTTGTGCCTGTATGTGTATGAGACAGAGTACGAGTGCATATCCTTATGCGCCTATCTTTAGATATACTACACTTCTGCTTGCAACAAGCAGCAGTTTACTTCCAGACTTTGACGATGCCATCTCGAGAGGAGGTGACAATGAAGCCCTGTGTGGTCTGGAAGGTGGCGATGTCAGTGATGATGTCATGGTGGCCAACGGGGAGGGACTCTGGGCCCCTGCGGGGTGTGTCCTCTGGTGCCCCACTCTTCTGCTTACTGTGGATTTCCTGCAAGGACACCATGCGAAGATAAAATTGTGATGTTGATGAAAATGTGAACATACTTTGCCATGGGGCGTGCCAGTAGCTGATTGGGTAGTGTATCAATCAAATAATTTCAACGACCACTTTCAAATATGATCTACAGTATGTTGCTCGTCATTCCCACTTTCTAGTCTACACTGTCCTATCTGAACAGATTAGAGGTACCGAAACTTACAAAAGTACATTATGAATTAAGCCCCATTTCAAAAACAAAACAAATAGCAAATCTACAAGCTCAAACCCGCATTGCATCAAGACATGCTGTGAGTGTGTAGAACATGTATGCCCTTGGCCCCTTACTGTACACGTATGTCTCAACATGAACTGCAATGAAGCATCGTCCTTGTGAGTGGCTTTCTATTGGCATTTCATTTATTTCTTAAATAAGAAAATCCTACAGTACATACAGAATATAGATAAATGTGAATTTCTCCTAAGGATGATACAAATCAATAAAGAAATTAACAAAATAAAGTGAACAGAGACAGAAAATGTAACAATTATTCTTCTTTTAACCAACTACTCTATCTTAAGCTCATCAGTTAGTAACACCTTTAGTACCTGCACTACTTCTGTGCCCTCGATGATCTTGCGGCTGTAAAGGACGGAGGGGCAGTGGAGGGAATCATTAGCCCCACCTGCAACAATATATGACCTCTCTGGATATGCCAGGTCCCAGAACCTGGAGAGACAGAGACACACACACACACACACACACCAAAAAATTGGTACTGAAATTCTTCAGGTTTCTTTCCTGGTTTGGGTTCAGCATTTCTCTAACAGTAGCATTTACGGGACTTATAGGAACAATATTTACTGTATCAAAATGTAAATGTGCAGTACCTGATTCTCATGTCAGAGCCTGCAGTCAGGAGTAAGGGGTTCCCATCAGCTGGACTGCAATAGATCCCATGAACGCTGTGTGGAGATGGCTGAGGCACACACACACACACACACACACGCACACGCACACGCACACGCACACGCACACACACACACACACACACACACACACACACGTTATTTTCAGAGATTATTTAACTTTATCACACAATCCAAGATTCAACATTACCCATAACAGAAACACCAACCTGCTATTCTGATTCTACAACAACTTGGAGAACTCCATAGCACCATGTCTGATTATTTCATCCTCACATCTGTCTCAACAATAATATGCTAATGCTATGGCTAATCCTGCTGCTCATTTGTCAGCATCACCTCCCTTTTGGCTCAATCACCATGGAGTTACTGTTAACAAGAGAGATGCTGTATACATGGAATCAAAACAAAGCTGCTTGAAAAGGCCTCGTGCATTTTCCAGTGACAGGTAAATGTGACCCAGATAATCAGTATTAGCCATACAGTATAACATGCAAAACAATGATGATAGTTAAAATATAAAAAAACTCATGCTTCTCTGAGTTTGAGGAATTTAAAGAATGAACCAGGCATCAACATTGCAGCGATACTCCCAACTAAAACCAACATTGCAGCGATACTCCCAACTAAAACCATTCATCACATGTACTGCCGTTCCCAGATGTGTTGAGGTCTGATTTTCATGTTCTCTCACCACAAACAAGTACACACTAATGCACAGGCCCCACCCTCACATACCTGCAACTCAGATAATGGTGGAGCTGAGCTGGCCCAAAGGGTGAACTTGCGGTCTCCAGTTTCCATGTCCCATATTGAAACCTCGTTGTTTCCTTGGACAGCTGCAAGAACAACAGGGAACATCAATCAATCAATCAACCTTTATTTATATAGCACATATTAACACAACCAGGGTTGACCAAAGTTCTTCACGACAAATGAACAGTGAAAATTGCTAAATGTTTGCAATGTGGAACGTAGGCCTATTGTGAATTGTTGGGGGAAAGGAATACACTTATCTGAATATCATGACCCATTTCCACATGAAACATTTCCCAATATTCTGTGTTACAAAACAATCATAAACAATCATGTTCCATAATTCAGAACAGGTGCAAAGTATCCTGCAGATCTTCATCAATAAAAAGCGTTTCGGGTCAAGACATGGCCAATAAAATGTGCTCATCTAGTGTCACGGCAAACTTATATTTGGGAGGTGAACATAACCGCTGCACAGGTCAGGATAGCCTGACTGGAATACAGTCAGTAGTTAATCCCCTTTATATTTCTTTCCTTTGCAGTATGTCAGGAAAGGAAACAACCTAACAGTGATGTAATGTGAGGTCCTCGCAACAGAAAGAGTCCTGAGAATTTATTTAATACATTTATTTATTTATTTTGTTCACTCATATGAGCATGACATAAACACTATAAGAATCATTAAGGAGATTGGTCCATCACTATACTACCTCACTAACTCTACATTTTTCTTTTAAAATTAAAAAGGGCGTAAGTGGTTCATTCATAATGGTTTTTTTATGTTTGGGTCATGGGGAGACAACAACTTTCTTTTTTGAGTCTAGACTCCGAGCTAAAACATTTGGGAACATCTGCTCTAGATGATTCACACAAGTCACTCCATAAGCCAGTTTATTGTTTTGTCCAGGAAACTAAGACAATTTAAGTTAATCCAAAAATGTCTTCTCACCAGCAATGACAGATTGTTGGTAGAGTGGATGCATTAGCAGTCTTCTGATTCGTGCTCGGGCAGGGTGGGAGTGGTTTGAGATGGGAAGCTGGAATCTCATATCCCAGCAGGCCATAGTGCCGTTGCTTGTACCTAAGAAGGAAGGATTTTCAGTACCAATATGAACTCATATCTCTGTATCTTGGTGGTTATTTACACTGCTAACATAAAGTGGAAACTTCCGGTCTTTGCAAGCAGCACAGGTATGCAAAAGCACCCGCACCTAAACAGAGCCAACACTGGTGCATGTCCACGGTGAAGGAGGTGATGAGGCCAAGGCGGAGGTCATGACGCAGGGTCCAGGCGTTGGAGTTGGAGCGAAGGTCCCAGCCAACCAGAGAGCCATTCACTGTAGCGTACGCCAACACCGACTGGGCCCCAGAGTTGAAATGGTGAACGTCAACCACACATCCATCGTCCTGCTGATCCAGAGACCTGGGCGACAGAGAGGAAAATGTCAGGCATGCAAGGCTGTTGAAAACAAGAGTACACAAAGGTGAGGAATTAACTTGTGACCTTGTATAACCTATATGGGTTTCCTGTTTTCACCTGCACTTATTTCTGTCTTTTAATAAATTGTTACCTTTGTATTGCTTCTATTGCACAAATAAATACAACAGAAAAACAAAGACTAAGTGTTTAGTTCGTTTAGTCACTGGGAAGTTAATAAGACCCACTCATCTGTTAAAAATAGCCTCTACATCCTGCTGAAAAGCTCTTGAACAAGACAAATAATCCCCACAGCCAGTCATTGGCCAGCATTAAAAGACTGTGGCTGCATTGGGCAGCTCCCATGTGTGAGTGTGTGTACAGGTATGTGTGTGTGTGTGTATGCGCACTGTGCACGAAATCTTCACTACGATTGCAAATACTCCCTAAACAACTACCCCAATTATGACATCTTAGTCATTATGTCTGGTTTCACAGTGATAAAATGATATGTGTTGCCAACCTTGTCTGGAAGGGCTGAACCTTGGGAGATTTGGGAGGTTTGTTAGCCTCGACAGCTAACAGCTGGATGGAACCATTGTCTGAGGCCACTGCCAAGTAATGTGACCCCTGACAGAAGGTTAAGGTCTTGACGTGGCCACCGATACGGGAGTAAGTCAGCACAGACCTGGAGGAATAGGCAGGCAAAGTATATATATTATATATGTATATTTATACGGTCGGCAAGTATACAATACATATTATGGGCTATGTTCACCATCACTATTACAATGTTAGGTACAATATAGGTAATGTAAAGCATCGCAAGCTGTTGTTTTGGTAGCTGTGATGTTAAACTACCATGTACATGTAGTAGTAGTTTTGGTAGTTGTCATGATGAGAAACTACCATGTCATAAGAGTTTTGGTAATTGTCATGATAAAATACCAAGTAGTAGCAGTTTTGATAGTTGGCACGATAAACTATGGTGTCATAGTAGTATTTTCATAGTTGTTATGATAAACTACCATGTTGAAGTAGTTTTGGTACAATAGTTGTGATGACAACCTACCTGGTGGTTGTGGTTTTGCCCTCCATCTTCTGGCTGTCCCAAACCTTTACAGTGCCGTCGTTAGAGGCGGTGGCGAAGATGGAGTGCTCATCAGAGACGCGAATGCGGTTGACGGCAGACTTGTGCTCATGGAGGTGAGCCACTAAAAGACCCTTGGGGTGCCAACCTGGATGCCCATACCAAACACATACAGACAGTAGATTATACATTTTAGACTTCAATAAAGCCTAATCAAGTCTACAGCATGAGAAAAACATTTGGGAACAAAGTGAATTAATTTGTCTCTATCCGTCTTTGCAGGAATACTACGGCTGCTCATCCTGTGAATTTAAAGTAGCTACATTTTTGGTTGAACACATACAGTACCTAAACATTTTCTGAAATTCCATCGAGGGCTGTGTTAGCCAAACCATGCTGGTCTTATGATTAAATTCTTTTTTGATCTACAGTATACTTCTCAAAGAGTGGATCCATGTTTCCTTTCGTTGATGTGGTTTGAAGTAAGCATGTAACCTTCTAATCAAGTAAATTACCTCTCTTGTCAAGTGGTTTTCATCAAAGCAGTCTGAAAAAGAAACCCTGAACCTCCTTCTCACAGCCCCACACATCATTAACATATTAAAGGCCTTCTTGGTACTATTTACTATCTATCTACTTTTCCATAGCCTGAGAGCAGTGTGTTACCAGGTGGTGGGGGCCTGCTCTCCCACTCAGCGCTCTCCATCATCTGTTTGGCCATGCGTTCAGCGCTGCACTGCTCTCTCTTCTGCTGCAGCAGTTGCTGGAGCTCTGCCTTGCAGGTGTTTAGGCGCCGCTGGTAGGTGGGACCTCCGGCAATTGACTGCGCCACAGGAACGGCAGGTGCCACGGTGCTCTTTCTGTTCTGACTCACTGGCCCATCGGCTGCCTGGGGACACAACAGCTGGCTGTAAATATCTTGACATAAACAACATCAACGTTACTACTAATGCTACTACAGCACATAACTTTGTTGTGTGTGTGTGTGTGTGTGTGTGTGTGTGTGTGTGCGTGTCTGTCTCGCGTATCGTGTATCACAGAGGACCCGAGGGTGTGTGCAACCTCTGTTGGGATAAGTGACCTATCTGTGTCTGTGTCTATGTCTGCCCCCCCCCCCCCCCCCCCCCCCCCTGACAATGCATGGATTAATATTACTTTGTTTTTTGCTACGCTTAGACCGGAAACAATTGATAACAATAGGACTTCATTGTGTGCCATTGTGCAACCAATGCCCTCTTTAGGGGTAGTTTACCGTGGGGGGTTGTTGTGAGGCTGGCTCTTGTGATCCAAACATGCTCTTCCATTCTTCATTCATGTTGGAGTCCTGCTTGGTGTGCTTCCTCGCTATGGGTGAAAACACAAAACAAGTATAGAAGAATTAGATGTTAATGGAGTCATGATTACAGTTAGGGCTATTAAGGAAAACGAAGCAATAAGGTTTCTACATGTTTTTTTACCACATGCTATGGCTTCTAGGGCTGTTCACAATTACCAAGGCAAAACAAGGATTTTTAATCATTTGGAAAAGATACAGAGACAGAGTGAGCGAGAGATAGAGAGAAAATGTTTCTGTGATAAGACAACATTAGAGGGGTTCTATTCGTCAGATTAATTCAAGGCCTTTTGTTTCTGTAAACATACAGAACATAGATGGGTTCTGTTCTGCACAGGGGGTGAACTACACAGACTGCTCCGTCTAATCTTCCAAAGTTCTTAATAATACACATTGTGCTTGGTCCAGAGTAAAATAACATATGCTGTATTAAAACACAAAAGTTTGTCTACAAAGACCTAGCTTAAGCTATCTGAATGGGGCATATTAGTCAGCAAAACAGGGCAAGATGGGGCAGGAAAGAATTGAATAGATCTTCAGCATCCCTGGGGCATATTTTGTGCAAAAGGTCAGTAAAGGGGATTTCCTTCAGATCATGTTAACACTGGTTTGTTTCTTAATTTCAAATATCTGCTTGCTAATGATACAGCTACACCATATGCGGCAGATACCAAAAGCAAACACACAGCAATCCAACACTCCAGGAGGATGTGGTCGTGCAACTGTAACATACCAGCTGGATGTGGCCGTGCGACTGTAACATACCAGCTGGATGTGGCCGTGCGACTGTAACATACCAGCTGGATGTGGCCGTGCGACTGTAACATACCAGCTGGATGTGGCCGTGCAACTGTAACATACCAGCTGGATGTGGCCGTGCGACTGTAACATACCAGCTGGATGTGGCCGTGCGACTGTAACATACCAGCTGGATGTGGCCGTGCGACTGTAACATACCAGATGGATGTGGCCGTGCGACTGTAACATACCAGCTGGATGTGGCCGTGCGACTGTAACATACCAGCTGGAACTCAAACAGCGCAAAGGTTAAACAATGATAAACTCTGTCTGCTGCAGTGACATCAGGAGGGGTTAAGAGCAGGGAGTGGACAACGAGAGAGAGAGAGAGAGAGAGAGACACAGACAGTCAGATTTTAGACCAAAAACTCAATTAGACAAAAATAAAAACACAGGTGTAACCACTTAAACCTATATACTGTACCTAGTTGACCGGAGCCCTCCAGGGGTCTATTAGGCTCTCCTTTTTTCCCCCCTGTACACTAAATATCTTTGCTGGAAATAGGCAATCTACAAGCTCACACAGTGCTGTGGTGTGAGCTTGTAGAGCTGCTATTTTTGTGTTCGTCCCAGAATAGGGACATTGGGGGTTCATGCAGACAATGCGGTTGTTCACAAAACCACTGAAAATGTATGGTAAGATAGGGTAGCCTTTGGCATAATTAATATATTATGTTATGTACAGTATGTGACCACATGTGGGCTGGAGGGTAAATCAGTGGGATATGTTAAGCCATCAGTTGTTTATTATTATTTCCAAATCAAACGTGAATAATATTACGTCAAGCTAGATCATCACATAACAATATACTAGATGTTGTGTGATGGGGTCTGAAAAACCAAAACATTATTTACAATATGAAACAGAGCAGTCACCTATGGTTTCTGATTAAATGCAAATGATTGCTTTAACTGGGTCTTCTTCATCAGAACATTATGTTTATTTGACCAACACTGGGACCTCGGCTCAATCAGAAACCATGATCCTTTCACAAGGCTCTGTGTGTGGTAGCTGACACTAGAGTATTGTTGCTTTGTGTGTGGTAGCTGACACTAGAGTATTGTTGCTCTGTGTGTGGTAGCTGACACTAGAGTATTGTTGCTTTGTGTGTGGTAGCTGACACTAGAGTATTGTTGCTTTGTGTGTGGTAGCTGACACTAGAGTATTGTTGCTTTGTGTGTGGTAGCTGACACTAGAGTATTGTTGCTTTGTGTGTGGTAGCTGACACTAGAGTATTGTTGCTTTGTGTGTGGTAGCTGACACTAGAGTATTGTTGCTTTGTGTGTGGTAGCTGACACTAGAGTATTGTTGCTCTGTGTGTGGTAGCTGACACTAGAGTATTGTTGCTTTGTGTGTGGTAGCTGACACTAGAGTATTGTTGCTCTGTGTGTGGTAGCTGACACTAGAGTATTGTTGCTTACAAGCCAGTCTTATGGCTCATCATCATATGATGCTCAGCTTAATTAATACCCAAACTTGATCACAGAGTAATGAAATTACACCTCAACTCTCTGTAACCCTGCTGGCCGACATTTTGAACATTATTTAACTACATGAACCCCAACGTGCCTATTCTGCTGCAAACATTCAGCAAAAATACAGTAGCTAATGCTATCCATCCATCCATGCTCGGCTATATTCGGCTAAGGCATTTGGTGTAGAGGGAAACATAGAAGAAATCTTATAGCATTAGTTATTGTTACTGCCTCCTTTTGAATTTCTTTATATAGTTATATTATTTGACCAGTGCGCTTGTTCACAGTGTTGCTGTGTGCAGTAATAATGTCATGAATGTTCTCACTGAACTGTTAAGGTAAGTGTAGCATGTGCTCACAAGGCGAAGGGTTCTAGCATACAGTACATCCTTTTCTTATCATAGCTGCTCTAGGAGAACGAATCAATACAAAAAACTAAAATGCTTAAGGAGCTCTATACAGATGTTAGCACTCTCCATCATTAAGGAGAAATCTCCTGGTCATTATAATGTCTGGGCTAAAGACCACATTTGGCTGGAACTTGGCTTCTGGGGCCCTTGGGCCCTGCTTTATTAGTACATTGGACAGACAAGCTCCCTGATGAAAGCATTACGGCTGAATGGGACACAATATCGTGTACCCCGTCATGTCTGAGGAGAAACACTGAGGAGCAATGTTGTGGGGACTTTTATTCTTTTGAACAGTCTTAACATGTCTTGGCACACAATGTTTCTTCTCATGTCATATCAAATGTTACCTCTCTTGTCCTCTGTCTCTGACTTGGGTTTCACCAAGTCCACTTGGCAGCCTGTGATGCCCAACGTGGCCAGGTCGATAACACCGCTGTTGGTGGTCTCTCCCAGATGGCTCTGCTCACCCATGTTAGCCTTGGCTTTGTTGGATTTCAGCATGAAGTCTTTTAGCGCCAGAAGCTTGTCCTCCTCAGCCTCAGTCATTCCCTGCAAAGACCAATTAGGCTGGATGTTAACAACACACCATGTGGCTTGACTAGACATGAACTCTCCTTGACCGCATATGAAGCAGAATTCTGACTCTGGCCCGGCTCCACAAATGTGTCCATTTTACATGTATGTTTTTTAAGTCAATTGTTTTCTAACAATTAATATATATTATACATAAGCCTTGATAATAATGTAAAAAGCTCACCTACAAATCTTTGTCGTTTTCAAAGTGTGACTTTTGAGGATCATGGCATTTATTCATTTAGAGAGAGAGCAAGAGAGAGATGGGGGAGGGGGTGACATTCAACATGGGTCCTATGACACTGGGAATCTAGCCATAAAAGTTGTAATCATCCGACTGTAGCATTAAATGATTGAGCCACCCTGGTGGCTCATAGTGCAGCACTGTAGCTATTATCACCTGTCAGTACTGTAAGTACAAACTCTAAAAACAACATCATTAATGAAAGCCAGGCTGTCTGTTCAACACTGAGTGCCAAAACGCACAGCCAAGCATTTTATAGGAACGTTATTTTTATGACACCACTTCACTGATACTAGAGGGGAGTCCCACACACCCACTTCCAGGACAGTGTCTGGAAGTTGATTGGATCCAGGAGGGATGGAGGCGGAACTTTAATGACACCATATGTCTTAAAAGGCAGCCAAAAAGGATGAAAATGATTATGTGGGCGTTTGTGTCTGTGGTTGGGTGAGGGGGTATGGCACAATTGCAGGACCGTCATAATTTAGGGGTGTGCTGAAATATCGATATGGCGATATATATCGATACGTCCTCCCGCGATAAATAATCGATATTGATTATTAAAATATCGATATCGGGGGAAAAAAAGAAATTTGAAATGTTGTTCATAATGAAGTGATGAACAACATGTTTAGAAAAGGAGGAAATGACAGCTAAAATAAAGCAAATCCCACTCAGATTCCACAGCAACCAGAAGTACTGAATTACTGGATGGTGATTTGTCCAAAGTCTCCAAACAGCTTTGTGGGAATACAAAATGCTGCATTATACTACAAGTATTTTGTAGTTGCAGATATCGTGATATATCGTTGATGAAATTTCATACAATATATCGATATATCGCAAATATCGCAATATATCGAATATCGTGATATTATCGTTATCGAGGGCCTAATATCGCGATATATATCGTATCGTGAGGAACCCATATCGTCCCACCCCTACGTCATATGTCCTAAAATCCCTTTAGACTCATGGAAAGGATTTCATTTCAACATAATATTATCAGATCTGTTAAAATCTATGAGTAGCATGGATCCCCCACCCATATTAGTGATGAGTCACTAATACAGTAGCCTCGGAAACCCAATACAGTCATCAAAATTAACTAAAGCAACTCTTTCATTCTGACCTGGATTGTAGTGTTTTACATTATATATATGCAGGGGTTGACACTAACGGTTGCCCGGGGCAAGTAAAGAAAAATGGTCGGACAGGTGAGGGTTTCTACCGGGTTGCCCGACCGAGCAGGTGTGCATTTTGAGTGGGGATACAACCGTCTTTACTTTGCTATAATGACAACACGTCTTGAACATGATCAGAGCGCAGCGTGTCTCCCCCTCTCTTTATCAATCTCTCTCGTCTCTCCTAACACACACACACACAGAGCGTCAAGTGGCTGCGACATGTGCTCCGCGAAAACAGCTGATCTGCGAGCTCATCACCAGGTTGCAAAATGAGCCATGAGTTTTCTCAAGCCCCCAAAACATGGCATTTATGAGCACCTGTACGACGTATGTATTTTTTGTCGGATGACCAAAAATGTCTCTGTGAGCTTGCTGGCAGGCAGCTAAACGACAGTGTAGCTTGCTCGTTAGCTGTCACTCGTTCATTAATTTGTTCCACCTGTGTACTCTCAGAAGCGCATTGAAGTGGGCATAGGGCAAAAGCAGAACCTCCGTGACCGTTTTACCGTTATGATCCGAGTTCAGTGCTGTTTGGCAATATGTGATGCTAGAGAGCATGCTAATATATTATGGCTGCTAAGAACGGTTCCCCCTATCAGCTATCATACTGTTGTAATTGTGCGCATAGTGCATACTGTCCTACACACTGTGTGTGTGTGTGTGTGTGTGTGTGTGTGTGTGTGTGTGTGTGTGTGTGTGCAGAGACAGTGAAGTGGGAGTTTCAGCCTCTCCAGCTAAATTATAGATATTTAGGAAGTTTCAAGCAAGCAGTAGAAAGTAAAAAATAAGTTAAAATGAATGGTAATTCAATTTCTGCGATATTTTTGGGGGGCAAGTGGCCATGACCTGAGGGCAAGTAGAACATGACCTGTACTTGCCCGACGGGCAAGTGCCTCTGAGACCTTAGTGTCAACCCCTGTATATGTATATTTGTTAATAATCTTTTTCTGACCTGTGACAGCAGCTTTTTTAGCAGCTGGGCGATGGCCGGGTCCTCGGGTATTGGACACTCTGGAATGGAGCCTGCGCGTTTCTTCTGCCGGAGCAGCAGGTGGCGGAAGAGGCTAGCGATGTCTTTGGAGCGCAGTGCATAGTCAAAGATGGAACGACTCACTGGCTCCTTCAGCACACTAAGAAGCACCAACTCCTTGTCAATCTGAAGAGAAAGCAGGGCCTTGTTCACTACAGGTATTAAAAAAATAAAAATAAACTCATGCCAAAGTTTACTGACATCCAGCCTCGACATTGATCCTGTAATTGAAGAGGATGGTTCTGGTATTCTGGCAAGTGGATTAGTGCTACTGATGAATACAGGGGTAAGACTACTGTAAAAGCCTAAATTATCATGACAGTGCCGCTCAAACGAAACAGATTTACGACAGTATTAAAGTCATGCCAATGGTAAATTGAGGACTTGCCTGTATGATGGGCTGGGTGATGAAGGGGTTGAGGTGAGGCATTAGTTTGCAGTATATATCTGCCACGTTGAGGTGCTGCGCCACCACAGTGATGAAACCCACCGCTCCATAGCGGATCCACAAATTCGGGTGACACAAGAATGGAGCTATGAACAGTGGCATAGCAATATAATCAATATATAGTCAATATAAGTTTGTATTTGGGAATGTAAACACCCAAATTCATGTTTATTAACTGAGCTGAGAGTGAGAACATTTCCATTACTGTGTTAAATGAACACTGAATATTTTACTGTGTTCCCCTAAGAATTACAATAGAAATCAAATACTACACACTTAACTGATTAAAGACAAGGATATAATTAAGCAAACATTATTTAACATTTCTGTTTAATAAAACTGGACAAATAAATAAAATATAGCCTGGGATACAGCCTGATTCGCTACATCAGTCTTGAGTTTTACATTGGACACACACACACACACACACACACACACACACACACACACACACACACACACACACACACACACACACACACACACACACACACACACACACACACACACACACACACACACACACACACACACACACACACACACACACACACACACACACACACACACACACACACACACACACACACACACACACCAAGCCGTCTGGAAGGCTAAATAAGATATACTACATCAAATCTTTTAGAAGGTCACTCAAAAGCTATTTACAATTTAGGCATTTAGCAGACCCTCTTAATCCAGAGCAATTTACATTAAGCAAGAACAAAACATGGCAATACACAGCACTAATTCATTATAAGAGCTATTCATCTCACCGATGTCACTGACAAATTCATAGATATGGGGCTTCTGTAAAAGGCCCAGCTGGCACATGCAGGTGAGGGCATTGAGGGCCTTGTAGATAACAAACTCCTCAGCGTCACTCAGACCCTGCTGGAGGAGAGGCTTCAGGATGGAAGAGCTCTGCCAACCTACATAGGCTGCCACTCCTAGACAACACAATACAGGCAGTGGTCAACAGTTGGGTTAAATTCAGTTATACTCTCTGACACACATTGTGCGATGGAACATAAATCAAGCATGTTTTTTTTTGCTGATAGAAACGGAGTGGATCTGACATTTTTAAACTAAAGTTATGATTGCGAAACATTTTACATTTTCATCATTTTTCCTACCCTACTAGAATGTAAATGCCCCATGAGTCTACATACCCACAATACTGTCAAAGAAAGCTCCACGCAAATGCCAGTCATTCTTATCATTGAGGAAGGTGATCATGTGTGAGAGCAACACGTCATTGGCCTTCTGTCTGCCAAAGAACACGCAAAGACGCGTGATGCCGTTCTCCATCAGAGACTGTTTGACAATATTCTCAGAGTCGCTCAGCAGAGTCACTACCTTCTGCTGTACCATCTCATGGAGGGCCTGCAGCTCTGAGACAGACAGACAAAAGGTAAGTTCAGTAGGTCTCAATAAACACAGTTAAAAGCATCAAAGTACATAAATGATATTCCACATCTGAGGAATATGTGGTTGGTGATAAACATGTGGATTGAATTGGCGACTTGGATTGTTGTCAACGATAAAAAAATAGAATGCAAATAATTGTCAACCTTACATTAGGTATAGTATACCATAATTTTGCTCTTGGTGGAATGTTTCTTTGTTTTTTGTTGTGAGAGCTGTTTTGTATTTTTATTTCCTGAAAACAATATCACGACTCACAAGGTTTTCATCTGATGAAAGTGACTGTAATGTCATTGCACTTACAGTCTGTCTCTAATGATCTCATTAAATGTCTACCTGAGTCATAGTTTTCATTAGGGTGGAGGGTCTCCTCTGCATCCTCTCCACTCAAGTCATGTTCTGTGTTCAGGTGGTTCTCCTGGACCAGCTCTAAGAAGCGAAGTGCTGTCTCTGCCAGGTGGGCTATATTCTCTGTTACAAAAAAGGAAAATGTACTGTTAGGCAAAGTAAGCTATGTTAATAACAATTTATAGATTCAAAGAAACTATATATTAAATCTAAAAGCTAAAGCTGAGAGCAAGAAGTCCTTCTTCAGAATGCCATGCATGTCAGTCAGATAAGTCATTTATTTCTGCTATGCTGAAGAAGGGCTTCTTGCCCAAATATTTGTGCAATATTAAAATACCATTACTGGTATACTTGTTAACGAACAATGCCCCTTCATAGAGCACCTATCTCAAACACCATCCAAAAAAGGCACCTGCATATGCCAGCCTGACAATGGTGGCATCATCCTGGGCAAGGTGGGCGATGCCTGGCAGGATGTACTCCGGATAGATGTTGACGTCATTTCTGGGCACTTCTTTTACCAATGCCAGCACCTTGGCTAGAGTGCGCACCGCCTGTGCACGTACACGGGGCACAGGATCGTTGCAGAAATGCAGCAGGTAAGGTGTGATTCGGTCTAGCAGGATGTCCACACTGAGCCGTGGCGCCAGATGGAGCACCAGCTCCAGTGCTGCTAGCTTTGAGTCACAGGAACGCAGTGTCTGCAGGCAAGAGGTGATGACTGACACCAACACTATAAGCCCTTGTTCTTCTCTGGGACTTACTGCTCCACAGCCATTCTCTTGGGCTGCCTTCTCAGAACAGTAGCCTGCTCCTGTTGCTCCACCTCTTAAGTTATGGAGGATATTGTCCAGATCCTTACGGATGACAAGCACTCGCTCATCGGCAGACTGGAAGGTTTCTTTGGCGAACTGGGCCATGTAGGGCTGTAGAAAGGTATAGAATATATCTGGGAAGGCTTTACCCCTCTGCTGCTTTAGATACTCCTCTGCTGTAAGCCGCCTCTCAGGCTCACACTGCACCATCTGGGCAACCTGATACAGACAAGGACGTTGTTTACACAAATCATTCAAAGACAAGACAAAACACACAACCAATGTTTTTGCATGCACGTTTGGGCCTTATATAAAGGCTGACAACAAGGACACACAACTGCTGGTCATAATAAATATATATGTATCATAAAAAAAAAATATATATATATTTGCAGCATCAAACAAAGTAGTGAATCCTCAACCTTCAGTTACTAGATGGTATGCACCCCAAATGGATAACAGAACATTCTCCATAATAACTGAAGCTAAAACAGATAATTACCAACTCCCGAATGCTTTGGTCCTCAATTTTCATTAGAACGTGCTCTGTCTGGTAGTGTCCTTTACGATAAGCTAGTAACTGGGAGAGATCAAATAGCGGGACTCCCTCTGTGAAGAGTTCTGCAATCACACATCCTGAAAAAGGCAAAAGGCAGTGCAGAGTATGAGTAAGAAGATTGGTTAACAGCTTGCAATTTCAAATGTATTTACATTAAACAATCTCAAAACAAAACAAAATATTTTTGTGTTGGCTATTAAAAAATAGCTGATGTACAAGCTTGCAGTGTGGTACGAATATTTTTGTATGAGAACTGATTTAAAAGACATTTTCAGAATCCTCCTCAGGTCTTAATTAGGTTAAATAGAACAATACACAGCCTACCTGCAGAGAATATGTCCATGGACTGTTTGAGCTCTCCTCTGCTCCTCTGGTTGTTGTTGGTGAGGTCTACCAGAGGGGTGTTCTGGTCGCTCTCTGTTGCAAACATGCTCCCATCCACAAACCTCTCAGGAGCAATGTAGCAGGTTCTCCGTCTGGATGTGTCAAAGAAGTAGTTGAAGTCGGCTGGGTTGTCCTCTGGCAGGTATGTGGGTTTGAAGCTGGCAAAGTCAGTGAGCAACACCCAATTCCAGCTTGTCACCATGACGTTTTCCGTTTTTATGTCTCCGTGGCGCACGCCCGCCTTGTGCGCCTGGTCAACAGCGGTGAGAATTTGGAAGGCTAGCCAGCGCTTCTCCACACCGTTGAGGAAAGGCCGTGTGCTGATGCGGTCATACAGATTGTCCCGAACATACTGCCGGAAGAGGATGGCAGCCTTCTCTGTGAGAGATGATTTCTGGAAGGGTAAACAGTTTTGGCAGGAATGGAGCCTTATCTTCAGTTCCTCTAGCTCCTGCTTGTAGCTGGTGAGGGGCAAGGAAGGGTCTTGAATGGCAAAGACTTTAACTACCACCAGCCCCTCTCTATGCTTTGCACGTGCCACTTTAAAGAAGCGGGTGCTTCCAAGGCTCTTGTCATATTCATGGTCATGAATGTCAGAGAAGTAGCTGTCTACAGACAAGATCTGTGAGGGAGCGATGCCTGCGAGTTGATTCCCCATGACTGAACAAAATTGAAATGATATGGTGGAAATAATTAGACAAGCAATGTCATCATCAGTTATCATCAACAGCTTAATTTACAAATAAAAAGTGTAATGAAATGAAATGTGAAGTTAGTGATTCATCCCGTTTCTTTTGTGGCCAACATAAAACTATCAATATTAGCCTTTGATCAAGACTATCAAATATGTATTTGATCAATTTTTACATCTGCCTAATCATAACATGAAAGTTAAAGTCAGACTGGATAAAATACATATATCATAGTCAGACTCGTTAAAATACAAATATGATAGTCTTGATCCAAGGGTAGATGAACATAATGCAAAACAGATGCAAATAGAGAACATTCATTATTAACAGTGCATTATGCATGCAGCAGCAGTCATATGACACACCATGATCAAGAAAAACAAGGCAGTGCTACTTTAGCTTGCTAACGTTAGCGGTTAGCCAGGGTGGATCTGGATACATGTTATCTGTTCGCAAGATGTCAAATCTTTTTATAACATTTGATAAATTATCAAGAAACGTGCGGTGATTTTACATTACCGGGGTGATGTTGAAAGAGGCTTTGGCAGACTGCTGCTGCTGTTGTTGTTGACAATGGTGTTGGAGCCGACGTCTACACTTGGTAAATTTGACTGACTTTAGCTGGAGAAGTGTTATTCAGTTTCATGCTTGATCATACGTGACATACATAGCTCAAACATATCTGTATTGCTTTGAAGGTGTTTTGCGATTATCTTAAATCCAGTCGTAAAATATAAAATAAATGCCACAGCCCTGACTAGCTCAGCGAAGCTGCTTCTTCTTCTTCGTGTAATTTCCGGAAGACTAGATGCCTTTTCGGCACATTGCTGCCTCCCACCGGCCGGGAGTAGGCCTATTCCTCATGTGTCCATTTTTCCTTCAATCCTGTGCCTGCTGCCTGCCGCATGATTATGAATCCCACCAACGTTCTGGGATAGACCGGTCACCCGCCTTACCATGTGTCGTCTGATTGGCTCCCGGGCAGGCATAGTTTTACTGAGTTAGGTTAAGGTTAGGTTTAGGTATAGTTTTACTGAGGTTAGGTTTAGAGACTCTCACTCTTGAGTCTTGATTGTAATGTTTGGGGCTTTTGTATGCCTTTATTGATGATAGGGAACAGTATACAGACAGGAAAGGGGGAGAGAGATGGGGAGTGACACGCAGCAAAGGCCGGCGGGCTCGGGAGTCGAACCCGTGGCGCCGTACTAGCCTGGCTAAGAATCACACTGTCGTTTTTTGCCAACGGCTGATTCAGTCTGGCTTATTAGCCTGGCTAACGCCGTACGGCTGGCTTGGCACTAGCCTAGGGCTCGGCCGACTCACACGTGCACAACAGATTGACGTATGCTTGTTGTAAAGCTGATGCAAGCTCGCAATGCATTTCCAATGGGAGTCACATGGTTTGACACAACATTTGTGTTGTATGAGGGGGAGGGGGGCAGTCGAAACACAGCCGAAAGCCGCACAACACAAATGTTGTGTCAAACCATGTGACTTCCATTGGAAATGCATTGGGGCAAGATGTATCACACCCTTTGTATGATCTAGCATGCATCAATGTTGTATGCTAGATCGAAAGGTGTGAGTCGGGCCTAGGTGACCAGACGAGCTAACCGTCTGGGCCTACCGCCCTATTTTTATAGAGGGTATGCGTGTCATCATACCCGGAACTTCCGGAAGATGAGAGAACCCCACCCCCCCCACCAGTGAGCTGTACTACTAGAACATTTACTGTTCCTAATATATGTAAACGACATGACATCAGCTTGTGACTGCAACTTGTTCCTGTTCGCAGATGACTCGGCACTGCTGGTCTCATCACAGGAACAAACTGCAGGTTGAAAAGGCCCTCAGCTCTGAACTCTGCACCTGGCTCGCTGATAACAAACTATCTTTACACCTGGGAAAAACTGAATTAATTCTCTTTGGATCAAATAGTAATATCAGCAAGGCAGATGGCTTCTTGATTAGAGTGGTTGACTGACAATATTATCACTCGAAAAGATGAAATTACTTACAGGTTCCATCCTGGAGGCAAATCTTTCAGATGATAAAATACTGTATAGCCACCAACGTAATCAAAAAAGTCAACCAAAGAACAAGATAACTGTACAGGACAACAAGATAACTGTACAGGTCAACAAAAACACATTGAAGACCCTAACAGGAGCCCTTGTACAAGGTTTCTTCAACTATGCATGCACCTCTTGGTACCACAGTACCCCAAAGGCCCTTAAAATAAGGCTCTAGACTTCCAAAACAAACTGGTCAGGCTACTACTTGGCCTCACTCCCCGAACCCACCTCACCCTGCCCATTTTGACAGGCTAGAATGGCTTAGGGTTGACGTACAACATCTTGTAATGGGTCTGGTCCACAAGATTCGCTACACCACCAAGATACATAATTATGTACCTGTCTAAATACTTCCTTAATGTCAACGAAGTCCATACCCACAACACCAGAGGGAGTTCAACAAACCATGTGCAACCCAGATTCAGCTCAAACAAGGGACTAAATAAATTTCGCTCCTATGCCACCAAAACGCCCTACCAACAGCCTAAGACATGTGAATCCCTTGACTCCTTCAAAACATTTACCCCATAAATAAAGTCTAAGTCCCCCCCACCCTTTCCCCCTCACCGTATGTTTTTCCCTTTTTACTTCCTTTATATGATATTTTCCTGTTTTTTATAGAAGTGTATATTATTTGTATGTCTCTAAATGTTCTGATGAATTGAAAATGGTGGATCCTGTTGTATACAAGTGCTTAATCATGGTGCCGTCCACAGTAACAGTTTTTGTATTGACTTGTGCTTTCGTTTGAAATGTACCCATTCTGCATACTGTGAAATACAAATTTCAATCAATTTCAATTTTCAATCCATCCTCTTTCTTTCCTCTGCATATCGGATGCACTCCCATGAAAACATGTTCCAGAGTTTGATCTTTTTGGAAAGTGATGCATAGTCCATCTGGGTTTCCCCATTTTTGCCAGGTCCCAGGCCAGTCCACAATGTCCCATTCTAAGTCTGGTCATAGTCACTGTCTTTTGATTGATTGATTGAAATATGTATTAACAGTTTGCAGAATTACAGTACATTTCAAGCACAAACTCAATACAAAGACTGTAGAAGGGAGTTCCAGCCGCGCCTCTAGCCTATAGCAGGCCAGTCTGGTGCATCTCAGGAGCAGGACATATATATGCGAACAAGAAGGCACTGGAGCAGCTCAGACGATTTAGGCCCTTATTTTATTTGTAACAGGGTGCAGGTAAAAAGCGACAACGTTTCGATGTGTTAATTACATCTTCGTCAGGTCATAGCCCGAGGGGGCAACACAGTAAGGCTTAAGTACACGCATGGTGCAGGGGGCAGGCCCTTGGTTAACCAATGTCACACAGCCAGCAATCATTAGTTCATACATAATTTTCACGTGGAACCTAACAGTGAGGAATTATCCAGATGAAAGTTAAAGTGCATTGAGACTATAAATATACAGACTATTGATGGATCTGGTATGAACATGGACACATGTTTGTATCAGTCAAACCTATTTTCAGCTAGGTGCATCGACTGCACACAAGAGGAGCTCTGTAAATTGAGACAAGCAATACTGTGGTGACACACATAGAGTAAACTGCTTAGAGTTATTTACAATTAGGCTGTAAAGACAAAGCTGTTAAACACCCCAGGGGGGTCGGGGGACCAGTCCCTAATCATAGGGGCAGCTCCTATCTCGAACTGTTAATCAACAGCTGTGTGTGTGTGCAGGGAGCTTCCTGCTCTCTGCTCTCCTTTTACAATGTATTTGTGCTTTAATCATTTAGACTGGTTAACAATACAGTTTGAACTATTTAATGTGTTCTGCATACTTCATATATAGTATAGATATTGAATTAGTCTTATTGGTATAAAATATATAGTGTTACATGAACCAGTTGCCACATGATCCCTCCTCCCTTCACCGGAAGGTCCTGTGAGTAAACATTCTGATTGGCTCCCATAAAAGCGGAGGTAGCCTGTTTGTTTCCAGGGAGGCGGGATCTTAAAGTTAGTAAATACTGCGATGCTGTGAACTGCGGTGGTGTTCACATTGAGATTGGCTGAATGATGTGACTCCTGTATTCCACGGGGCTTTCTGCCCGTGGGAGCCTTGTACTGAGAATGGCCGGGTTTCTCAAAGAAGACCGTGCGTAAGAGTTGTAGTGTACGCACGCGCATAGGGCTCTAGGCTTCTGTTCTAATTGGCTGCATGGGCAGCGAATCGGACACCATGTCCTTTTTTGGGAAACGCCATCAATCACGACAAGATAGACATAGAATACCTAGATAGAGCACAGCCTTACGTGTCATAAGGCCTCCTGCATGAATGAATTTAGAAGCAACCCCGTTTTTCCTAAAGCCTTTTTAAATATAAAAATTAGAGAAAGAATCTAGAGAATTTCAGCCATCTTGCCATATGTTTTATATTTCTTTTAGAATTATTTGATTACCCGTGACACCACATTTAGGAAAATGCGGCTATTAATAACCCGAAGCTCGAACCGACCCTAAAAATTCCCATAATGTTAGGCCCGAAGCTCGATAAAGCCCGAAAAAAAAGAAAAGAACGCCACTTTAATGGCCAGCAGCGGCGCGCGCCGTGGTTCAGACAGTGTGTGTCCAAAATGGACTTATCGCCGAAATAAAGGATTTGTGTAGCTCACGTTAGACTGTTAATGTTCCATTTCCATATCATTCTAAATGAACTAGAACTTCAAGTCCTCCTTTAACCAATTCCTTCACAGTTTCCAGTGTCAGCTTATAGTTTTTTCGTTATGATTTTTTAAAAGTTGTATTATTTACCGCACAACTATCTTGTCCTTTGTTCTCTCAGCCACGCTGTCCGCCGTTCAAACATTTGCTCATCTTCAGCAATCCTTTCCTTTCCAATGGAAAACTCCAACGCGAGTCTTTTGACTAATGTAGTGACCACTTATCCGTTTGTTTAAAAACACCTTTCTGCTTTTGTGTGAGCCACTTCATGGGCAGACTGAACATACTAAAGACGCTTGCTTTGTTTGCATGCATGATGTATCTGCTTCTGCTAAAACTCTGATTGTGTGTAAAAAAACAAATGATCCGTTTGGTTAATTTTAAATGCACGCACGCTGAGGAGACGAGAAGAGACGAGATTGTTTTTACTGCAGCGCGCAGTCTCTCTCTGTCTGTCTGTGTCTCTCTCTCTCTCTGTCTCTCTCTCGCGCTTTGATCATAAAATGGTAATTGGTCAATAGTTATATTATTTCTATATAGTCCACATTTATGTCTGCCTGGCTCAGCTGGTTCGGGTCTCTCGGAATGTCGGAAATAATCGGATTTCGGTCGGACTCGGCGCAGGAATTTGAAATAAATCTCGGAACGGGTCGGAATCGGACGAAATTGTCACGGATCCGTTCGGTTTAACTATTTGAAAATATTTTCGGAACGGGTCGGAATCGGTAACATGTCGGTCACAGATTCATTTAAAGAGTAAAGAGAGCCTACTGTCAGCTGTCCAGCAGTCCAAATATTATTAAATTAAATTTCAGAATGGTAGACCTGAGGCCTACCATATACCAGGCCTCAAGCCTGAGGCCTATACCAGGCCTGAGGCCTACCATTGCGTGGCACATCTATGCACGGAACGTCTATGTTCACAGGCGTCATGCTTCACTGCGCGTGCCTAGAACTTTGCTCTTAAGAAGATGCGTAAGAATAATTATTTGAGAAACCCGGCCAATGTCTGTTCAATAAAACTGATCAGATGTGACGACTAGAACCTGCTGCTTGCCTCCTTTCTTCAACTCCGACAACCATCACTGCTACAAAGACATGGTCACTTGGTGCATAAAAATATACATCACTATAAATACACAGGTGTAGGAAGGATAGTACAAAAATAGAACATATTTGGTTTAAGAGACAACTATCAAGTTCATATTTAAGTAAAGTGTCAAGTACAAAAATAGAACAACATTTTTGGTTAAGAGAAAGCTGTCAAGTTCATATTTGAAGTACATACATGAGATTAGAACCAACATTGAGGCAGAAGACCAAACCTAGTTTGGGGATAGACTGCTTTGGGGGCCAAAAAAAAACCAAGTAAATGGCCAAGGACATACAGCACAAATAATAATAGGGCCCCAGTAGGGGGCGGGCGGCAAGGGCAGCACAGCAGCAGTGGTGTAGAGCAGAAGCAGCCTGAGTGGTGGTCTGGTACTTGACTTGAGGGATTCTAAGGGAAAATTAGAGGAAGCAGGACAATTTCAGTTCCTCGTTTAGGCCCATGGGTTCGAGTGTGTATCCAATGGGCCTCTCTGCATAGCACTTTCTTAATGATGTCTCCACCTCGTGAGGAGGTAGAGATCTTTTCTATGCCCCAGAAGCGTAGTGATGCTGGGGAGCCATGGTTGGCTTGTATGTAGTGCCTAGCCATGGCATAATCTAGGTTACCAGTGCGTATTGCAGTTTTATGTTCCCCAATTCAAATTTTTAGAGATCGTTTGGTTTGGCCCACATAAGCCAAGCCACATGGGCATTTCAATAAGTATACCACATGTGTAGAGTTACAGTTGAGAAGGATTTAATTTTGAACCTTTTACCAGGATGTGTGAAATATTTGGCGTTGGAGGAGTTAGAGCAGAAAAGAGGGGGGTCAATTAATAGACAAGGATATGGCTAAATTATGCCAAACCAACAAAACGAGATCTTCAAACCTGACGAAAAGTGAAATAGAAGCCCTTCATGAATTAGAATCCAGGACTGACATTATTATACGCCCCGCAGACAAAGGGGGTGCTGTGGTAGTAATGAGCTTAGACAAATATGATGTGGGTATTAAGTCCCAACTAAGTAACTCAGACCACTATGCCCCCCTACCCTCCAACCCTATCACTGGTATTAAAACAAAAATAGACTCCTTCATTGATATGTCTCATAAAAGGGGATTGATAACTGATAAAGAGAAATCATTTCTTACTAGAGATCACCCCATTAGCCCTGTATTCTATGGTGTGCCTAAAGTACATAAATCCATCATAGACCCACCACTTCGGCCCATTGTGTCCTCTATTGGTAGTATAACAGAACCCCTATCCCAATATGTAGACTTCTTCCTGAGGAACCATGTCCAATCCTTGCCGTCATATCTTGGTGATACCACAGACGTTCTGAACATCATAGCCAACCTTAAATGTAACAATGATGCTATATTAGCCACTTTGGATGTTCAGAGCCTCTATACCTGCATTCCACATCACACTGGTCTCACTGCCATTACACACTTCCTGGGGAAACGCCCCAGTAATGTTTTGCCTCCCTCCATGTTCCTTGTGGATTTAGCAGAAATTATTTTATCCAACAATTATTTCAAATATGCTGGCAAATTCTATCTCCAGTCTCAGGGCACTGCTATGGGCAGTGCTTTTGCCCCCTCCTACGCATGCCTCACCATGGGCTTCTGGGAAGAAAAATATATCCACAATCCCCAGAATAACATCTTTCATTCTAAAATTGCACTATGGTGTAGGTACATAGATGACATTCTGCTTATTTGGACAGGTAGCCAAGATGAATTAAATCTCTTCTTTGCATATGCTAATTCCACCACTGATTTCTTGTCGTTCACTATGGAACATGACCTCCATCAAATACATTTTCTAGACCTCACCATTTTCAAAGGGGATGATGGGAAACTAGAAACCACCATCTACAGAAAACCCCTCAGTAGGAACACCCTCCTTAAAGCCGACAGTAACCACTCTAAACGGCTCACAAGTAACATCCCTGTAGGCCAATTCCTACGTTTCAGGAGAAACTAGCTCTACTCCAGACTTTGTTAACAAAGCCACAGAGCTCACCAATCGTTTTCTAGAGAGAGGCTATGCCACAACCGACATTGACTCGGCATACGACAGAGCTTTACACACTGACCGTGAGACCCTTTTACAAAAGAAACCTAAGAAGTCATCTAACAGACTTTGTTTCTCCACTCAATACACACCAGTAGCAGGCTCTATTAAAAACATCATTTTAAACATCCTTCAAAGTGATCCACAGATGTCCAATACCTGTATTGACCCCCCTCTTTTCTGTTTCAGCCTGAGAGACCGTCTGGTGCACTCTGACCTTACCCCAGCCCCCCCTTCTTGGCTTCCAACCCCCCCCCCCCCCCCCCCCCCCCCCCCCCAGGGTTTCCACAAGTGCGGGAATAGCGCCCAATGCTCTAACTCCTCCAACGCCAAATATTTCACACATCCCCGTACTGGTAAAAGGTTCAAAATTAAATCCTTCATCAACTGTAACTCTACACATGTGGTATACTTATTGAAATGCCCATGTGGCTTGGCTTATGTGGGCCAAACCAAACGATCTCTAAAAATTTGAATTGGGGAACATAAAACTGCAATACGCACTGGTAACCTAGATTATGCCATGGCTAGGCACTACATACAAGCCAACCATGGCTCCCCAGCATCACTACGCTTCTGGGGCATGGAAAAGATCTCTACCTCCTCACGAGGTGGAGACATCATTAAGAAAGTGCTATGCAGAGAGGCCCATTGGATACACACTCTTAACACACTCGAACCCATGGGCCTAAACGAGGAACTGAAATTGTCCTGCTTCCTCTAATTTTCCCTTAGAATTGTCAAGTGTCATCACCATGACTTCAGCTTGTGACTGCAACTTGTTCCTGTTCGCAGATGACTCGGCACTGCTGGTCTCGGACAGGGACAAACTGCAGGTTGAAAATGCCCTCAGCTCTGAACTCGGTAGAATCTGCACCTGGCTCGCTGATAACAAACTATCTTTACACCTGGGAAAAACTGAATCCATTCTCTTTGGATCTAATAGTAATCTCAGCAAGGCAAATGGCTTCTTGGTTAGAGTGGGTGACAATGTTATCACACGTAAAGATGAAATTACCTATAGGTTCCATCCTGGAGGCTAATCTTTCCGGTGATAAAATGGCCACCAACGTAATCAAAAAAGTCAACCAAAGAACAAGATTCCTTTACAGGATCTCCTCACTGGTCGACAAAAACACCTTGAAGACCTTAACAGGAGCCCTTGTACAAGGCTCCTTTGACTATGCATGCACCTCCTGGTACCACAGCACCTCAAAGGCCCTTAAAACTAGGCTCCAGACCTCCCAAAACAAACTGGTCAGGCTCCTACTTGGCCTCACCCCCCGAACCCACCTCACCCCTGCCCACTTTGACAGACTGGCATGGCTTAGGGTCGGCGACAGAGTACAGCATCTTGCAATGGGTCTGGTCCACAAGATTCGATACTCCACCAAGATACCCATGTACCTGTGTAGATACTTCCTTAATGTTAACGAAGTCCACACCCACAACACCAGAGGGAGTGCAACGAACCATGTTCAACCCAGATTCGGCACAAACAAGGGACTAAATTCTTTTCGCTCCTATGCCACCAAAATGTGGAACGCCCTACCAACAGTCATTAAGACATGCGAATCCCTTGACTCCTTCAAAACCGCTCTCAAAGGGCACCTACGGATGGCTGCAATTCGAAACTGGACCCCGTAAAATCTCAATGTTGGTTCTAATCTTATATATATGTATGTACTTCAAATATGAACTTGACAGTTGTCTCTTAATCCAAAAATGTTGCTCTATTTTTGTATTTGACACCTTACTTAAATATGCAGCTTTCTCTTAACCAAAAATGTTGTTCTATTTTTGTACTTGACACTTTACTTAAATATGAACTTGATAGTTGTCTCTTAAACCAAATATGTTCTATTTTTGTACTATCCTTCCTACACCTGTGTATTTATAGTCTGTATATTTATATAGTCTCAATGCACTTTAACTTTCATCTGGATAATTCCTCACTGTTAGGTTCCACGTGAAAATTATGTATGAACTAATGATTGCTGGCTGTGTGACATTGGTTAACCAAGGGCCTGCCCCCTGCACCATGTGTGTACTTAAGAGTTAAACCTTACTGTGTTGCCCCCTCGGGCTATGTCCTGACGAAGATGTAATTGACACATCGAAACATTGTCGCTTTTTACCTGCACCCTGTTACAAATCAATACAAAGACTGTTAACTGTGGGACGACCCAATACAAGAGGGTCCACCTTGTTCAATTCATCAAAACATTTAGAGACGTACAAATATACACTTCTATATAGTCAAAGAACAGAACAGGAATTCGTCATAAAGGAGGTAAAAAGGAAAAAGAAACATATACAGTGAGGGGGCCAGTTTCGAATTGCAGCCGTCCGTAGGTGCCATTTGAGAGCGGTTTTGTAGGAGTCAAGGGATTCGCATGTCTTAATGACTGTTGGTAGGGCATTCCACATTTTGGTGGCATAGGAGCGAAAATAATTTAGTCCCTTGTTTGTGCCGAATCTGGGTTGTACATGGTTCGTTGCACTCCCTCTGGTATTGTGGGTGTGGACTTCGTTAACATTAAGGAAGTATCTAGACAGGTACATGGATATCTTGGTGGTGTATCGAATCTTGTGGACCAGACCCATTGCATTGTCTGCCTTCGATCTCTCTGCCCCCAGGTACAGTAGCATAAATCTTTTTGCACACTATTCTGAACTTTAAAGTAATGCCTTCCCTTCTTTTCCCTTTCCCACTGCTCCTGCCACCCTGCTGTTATTCTTCTTTTAATGATGGATCTGCACTAGCAGCTGCTGGCTGGCTTTTTTCTTTTCATGTGTTGTATAGCACCTTACATGGTTTACATAACATAGTATGACCATTTTACATGGTTTAGACTCTTTAGAGTTTAGACACTTTAGAGTCATACCCAGAGGCGTATCTACAATAAGGCGAGGACAGGCGTCCGTCTGTCCAAATCCATTTCTGGCCTGGCCAAAATCCATACAATGAGAAAAAAAGAAGACAAAAACAAGACCTGAGAACTATTAATGGACAGCTGATTGGCTGTTGCGGTAGAGCGCGACCCTCAATCACCCATTGGAATGTAAATGCATGCCTTTCAGCCTTTGTATCCTACTCGTCTGGTATATCTCTTTGAAAACCTTTAGTGCTACGATTGTGCGCGGGGAGACGACAATTAACACATGATCTTGCCTGCCCAAAACGTAATCCCTGGATACGCCACTGGTCATACCATGACTTTTTACATGCTTTAACAACATCATACTATATCAATCAGTGTCACTGGTCAATGAAAATGTTCAATGTAAAAAAATATATGAATATAAATAAAACATCAAATAATGGCACATTCTTTGTATTTGGTCTTTTGCATCACTGACAATTATTGTATAATATATTAGGCTACTGTCTGCCATGTCTTTAGCCTTCAATCATGACGGAAAAGTGAAACTTGGGAACTTTATCAAAACTGCATGCGTTTAATGGCCAACAGTAATATGCCACTGCATTTTTTTTAGCCCCACGTGTCACTGTCACGAACTCATAGTCATATGACTGAGTGTGAGATACTTAACCTAATTAAGAAAGGAAATTCCATTATTCTGTATTAGATTTAGTAGCAGCAGGAATAGAATAATGGGCTACTCTTTCTGCTCAGAAACATTTTTATTTTAGATGTCTTTAGTTTGTAGCAAGAACTTTCTAGAATTGGAACTGAAAGTAAAACACATAGGCCTATAGCCTAGTTATGTTTCTTTATTTTAAGCCTTGCGGTCAATGTGTCACAAAATTGTGGAACATATCTGTTTTTGTTGTAGCATAATAGGTAGTGTGTGTGTGTGTGTGTGTGTGTGTGTGTGTGTGTCAACAAAAGTCATCAATTTTGAATATTTTTTGAAATATTTTAACAACACAAATTTTGTATCCACATGAAAAAGTTTGAGAATCACTGTTTTAAAGGTAGAGTATAATATGTATATTTGTTAAAATAGGTTAAATAGTGTTAAATAGAGCACTCTATTTATTCTGATAGTCCGGTAGTGTGTTAGGTCTGGATAGTGGATATCAATTTTATCCAATCAGGAAAGAGAACTCAGGATAGAGAGAGAGAGAGATTGCTATCAGAATATAGTGCTTTAACCGTTTAACAAAAAAAACGTTAACCCAAAAATACCACGATATAATGACCTCTCCAGAGTCCAGACCAGACAGAGCCGAGTATAGACAGACAAGAGTTACGCAAACTCCGTTCACTTCATGGGGCCAGTCCAATGGCGACTCTTCTACATAGACTTCTATTAATAGGGACACCCGGAATGCATTGGAGTCTATGCTATGGGCTCGCGCGAGTACTGTGTTTTCTGCCCCCTCAATGTCGTAACTCTTCTATTACATGGCTCTGGACCAGACCAACGCATGACACCTGACTCCGCCTCTTCCACACCGAGAGCCACCGAGCGATCGACCTACCGACCGTCAAAGACAAAACGACACACTGGCAGGATTTTACGGAAGATGCTGAAGAAACGGGAGCTTTTGGTAAGTTTCTGTGTTATTGCCACGTTTCCATTAAAACCGCGCCCTTTGAAAACACAACCTTTTTTCCCACGGCCTATTTTAACTAAATATGTATAGTGATATTTAACCCGTTGCCTTGAACTTCCTTCCGCAGCGATAGCAGCATCTTTTAGCAAAGCTACTGATCGAGGCTATCATGCTAACGTTAGCTTAGACACAGCTAACTTTGGGTAGTATATCGGTGACATTGTTGTTGTTTACATGATCGCTGATGCTACCGTTCGTGCCGCCATATCCTCTAGGATATAATATTCATGAATAATATTAATTATAGTCCGCAGCGTTCTGTCTTGTTGTCAGCCAATTTGACCATTTAGCTATAGCTTCAACGTTATATGTCATTAATATTTCTTCGCCCGGTGTTACTTGCAAGTGTCTGTACTCTGTAAATAAACTTGCCTTGCCTTGTAATCATGCATTACTTTTTTAATCAGATTTATTTGCAAAAATGAACAACTCTTTTTGATCCTCATCATCGTAGTTTATCCTGATTTTTGGAGAGTTTTTAGCCATACAAAGACAAGAGTTTGTTGTCAACTGATTGTTGTCAAGCACGGCATTATTAAGACGCCTGTGTATGTGGGTGTACGTGTTTGTTGGTTCTAACCTTCTCCCTATGGGGTTTAAAGTCTGATGATGGAGCCCACAGTGATTTATAATGATGGACACAGCATGTTCAGACTCGATGCAAGATGGGGCAGCTTCAGTTATTTGTGAGAGCATTAGCTCCTGTACTATATAATTTAAAAGCAGTTTCAAATACATTATTACTTCTGAGCACACCCACGATCCAGAATATTCTCAGAGGGATGCGGTTGTGCAGTGTGGCCATTCAGCATATATTCTATTCTGAATGAATTAAATGGGTACTACTATACTGACAGACAGGCCTTTGATTTGTAGGAAGTTTGGTTTATTGAGTACAGAGGACTGATGTGACAGATGTTTATGATCATGTGTCCTAGAATTACACCCAATATTTAGTTGAACTAATGGTAAACCTTCAGTCCACATCTTGTATATTTAGCATGGTGCGGTTACTGTAGGTTTGTCTACTAGTACTCATCTACTCAGCTGTCCTATTGAAACAAATGTTTGTGGAATGTAGGCTACAAAAACTTGTTTCCTTTCCTAACCTTTTGCCATTGGTATGGATGTAATCCATACTCCGTTGTAGGTGGCCAGGCTGAAAGAAAAAACTCCCGCACACTGTCTTCAAATGCAAGAAGTTTTAATGGGAAACACAACGTAAACTTACACAATGGTGGCCAGGCTGAAAAGTGAAAATGTGATGAGAAAGACTTCCATTTGACAACCTACAAAGGGCAATAAGAACTGGTTGGTCCTCCTAGGGGCAGTATTGAAACATCGGAACACAAGGCTGCTGTACTTTATACCTCATACTTTAATGCTTAGTTTGAGGTATAAAGTACAGCAGCCTTGTGTTCCTAAAACAGAAAGATTGGGTAAGACTGAAGTTATGTATCTTTCAGGAACTTTCACTGCTTTGTCACCATTACTCAATGGCTCTGGTCTCAGCCACGGCGGTAGATATTTTGACATTCCGTTTTTTTTAATGTTGCCACTACACAGGTTCATCCTGATGTTCTGGGCATCTTTGTAATGTTAGTGTTAGTAAAAAGGCAGACTAACATCAGTCACTTTTCCATTCACTGTAGTAGAAGCTTGGTGCGGGGAAACCGCAGATGTGTCGTCTCCGCCTACAGGAAATACGTAGGCTGCGACCATGAGTTCCGTTACGGAATCGGTCCATACACAATGAATTTGTCACCCTTTACCAACCTGTAGGAGTCACTGGTGCAGCAACAAAGATTGCCTCTTCCCTCCAGCAAAATGGCCAATTGTGTTCATAAGGATGCCCAGGCAAGCCGGAGGCACCACATTGGATTCCCCTAGTTCCTGTAGTGATGAGGTGGAAGTTTACCTCTATGCCACGGTGCCACCACAGTGCCCAATAGAGATAGTTTACAGTAGAATATTTGCAAATATATATTACAACATATTTAGAATTTACCTGCTGACGTACCTACTTAGTCTTGATTGTTAATGAAAAGAAAAATAATTTACGTTTCCCATCATTTAAATTAGGCATTATCATATCGCCATCCTAACTTGCCAAATGTACCATATAAGAGCTTCCGAACATGCCATGTATAGATTTCAGCCTGGATTCCGCCCATTGAGTCTACACCAACCTGTGAAATTTCTGCACTAAAGACAAGCCAACTAGTGCAGTAAGCTTGAAGGTCAAGTTTTTGAGTTGGAGTATTTTCCACAAATAGTGCCAAGTTGCCTGCAATGAATGAGTGCAAGAATAATTTAAAGCAACAGAATGAGATGGTGTGTTTTCAGATACCCAGATTAGATATTTATCTGGCATACTGAGACTTGGGTAGCCTGAATCTGTATGCATCCTTGTTTTCCATGGTAAGATTCAGAATGTTGATTCATGCAGGAATATTGCACGAATATGTCATCAGATTCAGAAGAATGGGAAAATGCATAAAATAACTGATACATCCTTCTCCATAATATAAACTATATCTATTGGTCAGAAATTCAAATATTGTCCGCTTGTATTTAAAATGCACACAGCACTCAAGTGTGCTGTGTGTTGAAACTGTATGTTTGCTCTTGTTGTGTACCTGCCAAAAGGAGGAAGGGAGTTTTGTGGCCATGCTGGCATCACCAGCTCTCTAACTGTCTCTCTTTCTCAGTCTGTATTTCTCACCACCTTCAGGCAGACCAGCGATCTCCCTATGCTAGCCTAGTAGCCATCCCTCACTTGTAACATTCACACAATGGTAATTACTGGCAACACCTTGTGTGTACGCGCGTCTTGTCAGGTCTCAAATCTGTGGTTAGGAAGTTTTCCTTGTATTGTAGACTTCAGTGATCATTTTGACTGAATTGTGATTTGTGACACAAAATTGACAGGATTTTCACAAGGTGGTGCTGGCGTAGTTGGGCTGCAGTAACAGGTATACGACCTGTTCATAACCACCTCCTGATCAAACTGTCCCCAGTGTGCACTTAACATTGTTGCTCCTGAGTTTTGATAATAAATTAGGTACTAATGTCCTTTCCTCCTTAGCTGCAGTGTTAGCCAGTTTTAACGACATCAGTATCAGCAATTGTGACAATTTAACCACTTTTTTGGGGTAGTTAATTTGAGCAGAAAATAATTAAAGATGAATGTAACTATGTTGTATTTAAGTTTAATATACTTTTAAATGTAGTATTAAAAAGTAAAATAAAGATACAAAAATACATTGGTGAATATTAATCATCAAACTTTTAATTTGATCATGCATCATTCATACAGGTGGATGATTTTATTTTTATTTAAAATGCCTAATTTCGAAAAATGCATGCATTCATTGCTTTAGTGCTGCATACCAACCAACCATATTCACTTTATTCACTTTCATGGCACAAACAGCATTTTAAATTAATGTAAAGTACTGAGTCTCACAAAATGAACGCTCCTGGCGTGTACGGACACCGGACGGACAATTATAGAACACGCCGGACGGACAATTATAGAACATTAAGATTATAGCCTAACATAATCAGTTCAATCCAAAGTAAAAAGAGGGAGTGTCAGTCCCTTCAAAAGATCATGGATTGGCAGTGGAGCACAGGAGAGCGTCAAAACGTGTTTGTCGTGTTTGGCTCCACTTTATTCAAAGTATATATGATCAACCGCTGTGTCAGTGAATGACACACAAACCACTTGACAGACAAGGAAAGTTTTAAACTAGCAGTTGTAGATGCTAAATTGATCAAGATTGATCAACTGGCTTCATAGCCTGTTATGTTTCTTGTCTAAAAAGGTATCAGAAACTGTTGTTGTTGCAAACAAGTTCCTGCAGTCTGCACTGCTGAATAGTCGGGTTGTTAGAATGATGATTCAATCTGATTTTAGAATTCAGGCAATGAAAGTTTACTTGCGTCTGTTATTTGAGAACCAGATGCTCAGGAGTTGTTAAACTGGCTTACATTTCAGTACCGAGACATGTCCATGAATATCATGAAATCTATTAGGTCAGACCCGCACTGTGTATGTTGGCATCTTGCCCTTTTTTGTGCTCGCCTGTGAAGTCATGTGAAGCTGTATTGCATGTGCATGGCTTGTGTGCGTTGTCTTGTTGCATGTGATGATCTGTACACATAACCCAAACTGTTCTAATGGATCTAAACCAATCAAATAGGTTTGAGTGAGTGATTACTATAGTCAATCAATAGTAATACATAATACAATGGCAACATAAAACTTCTTATTCAGTGGTAGTTGAGTTCAGAAAGTGTAAAGGTGACTTTATACTTCCAAGTGTAAAATGTTTAGTGCCACTAAGAGCATAGTTTATGTTCTTGCAGTAGTTGCAGCCAGTGGGTTTAGCCCCATGCTCTCTAATATCTACCTGACCTGTAATCTTGGTCATAAAGTAACTACAGTTATCTCCATGTACTGGACATGCCTTAATGCTCACTAAGCATGTAGTATATCACGCTCATGCAATAGTGAAACAGGTCTTGGCTCTTATCAGCTTTATGTGATGTGCATTCTAAAGGCAGCGTGACGTTACTCATCTGTACTTTGCTGTGGCCCTCCCTGCAGGGGTTTGGCACTTCTCCATCACTGTCTCCAAGATCGTTAATAGAGTTTGACCTGGATCTAATTATAGTTGCCTGAAAATAATTAACCCCGCTGAGTGGAAAGAAAGGTTATACACTTGAGGAAGAAGGGAACAAGGGTAGAGATAAGGGAAGAGAAAGCAGCTAGCTATATTACTCATCTTGAACCTCTTGGACATTTGCCCAGTACCCATAGCTGCTGGGGGCTACTATTGGCCTCACATAGGGTGGGGGGGATAATCATCAAGTTCAAAATTTGAACACACCCATTTGGGAATTGGTTAACACTATAAATACAAGACTTTTGACACAAAGTAACTCTGTATCTTGAAAATAACCCCCCACCCCTTGAAAATCAAAAAAGGGGAATTTTCTGCCCATTCCGCCTGGTATGCATAAGTTATTCTTACTGTTTGCCTATATGCTGTAATTGCTGTTGAATAAATACTTTCAAGCCTATTTGGGAATTAATAAACACTATAAATAGAACTATTACACCTCAAAGTAACTCTGTATCTTGAAAATAATCCCCCATTCCTATTTCAAATGAAAAAGAACACAAACTGTTTTCTGGCTGTTCCACCAGTTATACATTCACTAGTCTTACTGTCTGCTAAATACTAAAAGCCAAGACAAGTCATTTGGAATACTTTGCTGAACATTTGATTGTATTTTCATTTTTATTCAGTCACTTTGACAAAAGAAGAAAATAACTTTAACTTTTCAGTCTTAAGTAGCAGCTCAAAAATGTCTTATGTTATTCTGTCACTCCTGTCCATATTCCAGTGTGGTTCGGGCATCTCCAAACTCCTGTGCTGTTTTAGTCCTCCTCTTCCTACTGGGCAGTGCCATTCGGAAGATAGGATCGACTTTAGGCAGAAGCGTGGTACTTTCTCTGACAAACTGAACATCCAGCTTCAACCTCTGCTGCTTTGCATTGTTGTTCATGTTGGGTGTTATGGGGGATTGAGGGGGTGTTATGGGGGATTGAGTTTCACTTTTTAATCAGACAAGGTGTGTGTTCATTGATCAATAACAAGTGGAGAAGAGAGAGCAGAGACTGCAGGAGTACCACAGCTTTAAGCTCTTGTCACTCTTAATCAGAAACAATCCTCTCAGCCACTGAACCTAATCGTATGCAATGCCTTCTACTGTCTCCTTCAAATAGGGCAATAG
Source organism: Electrona antarctica (assembly GCF_951216825.1). Lineage (NCBI taxonomy): Eukaryota > Metazoa > Chordata > Actinopteri > Myctophiformes > Myctophidae > Electrona > Electrona antarctica. Next base: position 30,639,308 of record NC_136811.1, on the reverse strand, counting down.
GACGGTCAGTGTATCCAGGAGCAAAGGAACATGATGCCACTTTTGCCTGTAGCCCTCTCTAGTGTTCTTGAGAGTTACAGGTGATGACTGGCACTGCAGAGGGGATAGGACACACTGGAATGCATTGCTGTTGTCTTGGAGTTGGTTCATGCTAATGATCGGCTTATCTTCGCGGCTACCATTGCCTGTTGGATGAGTGGTCAGGGAAAACGACTGCAAACAGCCACCAGTACTAGACCCTGCAGTTTAATCAAAGTAGGTAAATTAGTTGCTGGTGGTGGGCTTATATCTACAGTATGTCAAGTTGGAACAAAGGATTGATTGTGTGAGTCTGTGCGTTGCACTTGCGTTTGATGCAAAATTCTTGCATCCCGCATACCCTTGACTTGTCTTTTCAATGTTTTGTCTTCATGTCTTCTCAAACACACTAATAATATCATTCTGTCATTCTTTAATCCAAGTATTAAAATGGTCATAATTTTACATTTGTTATTATTGCAGGGGCCAACACTGATATTTTCATGAATTGGTACCACCTAAGGTGACCCTCTAGTTTATATTTTGGTTGATAACTCTTCTAAATCAGTAGCTTAATGCCAGTTATATGTGACCAGTGACCACACCATAGACAACCTACGTATAAGGCAAAAACTCAAAATTTCATTATGCTTTAAGTAGCATGTGACATGTCAAACTAGGGGTTTTTCATGATTCTGAATCCATTCCAAGCATTAGTTTTGCACGAAAAACAAACAGTCATTTGGGCTAAAAACGGCCATAGCCAGCAAGTGACAGCCCATACATCCAAACAGAATAGTCCTATCTGATTGTATTAAACGATATTAAACTCACTTTGGCACTCTATTTGGCACTCACTTTATGCATGCGCATACCCTCCATTCAAGTATGAAGCCGTGGGCCATATAAAAGTCCCAGGGCCACATTTGGCCACACTTTGGACACCCCTGGCTTAGGGGATGTGGTTAATTTTGGGGACAGAGTGGAATTCTGACGCACCGCCAGTCAGACTACGTGGCTTCCGTATGCGGTTTAATAGGGACAGGGTTAATAATTAGCGTGTCGAAATGGCAGTTCATCTGAATAGCGGGCTTCTTAATGCTGGCGTATTTTTTGAGTGGTGCAACCACTCCCTTATGGAGCTATGTGTGTGGGTGGCTGGGTGGGTGCGTCTGAGCACGAAAACAGCATGGTTGTTTTTCACCACCTGTGCGCCACCTAACACACACAAACACACACGCACATATTAACTGTATATATGGTGATTTCGTGTGTGACAGTACAGTAGAGGGTACAGTAGAGGGACCCCCACACGGTCATTTCTCAACCGTTTCGGACGCGGGGCGGCTCACCGGAATCGGCCGACACCCTGGGTGTGTTCCTGTGGGTCTGGAACTTCCCCCCCCAACCCCACACGGAGTTGCACCACTCACTTCACACGGGTGTGATTTTTTTGTTTAGTAAAGAGCTGTTTATCTCACCCCCTAGCCTAGTGGGTAGGGGTAAAACTTCTGGGAACTCGGATTACTAAAGAGCTGGAGAGATGAGAAGATCACTGTTGCAGAACAATAACTCTGTAGCACAAAGATTACTATCAGAATATATAGCTAAATATATTATTATTATTACTATTTTCTTTCTTTTTCTTTTTTTTAACAAAACATCCTTTCAGCCCCTTTAATGGGAAACACTGAGGTGCATCACAGGAATGATGCACATGAATGATGCACATGAAATCAGATGTTTTGAATTGTTTTCAACAGGAGCGCTGTGTATATGCTGGAAACGGCAGCAGTGTGATTAGCAGGGCTTAAAATTATTTTTTCAAATTGGCGGGATAGGATTCCCCCTATGCTTTTATACACTTTGCAGGGGGACACTACAAGTACAAGCTAAGCTAATATTTGAGGTGTGGTGTATATATTAGAGAGAGAAGGGAACAAGAGGTGACAAAATAAATACTATTATGTAGTATCAGCCCTCGGGAGTTTGACACTGACAGCAGCCAGAGTAGCTTACATAGCAGTCCTCCTCCAGGGGATATATATGACACACTCGTATATATCCCGTCTCTGTTGCAAAGGTTCCAATATTTGACACCAATCGAGATCTGGGCGAGAGCAAACCGTCTGAGCTCTTGGACAAAATTCTGAATCTCCTGCGAATACGAGGCTGACACGTTTTTCAGCTGCGCTGCAAATTGCTTTGTAGTTGGACACTCATCTCCATGCAAATATATTTTTCACCTTTTATGACAATATAGGATGTTTTTCAGTTTTGGTTTTTGCTGTCACATTCAGCTCTCTCTCTCGACCCAGTAGCTAAACGGAGACACAGGGAAACAAAGTGGAAAATATTGACAAAATGACGGTGAATGTTTATTATTCATATCCAAAGATTTGGTTGAGTTGCTATGTTTTTTATCTACAGCGTCTGAACATTACACACACAGACAATTTGATGCTATGAGGCAGCTTGATTTGTATTTTGTCATATATTTAGTCTATTTTAGAATATTTTCTGCAGCAGTGCTGTTTGAGATCACTAAAGTTCATGGTAAACTTTGTTCAAGAAAAAAAAACCTCCTCATTGTATTCCTCATTGTAAAAACTACATGGGCACAAACGGCAATGCAAAATATTATAATACACACACTAGTCTACAATACACAACTAGTCTAAAATTAAGGTATCACACCGAAAATTCCAAAACTGAGCACTTTTCAATAATCATAATCGGAAAACAATATTGTGACACAGATGAGCCATAACTCACAGCTGGGGTCACACTGCAAAAATAAATACCGTTAACCCCCTGTTGAAGACCAATGATCTAGTACAAATACCCATTACTTCCAAATGTGTAAAATTGTCTTTGTCCGACCTTACACCATTTACTAGAATACTTGATGCTCTCAGAAATTGAAATACTGTAGATCAGATTAAGATCACACACCTGTAATAGATATATTTAATCTGTGGGGATTTACTAGTTAATCTCAGGTGGCCACTGACAAGAAAACATTGGTCTGTCTGAGCTGCATAGGGATTACAGGCAGATCATATACGTAAAGGTACTTAATACTATCAGATGTGGATTATGTTTCGAAGGCTAGATGCTAGACCCATACTAATTAGCACTTCAGGTCTTCTATTTGTTCCTCATTGTTGCATGTTTCTATTTGCCTGAGCTGTCTGTCTTTGTCTTGCAGCTTTCCGAGAGACAACCCTACAGTGAAGATGAGACCATGGTCCCAGTACTAGCCTCAAAGAAAGCCAGTGAACTTCCTGTGAACGAAGTAGCGTGTATCCTCCAGGTAATAAGACAACCATCTTTAGCCTTTGTTGATTTCTGAGGGGAAATTGTTTAACACAATAACAGCAGCAAATAGGCTTTGTGCTGTAGTCTGCAGTCCCAGGTTTCCAGAATGTGGCATACCAATTTCCTGTTCCGGTTCATAACTTCGTTTGACTCCACAAACGGCAGGTTTGAACTGGAAACACTTAATGTGTTTCTAGTTCAAATCTGCTCCTAAGCAGAAGTGTATTATAGGTAATAGAAGTAATGTGAATAAAGTGCAGTGCAAAACTATCCTTCAGAACTGTCACATCGCTGGTGACTAGGAGTCATGAGCAAATATTCAGCATCATGGTGACCAATACTGAAATCTGGTACTAAAACTGGTGTTTGTATAATATATTAAATTATTAATCAGTTAATAAACAAGATCTTCACTGGACAAATACACAACAAAAGTACGGTAGTTTTTTAAATGTTATTGTCATATAGCCAGCGCACCCGTCTACAGTCCCCACTGACGGGCACCGTCCCAGCCTGTATCACAAGTGTACTGCTTTATTGGGTCGTCCACTCACAGTTAACAGTCTTTGTATTGAGTTGTGCTTGAAATGTACTGTAATTCTGCCAACCGTTAAATATTTCAATCAATCAATCAATGTAGGAGTACGTGCAGTAACAAAGATCAACAGCCAGTTGTGTTTGTATAGATGCTCGGCAAGTAGGGATGTTAATAGTTATTAACATTTTCTTTATTTTTATTATCGGCAAGCCATATGGTGGTCTCGAACCCCTAGTCTCTATGGTGGTGGGCAGGTACTTTACGTCTGTGCCACCTGAGCACATAGCAGACTGTTTTGATTTGATTTGGATCAAACTTGACAGATTATTTGGGGGTAGGATCAGTACCATTGTTATCCTCCTTCCCCCAAAAAATCTGTCCGTCAAGATGACGGCACAATTCAGCGTTTAGCCCTATGCTTGTACAGTACATGCCTACATGGGCCATATTTAGAGTGGTTTTCTATAAAAGATTGGGTTGGTCCAAGTTACGCTGTGACACATTTTAAGAGAAATATTCATTCACCTGTTGTTGCGGGACCTGAGGCCTATGAACCAAAACACACAAATAATTTGACCTGGTCGAGGTGCAGTATTTGCTTGTGACTGTGAGAGAAGAAAGCACTTGAAGTTAAGACTGTTATACCATCTACTCTGGCCTCACCACTGGCAAACCATTGATTGTAGCTCCTTTGATTTATATTCTGGCCAAGCAGAATTGTACAAAGTTAAAATGATGAGCTTCTTTCTCAGTACTACTGCTCAGGCACCATCTAAGGGGAACACACTAAAAGCAGTATTGTTATTGCTCAGCAGCACAAATCAGCATGTCAGAGTTCACTAAAGCTTAATTATGTGATCCTTTGTAGCAAATTGATTCCAGAAACGAGTGTACTGAGATTCCATTCAAATAAATTGAATATCAAAATTCAAAACATCGCTGTCACATATGCTGATGTGGCAATGTGTCTTCTTCTCAGGCTGACCTGCAATTAGGTCTAACCCAGGAGGAGGTGTGTAGGCGGAGGGCTTATCATGGCTGGAACGAGTTTGACATCAGTGAGGAGGAGCCGCTATGGAAGAAATACATCTCCCAGGTACTAAATCCTATGTTTTTTTTTAAAGGACCACAACACAAAGAAAACAGTGCCAGGGGGTGGACACCAGTTTTGGTCCTGGGTGCCATTTTAGCCCATTTTATAATGGGATAAAAGAAAGAAAATGTAATTCTATTGTGCATGTCATGTGCATGTCATCACCTGCACACCAGATTAGAGGAACTTTCAAAAAAATGGATTTAAGCGGTCACTAGTCAACTCCAATAGTAGCTTAAGGGGGTGGGATTTATGCATAGGTCAATTCCTGAGGTGAAGAGAATAGTCTTTTTCCCCAGACTCTTTTCCAAACTCTCCTCTCCACTCACTATGGATCACTATGGTGGATACAAATTGAATGTGTTACACCAAGTGGAATTACCACTTGTCACATATCTGACAGGCTGGATCCAGTAGTCACCACACCAGTAGTTTAATTTACAAGCTTCTTCGGCAGTTAATCAGTCATTGCTTCTTTTTATAATATCAATTGGTCAAAATGTTTTAAGTGGCTGGTAATGTATAGGATGTTTCTTCAGCCAATCTGGCCAGTGGTGATGAAATGTCAGTTCATTGCTCCCTTTTTCCCCCCCTTCAAAGTGAAATATCTCTGCTACTCCCAGGCAATCGCAGGCAACCCCTGAGTTTGGTGTGTTTGTCTGACAAGGACACACTACCAAATATTGTGTTGGTTTCCAGGGGGAAGGATGAAAAAGGAGAGATGTGTTCTATGGTGGTGAGCTGTTCTGAGTCCTCTGTGGCCACAAGCAGAACAGAGAGAGGTTAAATATAGCACAGCCACCAGAAGAGGGCAAGAGATGAGAGAAATTGGAAGGATGGAATGGGACATGAGAGAAGCACAGGAGAGACTGGCTTTTCTTCCCTGAAATAAGAGGGGGCTTTGTCCTATTTTTCTGTCTTTTTTTTTTACCCTCCTTCTATTGTTATACAGTTAGTTACAAGTGACACATTACGTAGACATTGTTAGATAATAAAACTAATTATATACTTGATCTTATAGCAATTTGGAATTGGAATTGGAACATTTATTATTGTAGTTAATACATTACATGTAGAATGTGAACTAAATGTTGCTTGCACTTCAGCCTACGTAACCACCAGAAATTAGAATGTCTATCAGTCTGCTTTTTCCAATGAGCCTGGCATTGACACACCAGCTTCACATATCTGATAATGGCGAATGGCAGATGCTACTCTGAACAGGAAATCACCATTTAATTGCATGGATTTTATGACCATGAAAGGAAACTTATATTGTCTACAGGTTGCAGTGGTTTAAATATCTCAAAATGTACCAGTCCAGAACTCCAGACATGAATGTCTGGTGCACGATGAGAGCTCCCAGGTACATCTGCCATGCGTTTTCTTAAGCCCCACAAAACAGGCCAACCTGGGGAAAGGGTAAAAAATGCTACGGACAGTCACAGAGAGAAAACGTGACGATAGAAAAAGTAAATATTAGTCAGAACGATGTCAACGAAAAGTTTGTCGAGTTTCCATGGCTGCTGCGGTCCTTTGCCGTGAGTTCCCCAACATTGCTGACCAGTACAGTATGTTCAGTTCAGTCAATCGGTAAACAATCTAAACATGATATCATGACGATGCCATAACCTAAGTCTGGCTCGGGCTACCTCTAAATGCTATTATTTACATAACTTGATTGTTTACTGTAGCCGATTCCTGTGACTTAAACAAAAACATAGTTTTCAACTGGGAAAGGAAACGTTTCAAGCATGCAATAGAAAGTAAAAAATCACAGTATCACACCCGTGTGAAGAGAGGGGCGCTCTTATCATCTTACAACATCGAGGACAAAAAAAACATTGACAAAACAAACATTAAACTCTGTCCATTGTCAATGGCGTTTTTAATGTTTGTCTATGGAAAAACAAACATTAAACCTGTTTATAGGAGGGGCTAGCGTCCCTCAAAAATAAGGTAAAATGACCGATGGGCAAGTGCCTCTGAGACCTTAGTGTCAACCCCTGAACTGCAGTGCTGCCACTCTTCACTGGAAAAATGCAGAAGAATATAGTAGAAGCGCTTTGTTGGTTGGGCTGTTCGATCCTGTTGTTAGTATGGAAATGGGGTCATTTGAATGCGTGCTGCTGAAAATAGCCATGGACCTGTTGGCCTAGTTCACTGAAAGAATGTGCTCAACAATGGCTCAATGGCTGAATGATTGACACCTTTTCTGAGCTTGTTGACATGTCAAGTTTGTATTGACTGGACTATTGATTCTGCACTATTGAAGCTAACCAGTTTAATTTATGTCATAACGTCTCCGCTCTCTTTCTCCCAACCACTACTATCTTTCTATATACCCCCCCCCCCCCCCCCAACACACACACACACACACACACACACACACACACACACACACACACACACACACACACACACACACACACACACACACACACACACACACAAACTCTCCTTCATTTCTCTATCTGTCTTTTCCTTTGTCCCTTCCTCTGTAGTTTAAAGATCCTCTCATCATGTTGCTGCTGGCCTCGGCAGTCATCAGCGTCCTCATGCACCAGTTTGATGATGCCTGTAGCATCACTGTGGTATGTGCACCCGACATTGTTCACTTTTCTTTATTCTTTTGATTAGTCATTTTCAGGCAACAGTACACTACTTACCGTACCTTTTCTTTTTTCTTTGGTCTTTCTTTCAGCCTTTTGATCTCTTTTGTTCTCTTATACGCCTACACTGATTAAAAACATGAGTCATTGTGTCTGGGTCACATGGATGGCGGGACAACTTACATGCTGTAGTAAAGCCTTTATAAATGTTGCATGATGTCGCCATGTGTTATTTTCAGCAAAGTATAAATTAATGTATTGTACGTTGAGTGCTGACGGACATTTCCAGGACAACAGAACCTGATGGCAAAGATACAGAATAAGACGTGTGCATGTGTGTGCACGCGTGCGTGGGTGTGTGTGCGCGTGTGCGCCTGCCTGCCTGTATTTCAGGGAATGTACTGTAAGCTGATTTCATGAACTATGAAATGGAGGATTTCTGATTTGAGTTATTGTGTAGGAGCAGTGTCTGACTTGTGACCAGAAAGCATGAGAGATGAGCTGTGCTTGATTGTTCTGGATTCTTTTGATGAGCACACGTCATTGGTTTTGATCAGGCTCGACTACTATTGGTGTAATTTTTGACTCCTTCAACTCTCTCTCTCCTTCTGACAGGCCATTATAATTGTTGTAACAGTCGCCTTTGTCCAGGTAAGGGGTGTGTGTGTGTGTGTGTGTGTGTGTGTGTGTGTGTGTGTGTGTGTGTGTGTGTGTGTGTGTGTGTGTGTGTGTGTGTGTGTGTGTGTGTGTGTGTGTGTGTGTGTGTGTGTGTGTGTGTGTGTGTGTGTGTGTGTGTGTGTGTGTGTGTGTGTGTGTGTGTGTGTGTGTGTGTAAATAATTACACTGGAACGTTTCAGTATCAATAACATTGTGATTGATAATGATATTTATCAGTTATCACAAAATGTGTATTAAAAAAAAAAAAAAGCCAAACTATGTTGAATAACGTGGTGATATGGAAGTGAGTGGGGAAATGGCCATGTGTAAAGCAAAGTGTTAAAGCACATTGCGTTACAATATTGTGGTACTCAAAATATTTTGGCTGGTCTGTATGTGTCTTTCTCTATGTGCATATGTGGGGGCGTGCATTGGAAACACATGGCCTGCCAACAAACATCTCTGCTCATTTATCATGGCCTCATAAATGTTCGATCTTTTAGGAGTCCATGAAATATGAATAGGAACTATCAGTGTGAATCCTTGCATACTGTGTGTGTGTGTACTGTGTGTGTACTTTAAGCTGATTTTAAACTATGAAATGGAAGATTTCTGATTTGAGTTATTGTGTAGGAGTACCGTTCAGAGAAGTCTCTGGAAGAACTGGGAAAACTAGTGCCTCCAGAATGCTACTGGTGAGTCTCTCTCTGTGTCAATAACATTGTCATAGTCATAAACCGAGTAATAAAGGCAAATGCATCTAATATGCATAAAACGTAAAATGAGGGAGAAATATATTACTAAATGTCTCAACCAAAACCTCTTCTCCTTATCTCCTCCTCTCCATTCCTACCATTATACCTCTCCTCTGTCTTTCCGCCCATGTACTCCATCTTTCCATCCATGTCTGTCTCTGTCCTCCATGCTCATCCTCCAGTATAAGAGAAGGGAAACTGGAGCACCTTTTAGCCAGGGACCTGGTTCCAGGAGACACAGTGTGTCTGTCTGTGGGAGAGAGGGTTCCAGCTGACCTCCGCCTCTTTGAGGTACTGACACGCACACACAACACAGTTGTCCTACATAACAGTGTTTCTTAATAGCTCCCCTGCATTTATATGCAATTGTGTTAGATTGTGTCAAGATTGTTTAAAAAAAATAGCAGATATAATGGCTCACAGTGCACTTGTAAATTGGCTATTTAAACATACAGTATACTAAGTATAACATGGGATTAATGTGTTAAAACTCATTTTCCTGGGGATCCCCTGGAACCTCTAAAGGGGACCCCTAACTTTGAATGGGAAATCTCAATGCTGTGTGTGCCCCTTTGCCAGGCGACTGACTTGTCTGTGGATGAGTCCAGTTTAACAGGAGAGACGGCGCCCTGCCCCAAGTCCACCTTTCCCCAGCCTGCTGCCCTTAATGGGGACCCGGCCTCCCGCAGCAACCTATCCTTCATGGGCACCCTGGTGCGCTGCGGGAAAGCCAAGGTACCAACAACACCTCACAATCTCACATCGCCTCGACACCGCATAATCACTGGTTTCATCTCTCTCATGAAATGATATGCTTCTCTTGTTACGTTAAATGCTGCTTTTGTATATTTTGCTTTCAATTTCCTTTGATCTTAATGTTTGATAAATACACAGGGATTTGCTTGGTGTTGTTGGTGCAGAAATATATTGACAGGGTAACATAGTACATGCTGACGCACACAGTACAAGGACAACAAGACCTTGTGTACAGTACAAAGCCAATGTACAACACTAAAGACAGTAGGCATTACTTACTTGTATAATGTGTTTTTGGTTTGAAACTAGAACACTATAAGGTAAATATTTGTCTTCTACTGTCATTTGAAATATTTGTTATGCTGGTCACCAAAAGGTTTCGTCCCCCTTTGGTTTGCTTTCTTCTAGGGCATCGTCATAGGAACTGGAGAGAATTCCGAATTTGGGGAGGTTTTTAAGATGATGCAAGCAGAGGAGGTATGTATTTGAATACCCCAGAATATATATATATATATATATATATATATATATATATATACACACATATATATTTCATATTTATATATTGATAGAAATAACCGTTATCATTTATTGTATCCAGGCCCCTAAAACACCTCTACAGAAAAGCATGGACCTGCTGGGGAAACAGCTCTCTCTATATTCCTTTGGGATAATAGGTTGGCAAATGGCAATGTTTGTTTTCTCAAATTCATATTTTTAATGTATTGTGTCATTGTGTGTGACTTCTCCCAGGCCTATTTATAGTTTTGTCGGTTAACTACCAAAATGCAAATGCGTCATGTTTCAGGGGTGATCATGCTGGTGGGCTGGCTCCAAGGAAAACGGATATTGGACATGTTCACTATTGGTGTGAGGTATGCAGCGGTTGATATCTGATAATTTTCTTTATTTCTCCATCTCTTTCCACTTTTATTGAAACGGCATTGGAGAAGTGGAGCTTTTATGGCAAATAATTTCACCCACTTCTTTATACCTGTAAATCTGTCAAGTTGAGTTGAGCTTTCATCCTGGTTCATTCTGTTCTACTGTGATGGCCAGTCTGTTAACCCATTTTGGGCGGGAACCCCTTTTGGTGTTTTAGCCACCGAATGGCGTGCTATGAACTTGTAGGTCTGCTATTTTTGAAAAATCTTAAAATGTGCCTCAAATCTTTCAGAAAATTGTCGTGATTTAGAAAACATTTTTTAAAATTTCGACGTCAGGCCTGAATGGCCTGAAAAGCCCATACCCTGCATTTTTGTTTTGTACTTTGATTTCACAAATATTATGGTTGTTATTAAGATTACACTCATGTTTTGCTTACTGTGTGCATATATACCACACTGCATTGATTGTGGATCTGTTTCCTTCCCTCTTCAGCCTGGCCGTAGCTGCCATCCCTGAGGGTCTGCCCATCGTAGTGACCGTAACCCTGGCTCTGGGCGTCATGCGCATGGTGAAGAAAAGGGCCATCATCAAGAAGCTCCCCATTGTGGAAACCCTTGGTATGTTCCTGGTACATATGATATAACACAGTAGATTCTAGTCTTTACACTGTAAGCAACCACATCTCAGTGCTGTTGGTATGTTCCTGGTACATATAACACAGTAGATTCTAGTCTTTACACTGTAAGCAACCACATCTCAGTGCTGTTGGTATGTTCCTGGTACATATGATATAACACAGTAGATTCTAGCCTTACACTGTAAGCAACCACATCTCAGTGCTGTTGGCTAATGGCGAGATTGAGTCAGTTGATGGGTATCCATAGTGCATTTATGGCCCCTATATTAGAGCGATGTTTGCCAAAGGTTTCACTTGAACAAATGGAAAAATGAGACAGCCATGGTTTATGTGAGTCAATGTTTCCTTGGTTGTGGAAATTGGACTCGTAGAGAGGATTATTCAACAGATTGAAGGGTATTATATTTATAGTGATGTGTATATATTTTTTCATCCCAATCTTCCTTCCAGGATGCTGTAATGTGATCTGCTCAGACAAGACGGGCACTTTGACCAAGAATGAGATGACTGTTACTCACCTGTTCACATCAGATGGATTCCATGCTGAGGTCTCATCTAATTTGTGTTCACTTTGAAACATACAGTCCACCAGACCGCACTTAGATTCAGAACTAGATTCATGCCTTTAAACTTGAAAGGGAGAACAACTGAATGTTGACTTTGTGTTATTCCTATGCCCTAGGATGGTGAGAACTGTTTACTCTTTGTAAACACTCACTTCCACTTCCAAGGGAACAGTTTGTGTTACATTACCCAATAGAGCGCAATAGAGTATACATTGGAAAAATGGGGAAGAAAATGTGACTGTGCCAACATCAACAATGACACCATATATTTGACCCAGCACAGCATTTTGAAGTCATTTAAATGCCCTGCTGTGTTAACTGGAGAGAACACAGCTATTTCCCTCATTTCCAGTTGACATACCTGATATTTTACCTTTGGGGCAGTGTGTTTTCATTGTTGTATCTGATGGAATTATTGACAAAGCTGTCCATCCTCAGGTGACGGGTGTTGGCTACAATGGCGACGGAGAGGTGCTAGTGGATGGAGAGATGGTTCACGGCTTCTCTAACCCCTCTATCACTAAAATAGTAGAGGTGAGCGTTTGTACTGCAGCTCTGGGCACAATAGATTATTTATGAAAAGAAAAAGTAGAAGATGTATTTTAGGAAACTATGGAACAAAATGAGTCCTGATATTCTTTTGTTGCTTTGAGGATGAATCATCTAGTCTGGCCAATGCTGACTGCATGGTACAGCATCAATGAGCTACTATAGTGTATATGACTAGGTCTGGGAAAGCTTCATTTATTTTTCGGTAATTGCTCAGCCAGAGTGCGTAATTTAATTTGTTCTCATATTTGAATGCCCCTGACTACACAGCCACTCGACGTACCAGGTAGCTAGACTTATTGGAATTATACATTTCTCTTTAGTGGTAAAGTTGTGAACACAGCATTGTTTGTCCAATTTAGATTATTTGTTAATGCTGGAGGTGTATGTCCGCCCATGAACTCAGAGGGAGGCCCATATTTATTTATGAGGAGTGCCTCCAGTGAGACTTAAGTTTCATGTCATCGCTGACTTCTGGGAATCGCAGAACACTTTAGATTACAGAAATTAAATTTACACAGTAAGAGTGATCTCATGGCCTAAAAAGGAAACCTAAACCCTGAAAATAGCCGATCTACAAGTGAGTCTCATCACATCACGTTGTGAGCTTGTAGATCTGTTATTTTCAATGCACGACATCTTCGTACAACAGAGTATATTAACCATAACCTGAACCATTCTTTGTAGGATCTCATTTTGTTTCAAAAAAATTATAAAAAATAAATAAATAAAAAATACAGTAATTAAATAAATAAATAAAACAGTAATTGTATTGTATCAACCATTATAAGACCCTACTGGCAAATCCACTTAATAGTCTACACATATTACGCACAAAAGATCAAAGGAGCCGCCCAAGACGCAGTCCAGTCATGGTGACCAGGCTAGGAAGCCACAACTGCAGCATTTGGTATGCTGCAGACCAAAACATTATAAAATGCTGTATAATAAATCCTGTACAACTACCCAAACCTAAACAAAAAAATTACCCAATGAATGAAAATGTTCTTTAAGAGAAGGCCTGAAAAAGGTTGATGTAAAAGGTTGATTCTTGTGTGTTGTTAATGTGTGTGTTTGTGTTTCTCTAGGCTGGTTGTGTGTGCAATGACGCTCTGATCAGGAACAATACACTCATGGGTCAGCCCACCGAGGGATCGCTGATCGCCCTGGCCATGAAGGTAGAAACGCAAACACCAACACTTCTACTTTAGTGCTACTGCACTTGTGAGGACTGTCTGTTGACTACAAACTTGCTTGATTAAACTATTGGCCACAGGTTCTTTATTTCCCTCAGTGATGCCTGGAAGGCAGCCATCGTGCTTTGAACTTTTTTTTTTTTTTTTTTGGTTGATCCCAGTACATGTAGTCCTTATTATCTAACTAATTTACCGTCAACACCCCCATCTGGTGTCTGAATTGTGTACTCCAGGACTGCCACACATTGCATTTCTATTGTGGACACCTTTTAGTTTGAAAGCCGTTTCACTTAGAAACCGAGAGTCAGGGAGTGTATTATCGCTGTAAAGGGTCCCGCGAATGTTATTTAATTCACCCAAAACATACATTTTGTAACCGGGGATTATATCGTTTCGAGAAATGAGGCGCAAATCAAACTTGTTTTGATCCAAAAAGAAGAATCCGAGATCCCATAGACAGCATAAGCGGAACACTAAACCGGAGTTGAACGAGCGTGTAGAGAACACAGTTGTGAACCATAATCAATTTATATTAAAATAGGCGATCTCGGCGGGGATGACGTTTGGACCAGAAGGCGTCAAAAGGCGATCGTCTGGACGCTGCCCAGACGAAGACATTTTTGGGTGAATCCGCAAAAGTTTGTAATCGTATTGCCGTTTCGTCCACACGGATCCGGTGTTTTGGGTGACCGAATAAGCTCATTTTTGAAACCGGGTCCCAGACTGAACAATTTATTTTTTAAAGATTTGATTTGGGGCTTTTAATGCCTTTATTGATAGTGAACAGCTCGGCAGCCTAGGTGCCCACATGGTTGAGCTAACCGTCTGGGCCAGAGTGAACAAATCTGAAGACGCAACCCTTGCGTCTCCGTGTGTACAACCAAATATACATCTTTCTGATGTCCCTGTTTGTCCACTCGTTTTTCTTTCTCCAGTCTCTCTCTCTCTCTCTGTGTTGTTTCCTCCTTAAGTCCCACCCCCTCATATTCTCCATAGGTTGGCTCAGGTTGATTGACACCCCAGTTACACAATAACAATTCTACCATGAACAAACGGCAATATAAATTGAAAAGTAATAGAAACACATCTGTAGCAGGGTTCTAAAATTGTAAACAACATTTAGCAAAATTATGCAGGGCACTACATGCGCATGTGTCTTCTCTCTTTGGTTCATTGTGGCAGCTACAGCGCCACTTAACAGGCCGGATATATACATGTATACTACAGGCGTATTGGATGTGGCATATTCGTGGTTTCGTGTGGACACACATTTCTTGAGACGATTCTGTGTGTACTGTAAACCTTTTAAAAACGTATTTGTGTGACTGTGGATGTGGCCTAAGCATCATATCACAAAGTGAGTTTAAATATCTCTGCTAAACAAGCAAGCCAAGAGCCTCTTGGGAGTGGCTGGCTGTGAGCACGCTGCCATGACAATGAACTGATAATGATCTGCTTTAGATGATTGCCTTGGATAAAGGCACATCTCGCTTTGAGCCAGGTAACTGTGTTTATAAAGCAGACAAACTGGGATGTTTGCAAGATGGTTGTAATTTGATAGAAGATAGACAACCTACTGTAGATTACACAGCAAAAACCTGACCAAACCTGACTAATTCAAATTTGTGTAACAATTATAATTGATGTTACTCAATTTTCAGTTCAATATTCTCCACTCGATCTAGAGACAAAAAATTAAAAATAGTTCTACTCCACACGAGTAAAGACATTCTGGTGTCTAAAATTGATAAAGTACCCCTCTAATGTCAGAAGTTATCTGTTGATCTACATGTTGCTGGTTCACATTCTTTGACTGAGCCTTGAGCGGTGGTGACTCGTTCACCTTCCTCAGCGCCCTTAACAAGGTACAGTACCAATCCCTGTGACTGAAGGTCTGGAGTGTACAGGATGATGTGTATAAGCCTCCTTCGCCCAGCGACTGCACCAGGCCATTGGATTTTAAATGAGTGTGTGTGTGTGTGTGTGTGTGTGTGTGTGTGTGTGTGTGTGTGTGTGTGTGTGTGTGTGTGTGTGTGTGTGTGTGTGTGTGTGTGTGTGTGTGTGTGTGTGTGTGTGTGTGTGTGTGTGTGTGTGTGTGTGTGTGTGTGTGTGTGTGTGTGTGTGTGAACTTTGTATTTCTTGTTATGATACAATAGAGCACCAAAGTCTGACGTCAATATTGGTAGAGGGCGTAAATCCATGGGATCATGTACTTTTTATTTGCATTGTAATCCCCATGGGGATTTTAGATCGCCTCATATAATAACTGTGTTTGAAAAATAAACAAATCATCCAGGCCGCTTCACTCATATGGATATGAACAATCAACTGACTGAGAGAAAACGCTATTGTGACTGCTACTGAATTAGTTACATTTTCGCTAGAAACAGACTATCATATATGAGTGACTGATTGTCGCAAACAATACAGAGACACCTCCCTGACGATAACGCAGAGACAGCTTGTTTATTTTTGGACGCTTATATGAAACGATTTAAAGATGACCCCATATCTATTCTCCATAGTCATAGACATTTTTATGTATGTGCGCACTGCAAATATGTCCGGGCGGAAACGAACGACTCAGAACACAATAGGTTCGCCTGAGAATTTTAGTTCCTATCTAAACTACTGTGCTGAAACTGACACAGAGGCAGTTATTGCGGACCCCCGCAGATAATAACAATGCAGCTGGTAATTAATTGATTTAATCAATTCTTGTTTAAAGTCAACTCTAAATAAAAGAAGGAGCCAATGTAAAGTTTCCCAAGACTGGGGTGATTCTGCTCACGTCTTCTGGTTCTTGTTGGCCGTCTAGCTGCAGAGTTCTGAATTAATTACACTCCAGTCTCTGTAGGGATTTCTTACAGAGACCAGTAAATAAGGCGTTACAATTGTCCAGCCAACTTGACACACAAGCGTGAATCTGTTTTTCAGCAGGGATAAATACAAACATTACATGGCAATGTCTCTAAGATGAGATGAAAGAAGGTTGTCCTGGTCACCTTGCTTATATGGGAGTTGAACCAGCTGAACATTTGGAGTGCGTGTGTTACTTCATTCAGAAGGTGCAATTAAAATTGTCAATGTTAAACTATATACTGTATGGTCCTGCTTTGTCTGTTTATAAGCAGATTTTACTCCTGCATTCTGCATTAATGTTTTTGTGGTTAGTGAGAGACAGAACAGCACGAGAGTAAAATGGCGACACTTTTTGTTGTTGAACAGCATACGTGTGATGTGTGGATTGTGACTTGTGAGATTTAAAGATGGTAGTGGTGCTTTGGCTCAGCCATCTCCCCTGCTCCTTTTGCATTCCAGATGGGTTTAGAAGGCCTCAAGCAAGAGTATGTGCGTCAGCAAGAACAACCCTTCACCTCCGAGCAGAAGTGGATGTCTGTCCGCTGTGTTCACCGCACCCAGCAGGTCTGCACCCGATACTCAACCTGCTTTACTTCTCTTCTCAGCTTTGTTTTTGTCTATTTTTATTCAGTAGTGATTGCAGTAGCACTGCAACAACCTCACCACCACTAGGGAGAATGTGAGTTCTATTTATAAAAAATGTCTTTGACATGTTTGTATTTTCCTGCTCATTATTTTTATTAATTTGGTTTAGTGATATTTTACAAATCTCTTAAATATAGAGGATTTTATACATAATTTAATAATTTATACAATGGTAAAATAGAGGATATGATGGATAAGAGTCCTATAAAAAAGAAAAGAAAAAAAACACCCAATTAAGCCTTTCATACTATATCTCAGTCCCAGACAACATTAGAGGCCATTTAGGTCACATGAATATTGGATGATTGGATTTACACCCTTTCCCCACCATCTCGATCCCCTCAGGACAAGCCTGCAGTATATTTCATGAAGGGTGCCTATGAGCAGGTCATCCGTTTGTGCAGCTCATACAACAGCCGGGGAGCTACCCTTCCACTCAACAACCAGCAAAGGGACTTCTACCAACAGCAAAAGAGCTACATGGGCACTGCAGGACTCAGAGGTAAGCAGCTTTACTTTTGCCAGTGTTTACTTTATTGGCGGTTCAAATACTGAAATCTTATTGCTTTTATGCTGGTTTATTATGTTTGTCCTTCTACCTCTATTTTGCATATTTCCGTTAAATGGGTGAGACAGGACATTTTCACCATCAAATATTGGAAGTTGTGTTCATACCTTGAATTGAATTTATTTGTGTAGCACGTTTCAGCGAGGTCCTTTGGTATTAGTTTTGAGTATTTGTATGTAAATGTGAGCCCCTTGGACAGTTCCAGACTTAAATGCTGTCTGTCTTTTATCTTTGCAGTCCTGGCATTTGCATCCGGATCAGAGACAGGCAACCTGACTTTCCTTGGCCTGGTAGGCATCATCGACCCACCTAGGTCAGGGGTCAAAGAAGCAGTGGGCACACTCATCGCCTCGGGAGTGGCCATCAAAATGGTCACTGGAGACGGCCAGGAGACAGCAGTATCCATAGGTGGGTGGGTGGGTGTGGGTGTGTGTGTGTGTGTGTGTGTGTGTGTGTGTGTGTGTGTGTGTGTGTGTGTGTGTGTGTGTGTGTGTGTGTGTGTGTGTGTGTGTGTGTGTGTGTGTGTGTGTGTGTGTGTGTGTGTGTGTGTGTGTGTGTGTGTGTGTGTGTGTGTGTGTGTGTGTGTGTGTGTGTGTGTGTGTGTGTGTGTTTGCATCTGGTCTCAGCTTTTGTCTTCTTTTACACATTAAAGTTTAATTAAAGACACTGGTGTGTGTGTGTCTCTCTCTCTCCAGCGAGTCGTCTAGGTCTGTACACTAAGGGTTCCCAGTCGCTGTCAGGTGAAGAGGTGGATCAGATGGATCTCCAGCAGTTGTCAAAGATAGTCTCCAGGGTAGGCCTCCCTGCTGTCCTCACTCTCCATATCACTGTTCCTCACTGTCCATTAGGGGTTAATTGAACAATCCATGAATAAACTAATTAAGGGATATAATTAATCCATACCTAGTTGTGGTGCGATGCATTGTGAGCTTATAGATCTGCTATTTCCATTATTTTTGCATGATACTGTTGTATGAAGTTTAAAATTAGGCTTATGTGGTTAATCGATTCATTAACAGTTTCCGTGCCAAGATCGACATCGGACGACCATTAACACAATCAGCGCCGGTATTTCTTTCAAAATAGAAGCTCGGGGTGCCGGGCAGATATGGCAGCTTTTACTCTGAAAGCCGGGGGCTTCCGTTCCGTACAAAAACCGGGAGGCATAATGTTGCTTGCTTACCTTGCGATCGACGACCCCTTAACGTTTTTTTTTAAAACAATTACCGGGTCTGCCGCCGATCGTCATCACGCAACCCCTCACCACCATGTCTGTGATGTCATCGAACATTTTCCATCTACGGGCTGGACACGATCCAAAACACTCATCCCATTGAAATAGCCCTTTTGGGGTCCGCACGGGTCCGCTTCAGCTGTCTGGATCACAACACACATATCTAATGTCCACGCCTGAAATGCTTCCGTGTTCTCAGAAGTAGGTGATTACCGGTGGTGTCACCTCAAATAGGGTCCGCTATGAGAGATAAGCGTGGCAGTAATATCCAATATTAGTGGGGCGACACTAGAGGGCGACATTGATAGAGTTAAAGGGGCATACAGTACCACTCATTTTCAACATTCTATTATGTCATTAATATACCTTTGAGCTGTGTGGAAATAATAATAAAAAGTCCCCCCATTCTGTGTTTCCTAGAACTGGAGGTCTGAAAAGAATCATTAACATTGTGAATCACATCTTGATGACATCATCAAGATGTGATTCACAACAGCTCTAAGGTATATTAATGACATAGTAAAATGTTGAAAATGAGTGGTATTCCCCTTTAATATATGAAAATGTAAATAAATGTATTTTAAACCTGCTTCTCAAGTATTAATTTAATCGAAAAAGTAATTATCAATAGAAAATAATGTATAGTTGCAGCCCTACTGCCCATATCAATATGACTATCAAAATGACTGACACAGTAAAATCCTCAGTATTAATGTAACCTTGAGAGTGTAAACTTTTTTTTGCATTTTAAGCTTCAATGCAATCTAACACTGAGGATTTTGCTTTGTATATATTCATAAGTTAATTTATTCATAAAGCTATAATAGAGTGGCTCTAAAGACGGGGTGCTGTAACAGCCTTGGATTTTCTCTCTCCACAGATAGCAGTATTTTACAGAGCCAGCCCCAGACACAAGCTGAAGATAGTCAAGGTAAGGCATAAGATGATGGCGAGGATTAAGAAAATATCTTTTCATCTCAGAAGTATGAAATGTAAATATGCTCTAAATTGCACACACACAAGGCCCCTGAAAGCTGTACATTAAAGCTGCTTTGTCATCTTATGAAGGTTATACACACTCCTTCTCCAGTTTTCTATTCAAAAAAGCACCATTGTAGGTCTCTGAAAGAGATCCTAGGAATTGGTACTAATATCAAACCATCTTTACATGTATCACTTTCTGAAGTGAATGTTGGCTTTAACCTGTGATCAACTCCTGCTGTCCCTTTATCCATCCAGTCGCTACAGAACATCGGGGCTGTGGTTGCCATGACGGGGGATGGGGTTAATGACGCTGTGGCTCTGAAAGCAGCAGACATCGGTGTGGCGATGGGCCAGGCGGGCACTGACGTCTGCAAAGAAGCAGCAGACATGATCCTTGTCGATGATGACTTTCAGACCATCATGTACGTGTAGTGATGAGTTGTATAGGGACCAAACCTTCATGAAATATCTAAAAATGGTGTATAACTGTTAATCTGTTTTGCAGACTTAGAAATACTTTTCATAAGGGAATATGCTCGGATAACGCCATCCGAGCATAGAGTGGTCTGATATGTTCATTTATGAATGGTCAGAATAGATACTCATTAATTAATGTTGCCATTTTCATCTTTTGAAAATTCATTAAATTCATCCCATGTACAGTATAACTGTAACGGCTACACTCTGACTGCTCTGAATGTCTGAATGACCAGAGAGCACCTGGGGTATGCACTCCAGCACTCTCGGAGTGCATTTCCAAGCACACCCACAATTCTAGAGATTGTTAATCAAAACTGCTGATGGAAAACCTTAAAAAAAAAAGTGATTATTAAAATCCCATTGGAGTCTTAGCAGAAGGAAGAACTGGGGCATTAAAACGCTAAAGGAAATGGCATGCAATGTAATGAGGAATTTTTGCAAAGGTGTAATTGGAATCATAGGCTCAGTTTGACAAGTTAATGCTTTGATTGCTGTGTAAATCTGTTTAAATTAGCTTTTCTTCTAAAATGTTTTTTCTCTGTGCTGATGAGCGTGTTTCTTTAAAATGCAGTTTGTAATGTGTACATCACAGTTCTCACTAAGACAAGTCATTGGTGAAGATTGTCTTTATTTTTTACCTCGTGTGATTTTTGTTCACAGGTCTGCCATAGAGGAAGGTAAAGGGATATACAACAACATCAAAAACTTTGTTCGCTTCCAGCTGAGCACGTGAGTAACAATTGAAGTTGATCATATTTACTGTCGTTCAATGGAGGAGGTCATATATATTTTTTAATTAAAATATTCCATAGAAGGAAGAGTTGTCAGGTGTTCTTTGTCAGGCTTACTATGAAAACGTGCATCTCCCGTCCGCTAGTTAGTCAACCACGTCTCCATATATAGTAACGCGCCACATCATGGAGACACTTAGATCTCCATATATGGATCTGACCTCGTGACATCACGTTACATAATGGAGACCCTTAGATCTCCATATATGGTTGTCAGTCCATCATACTGTATGTCAGTCTGACATCATCAAACCCTCTACAGTCTACAGTACACTCAAGACATGCTATATATGGCCATGAACCCTGGCCATACCTGTTTTTTTATTTTTTTCCGGCTTTCGCCTTTATTTTATATATTTTTTATAGAGGGACAGACAGTAGGCTGACAGGAAATGGGGGAGAGAGATGGGGGGGGTGACGTGCAGTAAAGGCCGTCGGGATCGGGAGTTGAACCCGCGGCACACTGCCAGAATCGGGCTACCGGCCAAGGTGCCTGGACCGCTGAGCCACGGCCCAGGCCAAGGCCATACCTGTTTTTCATTGTGCATTTTTTGGTCAAAGTTGATCCCATGCCAAAGCGACAGCACTCGCCCAGCAGTCTGCCGTCACCCAGGCGGATGGGTGCACGCGCCCAGCAGTCTGCCGTCACCCAGGCGGATGGGTGCACGCGCCGATCTGCAGATCGACCTTGACATCATCAGGGATCTCCATACATTGAAGGAAGCATTGAGCTCAGTTTGGGGCATTCCCCAGGTTGGCAGAGGGAGAGTAGCGCCCAAGATTACAGTTTAGACAATAATTGGAACTGGGTGAAAAATGGGTTACAAAATCGTGGATTATGGATTAAAAATTTTTTTTCCCTCCTCCTAATCCCTAATGCATTCTGGCCCTCTGGTGGTCTACAGGAGTATCGCAGCACTGACATTGATTTCCCTGGCAACGCTGATGAACTTCCCCAACCCTCTGAATGCCATGCAGATCCTGTGGATCAACATCATAATGGACGGACCTCCAGCTCAAAGGTACTGTAACACTAACAGAGATTTGACTGCAATGGAAAGACTTTGGCTCAGACATCAAATGTATGTATTATAAAATGCTCGTATTATACAATTTAGGCATTTAGCAGACGCTCTTAATCCAGAGCGATTTACATTAAGTAATAACAAAAGCATGGCATACATCACATATATAAAAAGTAGTTATCATGAATCATGCGTAAACTAAGAACGTAACAGTGGAGTATCTATGTTAACTATACATACTATACTATATAATACATGTGTACTATAAAGTGCTATGACTGCATAAAGTGCAATTCTAGAGCTGTCTACGTAACAAGCTATAAGTCTGTTTAAAATACTATCTAAGTCTACATAATGTGCTATCTAAGGGGCTAGGCTAGGGCAAGTGCTACGGGCCATGGTGGAGTCTGAAGAGGTGGGTTTTCAGACTACGGTGGAAGATTGGGAGTGAGGCTGCAGTTCTGACTGTGATGGGAAGTGCATTCCATAGTTTTGGAGCCAGAAGGGAGAAGAGTTTGGGACGTGTGGAGCGTTGTCCCGGCGTTTTTAGTGAAGGTACCTCCAGCTTCCCTGCGTTGGCTGATCTGAGTGCGCGGGAGGGTTTGTAGGGTACGATCATACTTGTGAGATATGGGGGGGCCATGCCTTTGGTTGCTTTGAATGCCAGCATCAGAGTTTTGTATTCTGTGCGGGCAGCGACCGGGAGCCAATGGAGGGAGCGGAGAAGGGGGGTGACGTGTGAGAATTTTGGCTGGTTGAAGACCAAGCGGGCTGCGGCATTTTGGATCAGTTGGAGGGGCTTAAGTGCACATGCCGGTAGGCCAGTAAGGAGGGAGTTACAATAGTCAAGTTTTGACAAGACTGTTGTCTGGATTAGGAGCTGGGCTGACTCCTGGGTGAGGAACGGTCTAATTCGTCGTATGTTGTAGAGTGTAAACCTACAGGATCTAGTGACAGCTGTGATGTGTGTTTTGAACGAGAGCTGACTGTCCAGGACAACACCAAGGTTCCTGGCTGTCGGGACAGACTTTACCAGGGCGTTGTCTACGGAGATAGTTAGCTCCCGCATAGGGCAGGACTTAGCTGGGAAGAACAGAAGCTCAGTCTTGTCTGGGTTCAGCTTGAGGTGGTTGGAAGACATCCACTGTGAGATGTCAGCCAGGCATGCAGTGATGCGCTCTTCTACCTGGGTGGCAGAGGGGGGGAAGGATAGAAACAGTTGTGTGTCATCGGCATAGCAGTGATAGGATATATTGTGAGCAGAGATGATGGTGCCAAGGGATTTAGTGTACAGTGAGAAGAGGAGGGGACCAAGTACAGATCCCTGTGGGACCCCAGTTTGGAGGGTGCGGGGGGATGATAGCAAACCTTTCCAAGAAACCTGGTAAGTCCGGTCAGAGAGGTAGGAGGAGAACCACTTCAGCGCCGTCCCGCCGATGCCTAGATCAGCTAGGGTGCCTAGGAGCAATTATCAATACTGTTAAAAAAATATATTTGACAATATTACATTTATCTGTTGGAATTGTGCTTTTCATAATTTTAATGGACCCAAGGATCCGAGGTAAAATAAGATGTTGAATTGAAGATGAATAATTAAAATTAATAAATAAAAATATACACTGGCGGCTTTAGCCAATGGGCAAAACCTTGGTGTCTGTGCTCTGAGATGGCAAAATAAAATACCCCAAGGACTTGGCTGAAGGCCAATGCAATATCAGTATGCAATGCAGTATCTTAGCAACAGGTGCATGGGAAAATAAGTCCAAACTTGAAAAGAGAGCGTGCACGCTGTCATGAACTGTTTTAAAATTACCCTAAGAAAAAAAAAACATGAATTCCATTCATATGAGTTGAGAGGTTTCTACCTGGAGGGAAACTAAGATGTCATAGACACAATGGATATTGAGTGATATGAGTCCTCTCTTCCTTAGTTTGGGAGTTGAACCTGTTGACAAAGACGTGATCCGAAGGCCTCCTCGTAACGTCAGAGACAGCATCATCACCCGCAGTCTGCTCATCAAAGTTCTGGTCTCAGCATTCGTCATTGTCTGTGGAACACTGTTTGTCTTCTGGAGAGAGGTGAGCTCTTTATTAACTGAAACCTCTGGAACATTTGTTTTCCGATTTAGCTTGTTGTCGTCTTGTTTGATTTAATTACTTGCATATTCTTTTAATTAGCTAAATATTCATCCACATTTGCTATCAAGTGCAAAATTGTGCACAGTTTATTACAACACCGAGCACCTGATAGGAATTGAAATATTTGAAAATACAGTATATGGTGCTTGTTTAAAATAACCACTGCATCACAAGTCTTTAACATCAAATAATTATGAGGAGGATACACTGTTTGACCATTTTTGTTTTTTCTGTTTTTGTTACTTTTTGTAATGTAGCTCCGGGACAATGTCATCACTCCACGAGACACCACCATGACATTCACCTGCTTTGTATTCTTTGACATGTTCAATGCTCTCAGTTCCCGCTCACAGGTACGGTACACGTGAGCTTCCTTACAATAAAGCCACAATAAAGCCCCGTCAGCTGTGAATGAGACAATATTCAAACTCTATTTACCTGGACGTATTTATTTGTTTGGAAAATGTAGGAAAACCAGAATTAATTTGAAATTGTATGTGAACTGCAGCAACATTGTATTGGGGCCTAAATGTCAACTGAGGCGTGTTTATAAATCTTGTTTTTGTTGCTTATCTAGGGTCAAATCTTAGAACACTTTTCTCTGGGTAAATGGATTTTAGTATCTTAGAGAATACTTCTGCAGCCCAAGCATATACATTTGGCACCCAGCTTTAACACACATTCTTTTCCTGTTTCTCAGACCCGTATGGTACATGAAATGGGTCTGTGCAGTAATCCGATGTTCTGCTACGCGGTGCTGGGCTCCATTATGGGACAACTGTTGGTCATCTACTTTCCTCCTCTCCAGAGAGTCTTCCAGACTGAGAGCCTGAGCTTTTTTGGTAAGAGCTAAGTGGCTAGTGTTATCGCATTTGGCTCTCAAACTAGTAAAGACTTTATATATTGTAGATGAGAAAACATTTGCTATGTCAGGACTATGCAATGGGGCGGCAGTGGCTCAGAGGTAGAGTGGCCGGTAGAGAGGCCAGATGGGAATGTTCCCAGTTCGATCCCGGGCTCCCCCAGAGTTGGTGTCGAAGGGTCCTTGAGCAAGACGCTGAACCCCTAATTGCTCCCAATGTGCAGATTGGTGCCTTGCATGGTTTCCTCCGCCATCGGTGAATGAATGTGAATCGGTGAATGTAATGCACAATCTATGTAAAGCGCTTTTGATGAAAACGCGATATAAATGCACAATTTTCCATTTACCAATGGAAAGGGGCCATTAGTGGGATGGGCGCACACCAAGAAAAACATGTCTGTAGACTGGTATGTAGCCCCCAATATTGCTTTAGCCCAGAAGTTCATTGTCGTCATTAGTACAAATTATAGTTTAGAGCTAACAATAACGAGCTGCTGATTGGATGGAGTTGGGTGCTAAAGGCTGTGCATATGTGATGTCCTAATTGGTTGAAGGAGCTTAATCCATTATTGGGAGAAGGTCACTCCATTGCGTGGACAGGTTTCATAACTTCTACTTGTTTTTTAACATTCTCCCCTTGTCTGCATCTCTGTTCCTTCAGACCTGCTGTTCCTACTGGCCCTCACCTCATCTGTCTGTGTCGTCTCTGAGGCTATCAAGAAGGTAGAGAGGTGGAGAGGAGCTGAGAGGACAACTAACATGCCCATCGAGTCCTTCTACGAAGTATGACGCACAAGGACCTCCTGGCCAAAGGACAATAGCTTTTGGGGGGCAATGACTGGTGGTGTTAATGTAAACACAGAGGGGATTGATTGATGGATGAGAGGATGAGGATGGTCGTGGTTGGACTACAATGAGTGTGGGATAACCGGCAATCACTAACTGAGGCTGCTGGGAAGCTGTAAAGGATCCAGGTGTCACTGACGAGGGCTCCCTGACCCAGCAGCAGTTTTGGTTGGGGACTGGATGTTGCTCCTGGCCTCCAGCTAGGTTGATGAGAAGAGCTTTATTTAATGGATATTGGAACTGGATTTGCCAGACAGACGTGGCAGGACAGTGTGGTTGCTGAGAGAGCTCGCTGTAGACTTGGTACCCAGCCCAGTGGACGACTCTTTCACAGCTCAACGCACCATCTATCCATGTCTTTTGTTTGACTTGTGCTCTCTTTGCCCCTCTTGTCTGGCTTAAGTGAAGGTACCAGAGCATAGCTTTGTTGAAGTTTGGCACTGGCCTTCCTGCATTCCGGCTTGCTTTTAACTTCCTACAGTAGTTCATTTTCCTGTTATCAAGGAATCATGCAGGCTAAATTTGAAAGAGTCATGGCTTGAAATGTGTGCAATCCTTCTTTTCAATGTTTTTGTTTTGGTATATAGTTAAGGAGGTGTTGACCACTACACAGCCTGCTTTGTGTGGTTGAATATAATGGTAAATTATTTGCAATGGGTGGAATACTTTTTAACTCTTATACAAGTGAATATACAGCATTTTCTGTGGTCTATTAGATCTTCTGGTTAATTCTAAGCACATTGTTTAAGGAATTAAAAGAAACCATAGGTTGGTTTATATGGACAATAACAAATGTTATTATTATTATTATTATTAAATAATAATAATTTATTATTTTAATCATAAAGTGATACTCTTTTCTCTCACACTTGTCATGCTTCATTGCACTATGGTTCCAAATGCTTAATGCTCCTCTGTGAGCAAGTGATAGAAAATAAATAAAAACAGGTAGTGCAGTGCCAAGCTGTCCTAAGACCTGTGTCTGTGGCTATTCTGGCTAATTTACTCAGTCATGCGTCTAACAATTTGGCAGGTGCAATTGAGGTTGTGGCTGTTGAATGAATCAGCCTTTGGGCTTGGTGGAGGAAAAAGTTAAGATTCTTGTCCTCCATCCTGATGCAAACTTTATATGTGGAATTAGTCCTCAAAAACCGCAACAATCTGTTCTCAGAACAGGTTAGCACTGATATGGTAGCTTCAGGGTACAATGTTGACACCTTTATTATGGCTTTCTCCGTTTCTGTGCCTTAGAAAAGTAATTACTTTTTCCTTAACTTTACATCACTGGACAAAAGAGCAAACCTTCATTCAAGTGTTAATAAAATGTTCAGTAGGTGCAACACTTGAAGGGGAAAAGAATCAACCCATATCGGCCTCATTGCAATTAAATGGACATTTTGGGTTCAGAATATTCAGTTCCTTACAGATGATTGATACAATTTCCCATATGTTTTGTTGACAGTTATATCCCTAATTTTATTAGACTTCAAATCCCATAATTCACTTACTGGCACATAACTGGAGTTTTTGTTACTTCCCCAGCCAACACTGTCCATGATACTCTTAGATGCTCTTAGATTCCACAAAAGAGTAAATGTCTGTACTGAGAGAAAATTAAAACGAGCAGAAATATAAAGTAGGGCTACTTTTTGTTTCATAAACTTTAAAAGTAAAGGATAATCTTCATAATGCTAAGGATCTCTTTCTTATCCCTGTACTTCCTGTGTTTTTTAGGTCTATTCCACTTGTGTCCAGGTTTCTTCCAGATGTACAGTTATTAAGTTTTCACACCATCCAGAAACCAGCCACCCCAGAGTGACTCGCATTCCTCTTCCTCACTTTTCAGAACAAACTTTTCCATCACTTTTGGATATGATGGAAGATACTAGGTACTGTATGTAAACTTGTACAGTCTACACTGTAATATAAGTGCAAATATGTCTCAGTCTTAATGACATTCATATGCGCTTGCTATATCAATTGTGCTTACTGTATCTTGTGTATCGGGGCCAAAAATGATTGACAAAGTTTTCTCTCTAGATACAACTGTGTTCTGCATTAGGGAGCACATGGGCCTTGTTTGCCGTGTTAGCACTGAGTTTTACTCCTGCTAGGCAGAAGTTAGGAAGCAGTAGAATCAATGCCTGGAGCAAAATGCTGTTATATTTTGTCTGTGTTTAGTAAATTGGTTTACATTACCAGGCGCATTGGGATGACGGGTGAAGTTTACCATCACCACAACTGATATGTTCTCTGTCTGTAATCGCATATTATTACATAAATGTTAATAGTATTAAATTGTTGCCATCTGGTGAAAACCTTGTATGTCCAAAACTTAAACCATTTAAAATGGTGAAATCTACAAGCTCACAACACAATGATCGCATTATAATGTGTTGTGAGCTCTAAGACTATTTTTTTTTTACTACTTTTGTGCAACACTCTTGTATGATGAAGTTGGCATTAATTTATGAAAACATCAAAAGTTGAAATACAGTACAAGGTTTTTGCCTGTCGGCAACGCCAAAGCTATCCCCTTGACCAACTATTTCTGTGTGAAAATCGGTAAAGCAACGGAGATATTTCTTCCATTGTCACCTGGCATTTTGTTTTATAATGCAATATTGTGTCATGAGTGGGATGGCTGACATGGAAGGATTTTAACTGAACTGGAATGCTAAGCAGAGTGGTACTGCCAGACAGTTTAATGCTGCACATTTTGCTGTGGCTAGTATTGTCTACTCTACAAGCCACTGCAGTAGATTCTAAAAGTCATGTTTTCTTTATTTTCTGGCTGTTAAGTTATTGGAAGCAACTTGCCACTTTGGCTGGTGGAAGACAGTTTCTCCTCTTTGAGTGGAGTTTCTCTGTCCCTTTTCTGTCTGAGTCAGCTACTGCTTTGGTCTCATGCTACTAGGCCACGTGGACATTAGTCAAATGATGATCTCACTCTTTATAATATTTTATTTATAATTTGTGTGTGCAGCACAGGGGAAGTGAATATTTTGTCACTGGATGAAAATGTATATTAAAGTTTTCTATGAATCTTTTAATGGCCTGATTTTATTTAATTGAAATATAAACTTACTTTATAATATGTAAATACAAATAGTGTCTTATCCATTCATAAAGTTTTAATGATGCATGCCTTTAACCGCTACATTATTTTAAA
This sequence comes from Electrona antarctica, assembly GCF_951216825.1. Lineage (NCBI taxonomy): Eukaryota > Metazoa > Chordata > Actinopteri > Myctophiformes > Myctophidae > Electrona > Electrona antarctica. The sequence goes on along the minus strand of NC_136811.1, from coordinate 30,610,114 downwards.
TTAAAAGAAAACATTTATTTCAGGCCATCAGGACCGGACGTGTTATATTCAGTAAATTAATAAAAAGACGTGTACTGCAAAATATGCAACAGTGATTGCTCTCTAAGCTAAGGAAAGTAAAGTGGCTTGATATCGTTTAAATGACTGTCCACAGTTCGGTTTTAGAATCAAATTATATTGATTTTGATATAGCAGTCAAAATATTGCTTTTCTTCTAACCTAAAAACTAGTTGGCCTATTTGTCATAAAATGTCTCACCTGTCAGCAAGCCATGCTGTCTTCAGTGAGCTACTATTGGACTCAAAAGACTTACGGCTGAGTCTGGCATTTACTGCATCTAATTGCCTAAATTGTGGGTATATATTCATGTTTTCATAACAAGCCATTTTATCATTGCTTACAAACTTGACATGCTGATGTCAAACTGGTTATGGTGATGTATCCAAAATGTACTATTGACATCAATGTCATGAGTACCAGACATCTGTCTAAATATAGTATATAAACTAGATTTACCTCTGTTTGTCCATGATTTATTTTAATGTGTATGGTACTAGGGACTAGGCTACATGCCTAAGACTGCATTTAGTTTGACACCAGATGTGTCATCTCAAATGAATATTAAAGGCAATAAATGTCAAATTATTAAAAGATGTGTAGTTTCAGGCTACTCATGCGCAGGCCACCAGACAATTACTATTCCACAATATCCGAATGTATGACGGAAGCATTTGAAAATAGCAGGAGGCAACAGTCTGGCCACGTGAGACTACCACAGACAAAACAGATTTTGATAGTAAAATGAGCTCTCATTCAAATTATACAAGCTGCTCAAAATCACTACCAGCCATGATCAGCGTCAAAACAGTCAATGTAATATGGTATCTGGATTTAAGTAAAAGTATCAATACTGCAATGTAGAAATACTCTGTTACAAGTCCGGAATTCAAAATTTACTTGAGTGAAAGTACAAAAGTACTATATCAAAATACGGTATACTTAAAGTAGGCTACAAAAGTAAAAGTAATCTACTCATTATGCAGAATGTCCAATTTCACAAGTTTTTAAATGTATAAAATGTAATGCTTTAATTTATACTCCATGACACGTGTCCTGTGACAAAAATAGCAGATCTACAAGCTCACAACGCGTCACATCAGAAAGATGCGTTGTGAACTTGTAGATCTATTTTTGGTGCACGACACTGTTGTATGATGTAGAAATTGGGCTTTAAATTGGGTTTTTAATCTCATTGCGAATCTGAATTAGGATCTAGTCCTCTTGTGCATTGGATGGGTGACTGGTTCAAGTCAATACCTTTTCTTTTTTTTCTTTTTTATCCCACGATTTTGTAACCCATTTTTCACCCCTGTGTCAATTATCTAATGTTATCCTGGGCTCTACACACCCTCCGCCAACCTAGTCCCCATATATGGGGGACATGGGGAGAGAAATGGACTTGAACTCATGCTTCCTTCATGCCCGAGTGTCCAAGTTGCTCCTTTACACCTGACAGGGGGGAGTTTCCCTGGTTGGACGTAGCACGTGGAAGGAACACGTTATTCCAACCAGTTCCTTTCCCCTCCATCAGGCGCGCCGGCTGGCCAGGGGGAGGCAAGTCATACCTTTTCAACTGAATTTTTATCGTAGGCCTTCCATTGAATTGTGGGGTTGCCTGGGAGTCCCACTTAATTTCATAGATGGCCTTTTTGTGATGTTTTTTATTGTCTTATTTAAATTTTCTTGCTTTTTAAAATCTTTTATCTCATATGGTCTTTCACTGCCTCTGTCTTATTGTACTTAGAGCATAGGTATTTCATTTTGCAAACAATTTGTAAACAAGAGTGTCTCTATTTTTTATTTTTTAAACTATTATAAAATAAATATGCGGATGATATGGCCCTGGTTGCCTTACTGAAGAAGGGGGACACTGCGGGGGAGGAAGCATACAGAGTACATGTGTCATCTCTTCAGAACTGGTGCGAGAAAAGCTCCTTAGGGATCAATGTGGCAAAAACAAAATAACTTGTCATTCATGAAAAGGAACCGGTGCAGTCCATTACAATTGGTGGACAAATAGTGGAGGTAGTAGACACTTTTAAATACTTAGGCACATATATTGACAGCAAACTCAATTTCAGTGAAAATACTGACCAGATTTTTTAAACTTGTAACCAACGCCTCCTCCAAGCTTGCGTAGTAGCAAGCTCAACTCCTTTAGAGTGAGCAAGCATATTATGGAAACGGTCTATAAAAACCTGATAAGAGGGAATCTTGACTTTTAACATGGCAATGTGGTATGGAAATCTAAATGTAAAAGGAAGAAGCAAGCTGCAGCGAATAGTAAATCTAGCATCAAAAATCATTGGGAAGAGACTGTATCTACAAGGAGGTACATTACATTACATTACATTACAGTCATTTAGCAGACGCTTTTATCCAAAGCGACTTACAATAAGTGTATTCAACATAGGTAGGGAACAAAAACTACTAATCACCAGAAGTCTTTAGTGCATTTTCTGCAAAAACAAGCAACCAAGAGTATACCTAGTGCTAAGGTAAAAGTGCAATATATCAGCTACCTATTTCCTTAAACAGATGAGACAAAATAGCTAAATCAAATGAGCATGAGCTAAAACAATTAAGTGTATCGACTAAACAAGATCCAATAAACAATACAACATAGAAAACAAGCGTTCGTACAACTAGTTAACAACAAGTAGGTCAGGCAGAGAGGAAGGGTAGTGTTTCCTGAAGAGGTGGGTTTTCAACCTGCGGCGAAATATGGGCAGTGACTCTGCTGTCCTAACATCAGTGGGAAGTTCATTCCACCACTGTGGGGCCAGAACAGAAAAGAGTCGTGACCGTGTGGATCGGCCAGAAGGACCCTTGAGTGACGAGGCAATCAGTCGCCCCGAGGTGGCAGACCGAAGTGGTCGGGCAGGGGTGTAGGCATCGACCATAGCCCGGAGGTAGGAAGGAGCTGTTCCTTTCACTGCCCTATAGGCTAACACCAGGGTTTTGAACTGGATGCGAGCCGCTACGGGGAGCCAGTGTAGAGAACGGAGAAGGATGGTTGTGTGGGAGAACTTGGGGCGGTTGAACACCAGACGAGCCGCAGCTTTCTGAACAAGCTCCAGAGGTCTGATGGCAGATGCCGGAGCACCAGCAAGGAGGGAGTTGCAGTAGTCCAGGCGGGAGATGACGAGAGCCTGGATGAGCACCTGGGCTGCCTTCTCCGTGAGGAAGGGGCGAATCCTCCTGATGTTGTAGAGGAGGAATCTGCAGGACCTTGTCACTGATGCGATGTTTGCCGAGAACGTCAGTTGATCGTCCAGGGTCACACCCAGATTTTTCGCAGTCCGAGTTGAGGTCACCACAGCATTATCAATGGTGATGGCCATGTCTCGGTGCGGACAGCCCTTCCCCGGGAGGAACATCAGCTCGGTCTTGTCCAGGTTGAGCTTCAGGTGGTTTGTCGACATCCACGCCGAGATGTCAGCCAGACAAGCAGCAATGCGTGCCTCCACTTGGGTATCAGAGGGGGGGAATGAGAGGATCAGCTGGGTGTCATCGGCATAGCAGTGGTAGGAAAAGCCATGGGAGTGGATGACAGCACCCAGAGATGTAGTGTAGAGAGAGAAAAGAAGAGGACCCAGAACCGAGCCTTGGGGAACCCCAGTTGTGAGCCTGTGTGGTTCTGACACAGACCCTCTCAGCATCACCTGGTAGGAGCGACCCGTCAGGTAGGATGCAAACAGGGAGAGTGCAGAGCCTGAGACACCCATCCCCTCGAGGGTGGAGAGGAGGATCTGATGGTTCACCGTGTCGAACGCTGCAGACAGGTCCAGGAGTATCAGGACGGAGGAGAGAGAGTTCGCTCTAGCGGCATGGAGCGACTCCGTCACTGCCAGCAGGGCAGTCTCTGTCGAGTGACCCACTTTGAACCCAGACTGGTTGGAGTCCAGGAGGTTGTTCTGGTGGAGATAGGAGGACAGTTGTTTAAAGACAGCACGTTCGAGAGTTTTAGATAGGAAGGATAGAAGGGAAACCGGTCTGTAGTTCTTGATCTCAGAGGGGTCAAGTGTCGGTTTCTTCAGGAGGGGGGTGACTCTGGCAGTCTTGAAAGTAGAGGGAAAGTAGCCAGATGTCAGAGAGGTGTTAATAAGGTGGGTTAAGAAGGGAAGAAGTTCAGGTGCAATAGACTGCAACAGAGTGGATGGGACCGGGTCCAGAGAGCATGAGGTGGGGCGACTAGAGGTAACAAGGAGAAGGACCTCGTTAGGGGAGAGGGGAGAGAAGTGGGATAGAGAGGGGATGGGGGGGGGAAGAGGAGTAGATGAAGGTAGAGAGGGGGGGGTGGCAGGCAGACGGGTGTGGGTAGTGCGCAGGGCACCAGCCGGGGGAGGAGGGAAGGAGGATCGGATATCGTTCACCTTCTTGTCAAAGAAGTTGGCGAAATCGTCAGGGAGGAGGGACGAGGAGGGAGGAGGGGGTGGTGGTTGTAGGAGAGAGGAGAAAGTTTCAAAGAGTTTTTTAGGGTTGGAAGCAGAAGCCTGAATTTTAGTGCAGAAAAAAGCAGCTTTAGCAGCTGATAGAGAGGAGGAAAAAGTAGAAATGAGAGATTGGAAGGTGAGAAGGTCCTCCGGGAGGTTGCCATTTCTCCATTTGCGCTCAGCCGCTCTCAGGCTCCGTCTCTCAGTCCGCACTGAGTCCGACAACCAGGGGGCAGGTGGAGTTTGGCGTGCAGGCCTGGTGGTGAGGGGACAGAGATGGTCGAGAGAAGAGGATAGAGTAGAGAAAAGAAGATCTGTGGCGGTATCAGGGGATAGAAGAGCAAAGGATTCAGGGGCAGGGAGAGCAGAGAGAACAGAAGAGGAAAGATCAGTGGAGGAAAGTGAGCGAAGATTGTGACGTGAGGAAATCATGTGGGTAGGGAGGGGCTGTGAGGGGGGAGAGGAGAGAGAGAGAGAGTAGGACATGAAGTAGTGATCAGAGAGTTTCTTACCCTTTTCACTGGAAAGAGGAGTGACAGACAGGTTAGCAATAGAGCAGCCTCTGGTGAAGATCAGGTCCAGTTGGTTGCCCGCCTCATGGGTAGGAGGAGATGGGGAAATAACTAGGTCAAAGGCGGCGAGAAACGAAAGTAGTGGGTCTAGCTGCTTCTCAGTCGGGAGGTTGAAGTCACCCAGAAGGATGAGTCCAGAGCCATCGACAGGGAAGTGGGAGACTAGATGGTCCAGCTCCTCCAGGAAGCCACCAGCAGGGCCCGGTGGGCGATAAACAACTGCAATGGTGAGCCTGACTGGATGAGAAACAGTGACCACATGAAATTCAAATGAGGTAGGAGAGAATTGTGACAGTGAAACCGGAGAGTATTTCCATTTGCTGGAAATTAGCAGACCAGCCCCACCACCTGTCCGCACGGCTCTGGGAGTGTGAGAGAAAGAGTACACATCTGACAGAGCCGCGGGCGTAGCAGTGTTTTCTGGTCTGATCCAGGTCTCAGTCAGAGCAAGGAAGTTAAGGGAGAGCAAGGATGCGTAGGCTGAGATGAAAGCAGATTTGCCTTCCACCACAGCCGAGTGGCAATTCCAAAGCCCTCCCGTTACCACTTGCTCGACGTGAGTTGAAAGAGTAGGATAGATGAGATTAGTTGTGTCGCGACATCTGGGTGTAACCCAGTGTTTGTGCGACCGCCAGGAAGAAGAGAGGACAGGAATAGGAAGAAAACACATTGTAGATCACTAAACATATACTACAATACACTACTATATCTATCACACTACTATATATGTCACTAATCAATGATACAGCTTATCGTTCAGTGACGAAGTCGGACTTTGACAAAGTCGCCTGTCGCCTTTGTTCGCCTGGCCTTTGACAAAGTCGCCTGTCGCCTTTGTTCGCCTGGCCTTTGACAAAGTCGCCTGTCGCCTTTGTTCGCCTGGCCTTTGACAAAGTCGCCTGTCAAGATAGCAAACAACCCCTCTCATCCCCTCTCTTAAAACATTTTTAATAAATCCTTCATACCAAATGCCATTAAGGCACTAAATGATACCATGTCTCGCTAGATTTGTTTGTTTTTCCAATGTACAGTATTTGCCACTGTTGTCCTGCACTTTCTTTTGCCATGAGAAAATAATAAGTGTTGTTGCTGTTGTTGTAACTGTTTGTTTTTTACTGTTGAGACCGAAGACAAATTTCCACACGTGGACAATAAATGAAACTAACTAACTATTAAACAGAAATAAACACAGAAATCAATACATTTATATTCGTTTTAACTTTAGGAAATCTAGGAATCATCAATAGTAATATGCATTTTAATACAAATACAAAAACGTTATACAACAATACCCAAAGATATTTCAAAATACTGAAAATATTGGTTTGACATGTCTAGAGAATCAGGCCAATTTCTACATCTGTGCGTATTGGTAATCTCTTTTCACACTGCTCTTTTCTTCAAAGACCCAGATTGCAGAAATACAGTGAATTTTGGGTGTCTTGGTGATACAACTATGGATAAATATGGATAAAAGAACAGTAATTTGCCCTATACCTAAAATAATTCCACATAACATGTTCACATCGGACAAATGTAAGTAAATGTACTCTATACATATACACAATGCTTTTAAAACTAGCACAAAAATTGTTAAAGGTACAAATGCTGCTGAACAGGCATCACAAGTGGTGGAGGAACGGGAGTAGAAGCGTGAAGAATGAACAGAATAGAATTTGCAGACCATTTGAAACCCTGGCTTTTTCACACCCAGCACACCTGGTGATGTCTGATGCAAACGTCCAAGATTTGGGTGTCCAAATCGGTTGCTTCAAAAACTAGCCTACATTCCTAACAACGGATCTGAGCAGGACGCATGCTGAAGTCCCGATCAATGCGCCCCTACTTTCGGGTGAGTTCTGGGTTCTTGGACCATTGGCCCCTGTCTTTGGCCTTGTAGCGTGTTTTCACTGACATTGAATCCCAGACTGGGTATTCCTCTTGGGTCACTGTGTCGCTTTCTTTTTCCAGGTCTACCAGGAGCTGCAGGGCATCCAGGTGGACAGCAAAAATAGCTGTTTTCAATACATGATAGTTCAGTTGGTGATGAAAGCATGAAATTTGGCACAGATGACCTTCATATGACCCTAATCGATAATCAACCTCGGGCCACGCAGAATTCCAATTTTTTCAAGGTGGCCCGCCAGTTTTAAAAATGGCTGCAACTGTACATACGTTTTTGGACTATATGACTTTGCTGGGGCTGTAAATATTTTATTTCCCCTCAATTTGATATAAGAGAATATGTTCTGGAGGTATTTATACCAAGTACGATATAAAAAGTAACATTAGGTTCCAATATGGCGGCATGTTTTCCAATATGGCTGCCAATAAACTGTATAAATGTACATCTGCTCATGGTTAATGCACAGTTGGTGATACAAACATGACATTTGGCACAGATCACCTTTATGACACCCTAATTCATAATCAACCTTGGGCAATGCAGAATTCCTACATTTTTCAAGATGGCCGCCAGTTTTCAAAATCGCTGCAACTGGACCTACGTTTTGGATAATATCACTTTGCTGGGGCTGAATCTTTGATTTCCCCCTAATTTTGATATAAAAGAATATGTTCTGGAGGTATTTCTACTAGGTAAGATAACAAAATTACATTAAGTTCCAATATGGTGGCATGTTTTCCAATATGGCTGCCGATAAATTGCATAACTGTACTACTCATGATTCATGGCTCATGCATGGTTAATCCACAGTTGGTGATACAAGCATGACATTTGGCACAGACCTTTATACCACCCTAATTGGTAATCAACCTCGGGCCATGCATAATTCCTCAATTTTTCAAGATGGCCACCAGGTTTCACCAGTTGAAATGGCTTAAACTGGGCCTATGTTTTGGACTATATCTTTTGCTGAGACTGTATTTTTTTTTATTTCCCCCTCATTTTGATATAAGAGAGTATTTCTACAAAGTAAGATCAGAAATAACCAATCCAATATGGTGACATGTTTTCCAATATGGCTGCCGATAAATTGCATGAATGTACATCTGCTCATGGATAATACACAGACCGGATACAAGCATGAAATATGGCACAGAGCACCTTTATATCACCCTAATTGGTAATCAACCTCGTGCCATGCAGAATTCCTCAATTTGGGAAGATGCCTGACAGGTTTTCAAATGCCCAAAAGCCCAATTGACAAGTTTTTATTGTGTTATTGCAGTACCAGGGTACACTGGTTGACACTATAGCTGTGATACTCAGCATGGGGTTCAATGCTAATACATTTTCTAGTTTCCTAAATGCTGTTTAGCTTGCCCCAAATTAAAGTTAAACAGCCGCACCTGAATTGACATGATGTGCCAGCGCGGGAGAGCCGAGCCAAGGAAGACAGGGCTTTAGTCTTTCGGAAGGTGTACAGATCATATAGGAATTACATAGCATTGGATGAATGATCGGACTGGGGGTAGGATAGTGATGTTACTGCGCCCAGCCCAGTTGTATCCCATAATTATTGTAGTGTATTTTTTGCCAGGTGGAAACCTGGCATACAGCTCATTTTATTTTAGTGACCTAGTCATGATTGACTGCCTCTATTAAAGCCAATGGGAGTCTGACCACATACTCTGAAATGCCGCTTAAGCTATATGAGACTTGTGTAGCAAATCGCGTAGTAGCAACCTAGTCATGATTGGCTGCCTCCGAAGCCCTCACACGACGCAACGCGGCCATAACAAAACACAGTGATTGAACTAACAAAGTTGTTTTTACTAAATTAATTGCATGCCAATTATTTTTGACCCCAGGCAACTTGATGATGGAATTCAGTTGACACTTGAACAAAGCTACATACCAAGACTCATGGTAACAGAAGTTAAAAACATCAAAATTGGAAAGAAAAAGGAAGTTAATATCAGAAGAGAAGTGTAAAGTATCTTCGGCTAAATTCACTCGCAGCAGCCTTAAAAGTAACATCTGCCCATTTGCGCCACATTTTAAAGTGATTTGGTAGCTTTTGAATGACCTGTAAAAAGACAGACAAAACTAAGAATCTGCACAAAGCCATAACTGCATACCAATACCAAGCAGCAAAGATGTGCCAAAAACCTTCACCAAGCTTTATAGGATCTAAGTTTGTGTATGGTGATGGTGACCATATTTCAAAATATGCCACGCTATTTGAACCTAGGTCATTGAAAACCTACATGGATTCTGTGTATGGTAATTATTAATACAATTATTATTTAAGCACATGTGGTGTTGGAGCTCATGTTATAAGATCATGTGGATTAACCATAATCATTTATCGGCAGCAATACTGGAAAACATGACGCCATATTGGAACCTAATGTTATTTCTGATCTTACTTGGTAGAAATGCCTCCAGAACATGTTCTCTTATATCAAAATGAGGGGGAAATAAAAAAATACAGCCCCTGCAAAAGGATATAGTCAAAAACGTAGGCCCAGTTGAAGCCATTTCAACTGGCAAAAATTGGCGACCATCTTGTAAAATGGAGGAATTATGCGTGGCCCGAGGTTGATTACCAATTAGGGTGTCATGAAGGTGATCTGTGCCAAATGTCATGTTTCTATCACCAACTGTGCATTAACCATGAGCAGATGTACATTTATGCAGTTTATTGGCAGCCATATTGGAAAACATGCCACCATATTGAAACCTAAAGTTATTTTGATCTTCTTTTATATCAAAATGATGGTGAAATCAAAGATTTACAGCCCTAGCAAAGTGATAGTCCAAAACGTATAGGTCCAATTGCAAACTGGCGGCCATCTTAAAAAATGGTGGAATTCTGCGTGGCCCGAGGTTGATTATCAATTAGGGTCATATAAAGGTCACCTGTGCCGAATTTCATGCTTTCATCACCAACTGAACTATCACATCAATTTCCCGCCTAGCTATTTTGGCTGGTGCCACTTTGGAGCTGCCCCTCTCCTCCTGGTCTCATCTTGAGGCTGGAGCACAGCAGTAAGCAAGTCCTTGTAGAGTTGCCTGCTGGTCTCCTTCTGCAAAAGCAGCTCAGGGTCCATCCCCTTTCTCAGCCTATGCACCAGGAAGTGGACCAGTGTTCCCTTGTACAACCTGGCCAGCACCAGAAATGAAAGGTAGACACATCATTCAGAGCATCAGCAAAACAAGAAAAAATAGATTAGGTTTATCACCATGTTTGTTTGAATATCTCTTGACAACCTTTTATTTTTTTTAGGGGTGCTAGCCCCTCCTATTCCCAGCTTTCCAGGTGTGAACACAAACATTGGCTTGTGATTGGCTGATCACCCCATAGCGATGATTTGATTGGCTGAGCAAAGTACATATTGAAATTGAAATTGACGCCCCTCACTTCACACAGATGTGATTTTTTTAAAATGCTACAGAATAAGGCATCCAAATAAAATCCCAGAATATCATATATTTGTCAATATCATGCAGCTCTAGGCTCTACTCTTATTATAGGTTGCTTGTAACTTGAAGCTTATTTTACGGCTGCTCTCATTCTACAATCTACACCATTAAGGAAAGGAATGAAACGGCATGACCTCAATCTGGGAGCTTCTCAAACTTTATTGACAAGGCCCATTGGTTGATACAGTTAACACAATAAAATCCTCAGTGTTCATTTAATTGTACAGTGTAACATAGTACCCAGGGGGCAAAGGGGGTTGACCTGCATTTGTCATAACATACAAAGTTGTCCACCAGAAATAATATATATGACCCCATAGGATCACAACCTATATGGACAACTCGGTCAATTTTGTTGCGAAAGTCCAATATGGCCGCCCCCAATATTAGCCCCTATTAGTTATAATGGGGGGTGAATAGGGCAAATTTTTAAACTGAGAGATATTTCCACGAAACTTCTCAGGTTGATCTATGATATGAATACGAACATTTTTTGTATTGCAAGTTTCCATGAAATCCAATATGGCCGCCACAATATGGCCGCCACAATATTAGCACCAAGAAAATAGGTTTTGGCTCCAACCTCTGAACCAGATGAGCTAGAAATGCAAACTTGGTGTCTATTTCATGGTTTCTGACCATGAGAGACTCAATTAAATACCTATTTCTATTATTGGGTGTGTCTGGACCCTTATTGTGCATATTTACAAGATGGTGGCTACCCGAAATAGTGCTTTACCATGATTTCTACCATGATTGTTGACTGTTTTGGCAAACACAAGCAATATTAATCCATTGGCTAAGATTCATGGCACAGAAGGAACATATTTTCTTGAGCTTGCATATTGTCAAAATGGCTGCAAACATGAAAATGAAAAGAGACATTACATTTCCTGTCAGATCCTATTACCCAGGGGGGCAAACCACTCCTTTTTTGGATACCTGCATTTGCCATAACATCAAAGGTTGTCCACCAGAAATATCTATGACCCAATAGAATCACAACCTATATGGACACACCGGTCAATTTCTTTGCTGGAAATCAAATATGGCCACCACAATATTAGCCCCCATTAGCCTATAATGCGGGTGAATAGGGCAACATTTTTAACTGAGGGATATTTCCACAAAACTTCACAGGTTGATCAATGATATGAATTTGAATACCATAATGGTTTGTATTGGATGTTTCCATGATATCCAATATGGCCACCACAATACTAGCACCCAGAAAATAGGTTTGTCTCTAAATTCTGAACCAGATGAGCTATAAATACAAACTCATGGTTTCTAACCACGAGAGATATATAAATATTTTAGCCATAATTTCCCTCTATTAAGTTTTATTGTTCTGGGGTGTTTCTTTGCAGAAAGACATCCCTCTGGCTGTATTTTGGTTTTGTTCTACAGTTTCTGTTGGCATTTCCTCTGTTTATGTTGACAATCCCCCATGTGCATCGCCAAGCCGGACATCCCTTCACTGAGTATGGATGGTCTCTCAGTGATGGTCCCCTGTCCATCTAGAGCCAGCCTGGCCTATGCCAGAAAATCTGTTCATGTGCCAGGGACTGGAGAGAAGATGCAGCAGGAGCTTCACTCAATTCCTGACTGGGGATGCATCACCATTATCTTGGACTCTGGCTGGCATCCTGTCATGAAAGGACGCGATGAGAGATCAATGTCCCTGGACAGCCAAACTTGCCAGGGATCTGCCACAGGCCCTCACGATTGACTGTGTGAAAGGCCACGGTGAGGTCGACAAACATAGAGACCCTTCTGCTCTCTGCACCTTTCTTGCAGCTGGCAAATGGAAAAGATCATGTTACAGGTACCTCTGCCTCCATGGAAACCACATTGGGATCCAGGGACAACATTCTCAGCATGGCTGATTAGCCGGTTGAGGATGATTCTTGCTAAGATCTTTCCTGTGATGTTGATGGTTATCACATTATGTCCTGTCCCCTTTCCTCTTGTAAACATGCACTATGGATGCGTCCTTGAAGTCTTGAGGGACTTCCCCCTCTTCCAGATTACCTGGTACAGGTGCCATGCTTCCATTCTTGTAGATGTCTGCGGGCAACCCATCACCTCCTGGTGCCTTTCCAGAAGTGCTTTCACTGTCTCTGCACTGGGGGGGGGTCAGCCAGATCAGCTTTGATTGGCAGCTGGGGTATCGTGGCAATATCCTCTTCGGAAATTGAGGACTCTCTGTTTAAGACCTCACTGAAGTGCTCTTCCCAGTGTGCTAGGATGTCACTCTTGTCAGTGAGCAGGACACTTGTCAGAGGAGCGGACTGGAGTTGAGCCAGTGGTTTTGGGCCCATAAAGAGAACACAGAATGATGCATGCATCTGAGACATTCCCAGTCAGGAATGGACTGAAGCTCCTGCTGCATCTTGTCTCCAGTCCCTGGCACATGAACAGATTTTCTGGCAGCCTTTGATACAGCTACATGATATTGTCTTGTTCATTGACATACAGTAGGCCAGGCTGGCTCTGTAGATGGACAGAGGACTGCATTCCCGTCACTGAGAGACCATCCAGACTCAGTGAAGGAAGGGATGTCTGGCTTGGCGATGCACGTCCCTGCCAGGGATGATTGTCAACATAAACAGAGGAAATGCCAACAAACAGTAGAACAAAACCAAAATACAGCCATAGGGATGTCTTTCTGCAAAGAAACACCCCAGAACAATAATATCTTTCGTGGTTAGAAACCATGAGTTTGTATTTCTAGCTCATCTGGTTCAGAATTTAGAGCTAAACCTATTTTCTGGGTGCTAGTATTGTGGTGGCCATATTGGATATCATGGAAACTTCCAATACATATCATTGATCAACCTGTGAAGTTTTGTGGAAATATCCCTCAGTTAAAAATGTTGCCCTATTCACCCGCATTATAGGATAATGGGGGCTAATATGGTGGTGGCCAGATTGGATTTCCAGCAAAGAAATTGACCGGTGTGTCCACATAGGTTGTGATTCTATTGGGTCATAGATATTTCTGGTGAACAACCTTTGATGTTATGGCAAATGCAGGTATCCAAAAAAGGAGTGGTTTGCCCCCCTGGGTAATAGGATCTGACAGGAAATGTAATGTCTTTTCTTTTTCATGTTTGCAGCCATTTTGACAATATGCAAGCTCAAGAAAAAATATGTTCCTTCTGTGCCATGAATCTTAGCCAATGGATTTAATATTGCTTGTGTTTGCCAAAACAGTCAACAATCATGGTAGAAATCATGGTAAATCACTATTTTGGGTAGCCACCATCTTGTAAATATGCACAATAAGGGTCCAGACACACCCAAAAATGAAAATAGGTATTCCATTGAGTCTCTCAAGATCAGAAACCATGAAATAGACACAAAGTTTGCATTTCTAGCTAATCTGGTTCAGAAGTTAGAGCCAACACCTATTTTTTTGGTGCTAATAATGTGGCGGCCATATTGTGGCGGCCATATTGGATTTCATGGAAACTTGCAATACTAAAAATGTTCGTATTCATATCATTGATCAACCTGAGAAGTTTCGTGGAAATATCTCTCAGTTTAAGTTTTTGCCCTATTCACCCCCCATTATAACTAATAGGGGCTAATATTGGGGGCGGCCATTTTGGACTTTCGCAACAAAATTAACCGAGTTGTCCATATAGGTTGTGATCCTATGGGGTCATAGATATTATTTCTGGTGGACAACTTTGTATGTTATGACAAATGCAGGTTTCCTAAAAAAAGGGTGGTTTGCCCCCTGGGTATAGTCGGATAGTCCTGTAAAGATGCCTTACCATGCAATTTGAGGCTCTTGTAGAGGAAAACATAGCAGCTGGTTGAGGTGAATGCTGTCTTTAAAGCAGATCTGCCATTCGTTGTAGGCATCTATTATACAAGTGAAAACATGTGCGCAACACAATACCCAAAGTCACCAGCTACTACGTCACTGACACGCTGGGTGCCGACACGCTGGGAGCCGAAGCAGGAGCAACACACACTGCAACAACACACTAACACGTCACACACTTACCCTCCGCGTCGATCCACGGCTATCTCCTCATGTCGCGCCGCACGCCCACACTCAACACCACCCGCGTAAAAATTGTCATTGCACTGCCACTAAAGCCGGCTCCCGTCCACACTCGCAAACAATATCAATATCAATAATAAACACAAACACGCCACAAGCACCGACACCCCCGCCTAATTTGTTGCCACGTCTATGAAAACAATGCAACGTCAATGCAACGTCACAATGCAACGTCACAGAAAAAATGCCATTCAACACGCTACTTACACACACTACCACTCGCTTACAATACGCGGACCTGGCAACACTACATTCCCTCTCCCATTTGCTCAAAGCCCACCACGTGAGCCACACACACACATACCCATCCAAAAGAATGTGTCACTCTCTCGGTTCTGCACCGCTGCTGGAGAAGTATAGCACTGTCGAAGGCAGCGCAACTAAACCCCCCCCCCCCCCCCCCCCCACACACCCCAGAGAGGGAGGAGAGAGAAGAGAGCGAGAGAGAGAGAGCGCGCACACGTCTTCACCCCAGCGAGCGAGGGAGGGACAGAGAAAGGGAGAGAGATAGAGAAAGGCACAGCTTTCCAGTCCTTACATTTTTTCTCACATTTACCAGCAGAAAAGTGAGCAAAGTAGTGTGCCCTGAAACTTTCTTGGAAAGAAATGTGCATGTTGCCTGCACTGGCAGCCAGCAGCGATGTAAGATGAGCCTGTGCATTTCACGGTTTTCACCCTATATAACTTGAACGCATAGGCAATCAAGTCAAGACCATTAATTAATGACAGCTGTGTAGGGCTGACGATTGCGTGATGCTTCTATGTACACGATTCTATAGGTCACCACTTTTGGTGTGACACACGGCTTCTGTTTCTGTTTACAATGCGTTGTCAACACCTGCTGAGTTGACAAAGACTGACAGATTTTGGAGAAGACTGATAGTTTATCCTTTAGTAATTAGCCTGTGGAAGTATTCACACTAGGCTACTTTTGCATTTATTGGGATTGGCCATTTGGGGAAAGGAGGAGCTCCACAACACCACATTGGTAGGCTCAAGGGCCTGCATTTTCTTCCCTCTCGAGGGTGGGATGATGTGAGCCCCTGCAGCAGGCTAGGGTCCAGGAGCCCCGCTCAGGTTAGCGGGAAATGACCGCGGGGTGCGGCTTGCCAGGTCTTTTTTATAAGTAAAGTATTAAAACAAAACAAAAATTAAAAAATATATATATATATAATAATAAATTTAAATTTACGTCATATTTAGGGGAATTTCCACCTAATTTCTCCGTTCATTGTCAATGGCAAATATTGAGACGTGTGGGGACTAAAGCTGTATATAGGATAGGAGGGCCCTCAAACACATTATTTGATAACTTCTCATCGTGCTCCTAAAATACATTCTGTGCTACTAGATTTTCCCATTTAGTCGCACACGTGCTACTTGGACAAATGCTAAGCGTCGAGCCGTGCGCGCGCACGCGCTGCAACACAAAACGGCTGCATACAACAGTAGTTGTACAGGGCAGAAGTAGCATATTCTTTTGTTCTATATATCTTTTGTTCTATTGTGTGTAATTATTAGACATAATGGACATAATTTCTATAGATTTCTATACATGCTTTGTGTGCTGTTGTCTATAGTATGTACAATAGATTCTATTCATCCTCATGTGTAAAAAGAATCTTTAGAAAAAGGGTGTTCTTTTGTATAGTTTGTGTGGTTTTTGTTCACTGTTTGTGCATGTTTTTGGTGTACACTTTCTGTTAATGTGTGACCCTCTCCTGCAGAGAGTGGGATGCTAGAACCGTCTCATGCCTTTTTGTCTCTATTGACAAAAGGCACTCATTAGTACATCATTGAATTGTAATGTCTGTCTGGCTGAGTGAGTGTGTGCGTTAGTGAGTGATCCTTTGGAAAGAGGGGCTTTCTTTTGTGTTATTATTGTGTACACTTTCTGTTAAAGTGTAACCGTGTCATGCCTTTTTTGTCTCTATTGACAAAAGCCACTCATTTGGACTTGTGACGACTCAAAGCCATTGAATTGTAATGTCTGTCTGGCTGAGTGAGTGCAAGTGTGCGTGCGTGCGTGCATTAATTGCATGGACTGTTCCCCATGGATTCAGTCTGTCTGTCTGTGTGTGAGAGATGTAAAGGAGCCATAAGCCTTTGGAAGTAGGGTCTTTCTTTTGTGTTATTAGCAATAATAGCCAAGTACAGGTTTTTGTGTTCACTTTCTGTTACACTTTAACAGTCTCGTGCCTTTTTGTCTCTATTGACAAAAAAGCCACTCATTTGGACTTGTGACGACTCAAAGCCATTTAATTGTAATGGATAGGTCTGGCTGAGTGTGCGTGCTTGCGTGCGTGCATTAATTGTAAGGACAGTTCCCCACTTTAGGGGCTCAGTCTGTCTGCCTGTGTCTCACTCGTAAAAACTTTGGGTACAGTGAGTGTGTGTGTGTGTGTGTGTGTGTGTGTGTGTGTGTGTGTGTGTGAGAGAGATGTAAAGGCCAATCTATAGAAAAAGGGGGCTTTCATTGTAATTCATGAACAAAAGCCTTTTGTTATGGATTGGTGACTGCTTAGAACTAATGGACCCTAAATGTGTTAGATCTCTCTCTCTCTCTCTGTGAGCATGTGTTGCGTGCGTGCATGCATGTTTTAGGGTGGTTGGTTTATCCAGTAACTTTAGAAATATAATATATATAATATAATATTATATATTTATTCCATGGTTAGGCAACACTGTTAAAACGGTGTTCACCCCATAACTCTGAGACATCCTGTGACATAACAGCTGTAACTAAAGTACTAAAAGTAAAACATTTTCGTAAAATACATGCCGGTATAGGGCATGCATGTTTAAAAGTATAATTGACATGATTATGGGCATGTCTTTTAGACCACTAGATTTAGTTAAACAGAACTGTCAAACATTCATGTTTTGACAGACTGCAAATAATTACAGTAACTGATGGTCTGCTAACATTTACACATTTTAACCAAATACATGCGTACATGCGTACATACATTTACACATTTTAACCAAATGCATGCGTGCATGCGTACGTACATACATACGTGCATACGTACATACAGTACATACATGCATACATACACGTGTATGCTATTATTATGCTTTTTGCTTGATTTTATATGACTGGACATGACTATATTCTATACCAAGCACCAACATGATGTTTGTTACATTTATTCAGTACATAAGTCTAACCATTAATCACTGATACCATTTTTTCTTGTGTTTTAAAGTTACTAACGTATGTAGAAGTATGAAGAAAATGTGTTAGACACACTTTTAAAAATTATACGAAAGTATCAGATCTACAATCTCCCAATGCATCACAATTCACTGCCATTGTTTTATAGAATGCAATGGCAAATTATATTGAATACACACCATACAATTGCAACACCTAGGTCATTCTGCATTATGATGTATTCTACAGCAATAAGCATGAGCAGAGACCTCTAGTTCTCTAGTTTCTCAGCGACTTGCAAGAGTCACCGAGTCAAGTTTTTAAAACTGTAGTGTTTATGATAAGTTTATGATATAAATATATATATTGTTAATCATTCATGGGTCCTACAAGGGTTTTGCTACAGAGGATCTGAGCATTTCATCGGTGTATTACCGGTTAACACCACTACATCCCCATGCACTGGGGTTACACCCCCCTATGGGTTGTAAGGATCTTGGATCATTTAATTTTTGGGTCTAGAGTATGGGTTATGTGGTTCACAGTCCGCTAAAATCATGGAGAGCAGGCAAACAAATGGAATCTTAATGAAGCTAGGTTTTATGATTATAGGGGGATAATGATCAGGCATGTTGGGGATAGCCAGTATGGGGATCATGAGTTATGTTTTTGCTAGTAAATGTAGCATGTTTATAATTGTATCGACTATTCTCTAGACTAGTATTTTAGACTTTTTAGACTAATTCAGGTTTTCATTGCTCAATGCTATTGGTGATATGGTAACCAAATGCCCCACTGTATAGGGACCTGACTGTATAGAAGTATATAGTATAGTCTGGCTATTTATATGGCTTTCTATGGGGATGGTTTACTGTCTAACTGATTTTCTATCACTATGTCTACAACCTAGGTCTATTATCGACAGGTGGTGGACAAATGGAACCCATTAGATCTCTAACTCTTCTATCTATTTGGCTGCCTTGTGCGTGTGCGGAACCACAAAGGGTGTAATACCATTTTTTTACTGCACATAGGCAGTGAATTTAAGTATTGTATGGAGCAATTCCGCTTATCACCAGTGTTTCACCACTACAAATCTGATGTGATTCTAGCCCCTAATGCATTTTTTTTAAACCCCCGGAGGCCACCAGAGGGTGTTGAGTGGGTAAGGTGGCCTAGTGTCAGTATAGTGGTTAACCAAAACCCTTATTATAACCTTTATTATATCTCTAACTCTTGAGAGTTTGTAAAATGCCAAGCCAAATACAAATGCAACAATTACACAGCATACAGAATAGTATGAGAACCATAGGTGTTTACGATTTTTTTGTAAGTAGTAGCGGTCAGAATCTATGATATTACAAGGAGTCTAATATTTTTTCTGCTATTATTTGGTATCCTTCAGACATGATGAGGCTCTTACATGTAACATATCTGTCCTCTCTAATTATATTACAATATGGTTATGTTATGCTCATAGGGAACAGTGGTTCAAGCAGTAATTATTGTCTTCAGACATTGTATGATCAGGTTATTAACCAAACATTACAGGTAGTACATCATAACCCCATATGGTCTAGTGGTTCGACTCTCGGTGTGGGAAATATAAGTATATGTTTTCAATTATGGTGAAAGTTAATGATATCCACCTAGTGGGCAATTTCTAAAGATGTTGATCAACCAGTCATGCAAACGATTTCAGTACCATAGATAGCAATATGTCCCATATTGTTAGGACTGTAGGACATCTTATGTAGACACAGAACTCTATAGTGCATATGTATTGGTTAATCATACAGATATTCCACTGATGGATTGATGGTAGGTTACTAGCTAGCATATGTTTCATGTTGATAATCTTTTTATGATTGTGATTTTACGGGAATTCATATGGTAAAATGCCTAAAATTGTATTCTATTCTATCTATCTTCAGCAGCACATACACAAAAAATGATACAAAAGCAAACAACAACCATACAACAGCAGAAAAACCTGACAAAAATGTACACAAACGTAAACAAAACACACCAGACAAAACAATACATGACAAACAAAAACATGAACCATAAAAGACATTGACAATACATGACAAACAAAAACATGAACCATAAAAGACATTGACAAGATACAACAAACAAAAAATACGAAACAAAATAAATAAACTACACAGCAGACAAAACAAAAAACTTGACAAAGCACAACACCACAAAAAAAACTGGACAAAACACAACAAAACAAAAACAAAACACACATTAAACAAACATCATGACACAAAAACAAAACAACAATTATACAACAGCAGAAAAACAAGACAAAAATTACACAAAAGCAAACTACAACCATACAACAGCAGAAAAAACAAGACAAAAATTACACAAAAGTAAACAAAACAAGTAAAATGACAACAACAATACGATACAAAATCAAAAAAAGCTACACACCAGACAAAACAATACATGACAAACAAAAACGCGAACCATAAAAGACATTGACAAGACACAACAAACAAAAAAATACTTGACAAAACACAACACGACAACAAAAAATAACTTGACATTGAAGTATATGACTAAACGTGTAGCTAGATGGAATAGGTGGATGTACACAGACATGACCCCGCTACTCATACATTTCCAGATCATGCGGTCATAGTGTCACCAACAGGTGGTTTTTGCTAAAACCCATTTTATTTTGGGACCAAAATAGTTCAAATCATCAGCTGCCCTCCACGACTGAGAAGAAAGGGTCTATAATGTAGCACATTATAGTGCTATCACGAGGCCCACAACATGGCATGGTTTTGTTTTTTATCTAGTATCTAGTCTAGTTTCCATCTATATAGTTGTATCCAGTAGACAAGATCTTGCTCAATATTACAAATTATTTACAATTTTTATTTTTATTTGT
Source organism: Electrona antarctica (assembly GCF_951216825.1). Classification (NCBI taxonomy): domain Eukaryota; kingdom Metazoa; phylum Chordata; class Actinopteri; order Myctophiformes; family Myctophidae; genus Electrona; species Electrona antarctica. The sequence continues at coordinate 30,589,508 of NC_136811.1, read as the reverse complement.
AATGATAAGACGTTTTTAGGGGGAAAACGTGTATTTCCTACACATGCAGCCCATACTTCACCAGTTCCCCACCTGGTGGGTAGATAATTATAGAACCAACAACATCCCAACAGTATTCTAACAGTATCCTACAGCTGATATCAGACAATGGTCTATAGTCTGTATCAGAGATACAGGACCCTGATCATGGTATAGTGTTACCATGAGACCCACAACCTGACAGGGCCTATTTTTATGACAGGGGTCTAGTTCCATCTATACAGTTGTATCTAGTAAACAAATTAACCTTTGGGGCATATCCATCACTTTACAGACCATTACATTTATTACTAAATCACTTTATTTGATCTTTTGCTGATAAGCATACACCCTTGAAAAAACATGAGAAACCATGGTTTACCTATCCCCTATCATCTCACTAAATTTGGGGACTAGGGACATTGTATGGAAAAAGCATACATCTATGGCATGAAATCTGATGTGGAACATCGTATCTTAACATCTTAGCCAAAATAATAGGCTTACTATGATTAGGAAGACCAAATCGTCATAATAGTTCTCAATCATGGCTGAGGGTAGTAGGTAAAACAGGGGTCGCTAGATCATTTGTTCACCCAAAGTTGCTGTGAAACTTACAATATGCAATAAATATATATATATATATGTCAGGGCCTCAGTAAAATATAGTGTAAGGGAAAGGGATGCGATGGGCTAAATAAATAGGCATTTTCGGTAGATATTCGGTAAGATATTGTATTCATTGTTAAAAAAACATGTATAATATAGATAGAAGTGGTAACTACTACAGTGGTAACTACCACTATTTGTGACTTTTTGACAGCATGATATTTGACTTGGGTACTCTCTGTCACAACTGGGAGGGCAATACAATTCAATTATCAATTAAATTATTTACAGATTTTTGGTGTCTCTGCATCTTTACACAAAAATATTATGGAATATGGTGTTAGGCGTGATGAATTCTATCATATATCATGATCATATTCTAATTCTATTTCAAAAGAGTCAACAAGTTGGCACATTCAACTTGAAAATACTATATTCAAGTTGTTTATGTTTGGGCAAGGGTCAGATTTTCAAACAAAATTACAAACCATCACTGGGGACACAGTCATGTGGACACAGTCACTGTATATATGTTTACATACATAAACTATGTTGTTCATGGTGTACATACAAATATTATACATTGAGTCACTAATATGACTCAATATGATACCCCTTCTGACTAGACCCAATCATGCACTAACAAAATGACAACAAAATATACACATTTTTATGATTACATATTTTTATTATGATGGCATATTTAGGAAATATTCACCGTAGTCACTGTAGATGGTACACAATATCAGACCAATATATGTCTCAATACAGTACATACAATATACAATGTGTTACAATGTAATAATATGAGGGCAGAAAAACTGTATGCAATTGATATATCTTAGATTTTTGCGTGTATATAGGGTAAATCCTTCAACTCATTTAGGTGTGATTCACAGATTTTATGGATTTTTGACACTGGTACTACAACTCCGTGAGTTTCCAGTACCCGCACGAGTCCAGGTAGAAATTCATCATTCCATAGCTTGTTCGTTAAATCTTTAAAATGATTGTAGAAGTAATATCTAGGTGTAACACCCAAGCACGTGTGTTCGGTTTGGCTAGAATGGTTTATTTGGCAGCCGTTGCAACCTTCTCTCATCTGTTCAGTTATAGCATTTTGGAGTAGTTTAACAACACGTATTCTGATAATGTCTAAAAGTTTTGTACTGATCAACCCATCAGTATGGTCAAGGGGTAAATTCACTATGGATGGTGGTGGTGAAGGTATTGCAGTTGAAGTGTCATCATTGACATCAATGTTATGGGATTCAGGTGAATGTATGGGTGATGGCCATACAGAGTGTGAGTCGCGTGTATCATAGGAAAACATAGGTGATGATGGAGGTGAGCTACAGGGTGACATCTCATCATATCCATCATCGACAGGGTCAGCCATGAACCGGGGTGGATTGATGTACAACCAGGGATCCTCATCCATGGCCATCATGCTCTCATGGGTCCTCCAACAGGGGTAGTGGAGCAGATTACTGAAACGATCGTTCACTTGATGGTACAAGCACCACATTTGGTACACAAGTGCTTCAGAACCTACTCTCTCAGAAAAGTACGTTGTCCACTTGAAAAAACAAAATGGCCACCATTGTTCAAGATGGCCGCCTTTCAAAATGGTTTTAAACAGTGTTTGAACTATAGTTTGATTGAATAGTCCTATTGTGATGGCCTATACATCGAAATGTATGTTTCTGAGTATGAGAAATCCAATTCTGCATTTAGCAAATCAACATTATTGAATATTATGATGATACAATGGGAATTAAACGAAAAGGTGGGGCAGATTAAGTCAATATTCCATAATAATCCTTCACTTGGTGGTACAAGCACCCAATTTGGCACAAATGATGTCCAGGATCTACTTTCTATGAAAAGCACGTTATCCAGCTGAAAATCCAAGATGGCTGCCAGTTTTCAAGATGGCCGCCCTCGTCAAATGCAAAAAAACAAAACAACAAAAAGGTTTTCGAAGTAGAATTTAAATGTGTTAATGATCCAAACATCAAAATGAACTGACTGGAAGAGCTCAATGGTGTTGGAATTGAATTCCAATATGGCCGCCAGGTTGCAAGATGCAGCTATTACGTGATTCAAAATTTGTGTTTTTGGAAGCCGTCTTAGATATTGTTGAAGGGCAACATCATTCATTGATCAGGCATTGAAATGCTGTGATCAAGCTCTATTGGTTTGTAATTTTGTATAAGAGTGATTTCAAAGCACAACCAGGACACACTGGTGACATCACTGCTGTGAGACTCTGCTTCAGTGTGGCCTTGTAGCATAGCTGTAGTTGTGGTTTACTAACTGTTGTAGTGGTGTACTCACTGTAGATTGTTGTATACTTTAGTGTCCTAAATGCTAATAAGCCCCTGTATATATCTCCACTAGAAGTTTAGTTAGTTGTAGTATTGTAGTTAGATAGCCGCACCTGAATTGACAAGATGTGCCAGCGTGGGAGAGCTGAGACAAGGGTAACAGGGATTCAGTTACCTGGATGGTGTACAGATCGCACAGGACTTAAATCGCATTGGATGAATGGTTGGTGTAGGGCACCATATGCTTGAACCTAGATCAAGGTTCAAAGTTGGAATTTATTGTTACATCTTGTGTACAGGTACATGAGTAAAACTTCATTTTTGTTTGGCTTCCTTACAGACAATGCAGCGGCATAGATAGCATAACATTCAAACAACAAAAAACACAGCAAACAAAGGGATAGAATAAAGAGTGCTAGAAAAATAGTAACATATGTCGTACATGTGCATTACCTAACTAGCAAAGTTAGGTAATCTTTCGCCCTAGCTGGTCCTTATCAGTTCGTTCATATATCTGATTGTTTGGGGAAAGAAGCTTTTTTGCAGTATATTTCCAGTGGCTTTGAGACTGCGAAAACGTTTTCCACGTGGCAGCATCTCAAACAGTCTGTGGTTGGGATGGCTTGGGTCCCTCATAATTCCACGAGCTTTGCTGACACAACGATCGTCATACAGGGTTTCGATGGGGGGGAGATCACATCCGCTGCACACTTCGAATTTGTGCGTGTCCTTCACCTGGATCATTCTGAATTTCAGCTGCTCTCTTAGTGGAACGCTGGAGTTTCAGTTGCTAAACATTTGGCCGACAACTTTGGTGATACTTTGTACTGTTTTGCCTCAATGTATCCTCACTGCCACCTCCATCATCCAATCTGGATGAGTCTAACATGATGGGCAACAGGTTTATTGCCTGGAATACGGGGAGACTTCAACTCCTCTTTTGTATCTGTTTGACAGAGGAAACACTTCAATCAGTTTTAGTAGTGGAACATCTTGTGTTATACGGTTAAAGGCAGAGACCTATATCCCTTTACCACCCAACCGTACAAAACATCAAAGCACATTGAAATATGGGATGCATCTAGGTTCAAGCATCTGGTGCCCTACACCTAGCCCAACCATTCATCCAGTGCAAGTCCTGTGCGATTTGTACACCATCCAGGTAACTGAATCCCTGTTATCCTTGTCTTAGCTCTCCCACGCTGACACATCCTGTCAATTCAGGTGTGGCTATCTAACTACAATGCTACAACTAACTAAACTTCTAGTTGAGATATATACAGGGGATAGATAGCATTAGGACACTAAAGTATACAACAATCTACAGTGAGTACACCACTACAACAGCTAGTACGCTACAAGCAGACACTGAACCCCATGCTGAGTCTCACAGCAGTGATGACACTAGTGTGTCCTGGTTGTACTTTGACATCACTCTTATATACAAAATTACAAACCAATAGAGCTTGATCACAGCATTTCAATGAATGATGATGTTGCCCTATTTTGAGTTGCGTAATAGCCGCCATCTTGAAAATTGGCAGCCATATTGGAATTCAATTGACACCATTGAGTTCTTCCAGTCAGAATACATTCATTTTGATGTTTGGATCAATGTGTGGATCACACATTTCTGTTCATTAAAGTTCTACTTATTCATTTGACGAGGTGGCCATCTTGAAAACTGGCGGCCATCTTGGATTTTCAACTGGATAACGTACTTTTCTGAGAAAGTACATCCTGGACATCATTTGTGCCAAATCTGGTGCTTGTACCACCAAGTGAAGGATTATTATGGAATATGGACTTAATCTGCCCACCTGATCGTTTAATTCCCATTGTATAAATAATATTAAATATTTTTTTCTTTTCTAAATTCAGAATTGGTTACTCAAAAACATATATTTTAAAGTAAAGGACATCAAAATAGGATTTTAGAGCTCAATATAGCTCAAACACTGTTTAAAACCACCTCGAATGGCGGCCATCTTGAAAAATGGTGTCCAATTTGTTTTTTCAAGTGGACAACGTACTTTTCTGAGAGAGTAGGTTCCGAAGCACTTGTGTGCCAATTGTTGTGCTTGTACCATCAAGTGAACGATTCTTATGATATATTGACTTAATCTGCTCCACTAGTGGAGCAGATTACTGAAACGATCGTTCACTTGATGGTACAAGCACCACATTTGGTACACAAGTGCTTCAGAACCTACTCTCTCAGAAAAGTACGTTGTCCACTTGAAAAAACAAAATGGCCACCATTGTTCAAGATGGCCGCCTTTCAAAATGGTTTTAAACAGTGTTTGAACTATAGTTTGATTGAATAGTCCTATTGTGATGGCCTATACATCGAAATGTATGTTTCTGAGTATGAGAAATCCAATTCTGCATTTAGCAAATCAACATTATTGAATATTATGATGATACAATGGGAATTAAACGAAAAGGTGGGGCAGATTAAGTCAATATTCCATAATAATCCTTCACTTGGTGGTACAAGCACCCAATTTGGCACAAATGATGTCCAGGATCTACTTTCTATGAAAAGCACGTTATCCAGCTGAAAATCCAAGATGGCTGCCAGTTTTCAAGATGGCCGCCTCGTCAAATGCAAAAAAACAAAACAACAAAAAGGTTTTCGAAGTAGAATTTAAATGTGTTAATGATCCAAACATCAAAATGAACTGACTGGAAGAGCTCAATGGTGTTGGAATTGAATTCCAATATGGCCGCCAGGTTGCAAGATGCAGCTATTACGTGATTCAAAATTTGTGTTTTTGGAAGCCGTCTTAGATATTGTTGAAGGGCAACATCATTCATTGATCAGGCATTGAAATGCTGTGATCAAGCTCTATTGGTTTGTAATTTTGTATAAGAGTGATTTCAAAGCACAACCAGGACACACTGGTGACATCACTGCTGTGAGACTCTGCTTCAGTGTGGCCTTGTAGCATAGCTGTAGTTGTGGTTTACTAACTGTTGTAGTGGTGTACTCACTGTAGATTGTTGTATACTTTAGTGTCCTAAATGCTAATAAGCCCCTGTATATATCTCCACTAGAAGTTTAGTTAGTTGTAGTATTGTAGTTAGATAGCCGCACCTGAATTGACAAGATGTGCCAGCGTGGGAGAGCTGAGACAAGGGTAACAGGGATTCAGTTACCTGGATGGTGTACAGATCGCACAGGACTTAAATCGCATTGGATGAATGGTTGGTGTAGGGCACCATATGCTTGAACCTAGATCAAGGTTCAAAGTTGGAATTTATTGTTACATCTTGTGTACAGGTACATGAGTAAAACTTCATTTTTGTTTGGCTTCCTTACAGACAATGCAGCGGCATAGATAGCATAACATTCAAACAACAAAAAACACAGCAAACAAAGGGATAGAATAAAGAGTGCTAGAAAAATAGTAACATATGTCGTACATGTGCATTACCTAACTAGCAAAGTTAGGTAATCTTTCGCCCTAGCTGGTCCTTATCAGTTCGTTCATATATCTGATTGTTTGGGGAAAGAAGCTTTTTTGCAGTATATTTCCAGTGGCTTTGAGACTGCGAAAACGTTTTCCACGTGGCAGCATCTCAAACAGTCTGTGGTTGGGATGGCTTGGGTCCCTCATAATTCCACGAGCTTTGCTGACACAACGATCGTCATACAGGGTTTCGATGGGGGGGAGATCACATCCGCTGCACACTTCGAATTTGTGCGTGTCCTTCACCTGGATCATTCTGAATTTCAGCTGCTCTCTTAGTGGAACGCTGGAGTTTCAGTTGCTAAACATTTGGCCGACAACTTTGGTGATACTTTGTACTGTTTTGCCTCAATGTATCCTCACTGCCACCTCCATCATCCAATCTGGATGAGTCTAACATGATGGGCAACAGGTTTATTGCCTGGAATACGGGGAGACTTCAACTCCTCTTTTGTATCTGTTTGACAGAGGAAACACTTCAATCAGTTTTAGTAGTGGAACATCTTGTGTTATACGGTTAAAGGCAGAGACCTATATCCCTTTACCACCCAACCGTACAAAACATCAAAGCACATTGAAATATGGGATGCATCTAGGTTCAAGCATCTGGTGCCCTACACCTAGCCCAACCATTCATCCAGTGCAAGTCCTGTGCGATTTGTACACCATCCAGGTAACTGAATCCCTGTTATCCTTGTCTTAGCTCTCCCACGCTGACACATCCTGTCAATTCAGGTGTGGCTATCTAACTACAATGCTACAACTAACTAAACTTCTAGTTGAGATATATACAGGGGATAGATAGCATTAGGACACTAAAGTATACAACAATCTACAGTGAGTACACCACTACAACAGCTAGTACGCTACAAGCAGACACTGAACCCCATGCTGAGTCTCACAGCAGTGATGACACTAGTGTGTCCTGGTTGTACTTTGACATCACTCTTATATACAAAATTACAAACCAATAGAGCTTGATCACAGCATTTCAATGAATGATGATGTTGCCCTATTTTGAGTTGCGTAATAGCCGCCATCTTGAAAATTGGCAGCCATATTGGAATTCAATTGACACCATTGAGTTCTTCCAGTCAGAATACATTCATTTTGATGTTTGGATCAATGTGTGGATCACACATTTCTGTTCATTAAAGTTCTACTTATTCATTTGACGAGGTGGCCATCTTGAAAACTGGCGGCCATCTTGGATTTTCAACTGGATAACGTACTTTTCTGAGAAAGTACATCCTGGACATCATTTGTGCCAAATCTGGTGCTTGTACCACCAAGTGAAGGATTATTATGGAATATGGACTTAATCTGCCCACCTGATCGTTTAATTCCCATTGTATAAATAATATTAAATATTTTTTTCTTTTCTAAATTCAGAATTGGTTACTCAAAAACATATATTTTAAAGTAAAGGACATCAAAATAGGATTTTAGAGCTCAATATAGCTCAAACACTGTTTAAAACCACCTCGAATGGCGGCCATCTTGAAAAATGGTGTCCAATTTGTTTTTTCAAGTGGACAACGTACTTTTCTGAGAGAGTAGGTTCCGAAGCACTTGTGTGCCAATTGTTGTGCTTGTACCATCAAGTGAACGATTCTTATGATATATTGACTTAATCTGCTCCACTAGGGTTGTCTCCTTCACTTGAGCTGTCTTCCCCCATAGAAAAAGTAGAGTACTCCATAATTCTTACAGGGTAGTACTATGCTTTGTAACTATTGCAACTAGTGGTCCTTCGGATGTTTCTAGCTGCGAGGTGTATCTGCTGCCTCTAGTGGTCCTTTGGGGTTTCTAGATGAGGGGGTGGGTTGTAATAGCTCCCTCTAGTGGTCCTGCGGGCTCTCTAGCTAGTTAGAAAGCATAGCCTCATGGGGCCACGGTCTTGAATACAGGGTGGGTATGCTGTAAGTAGGAAAAGTAAGTCTAGAAAAACTCAACACACCATTGGGTTATTTTTGAAATATTGAAAGTGGGAGGATATTCAAACGTTTTCTGAAATATATGGGTTATATTCAGACATTTCTGTGGATATTTCTACGAATACCAGATTGTCTGCACTACATAGGTTGTGTTATAATCATGTTTGTGACCTCAAAACCAACTGTTACTAATATGATACGGAGAAATAAGATGAATCTTTATGAAATCATAAGAAAACATATTGATTTTCTAATTGAGATTGTTTGTAATGCAAGATTATTTACAAAACGTGATGAATATAGCCTTTTATTCTTGGATGATCCTACAATCACCCTACTGGACATTTTAATCCATAAAAATAGTGAACAGTGTTCTCATGCTTTCGTGAATATCCTTAAATCTGATGAAGTAACAGCAACAATACCATTTCTCAAAACATTGATCAGTAGTGAAATAGAATGCTACAATTCAGAAATGTCTGAAAATTGTCTCTATATTTCAATATTTAAAAAATAACCCAATGGTGTGTTGAGTTTTTCTAGACTTACTTTTCCTACTTACAGCATACCCACCCTGTATTCAAGACCGTGGCCCCATGAGGCTATGCTTTCTAACTAGCTAGAGAGCCCGCAGGACCACTAGAGGGAGCTATTACAACCCACCCCCTCATCTAGAAACCCCAAAGGACCACTAGAGGCAGCAGGTACACCTCGCAGCTAGAAACATCCGAAGGACCACTAGTTGCAATAGTTACAAAGCATAGTACTACCCTGTAAGAATTATGGAGTACTCTACTTTTTCTATGGGGGAAGACAGCTCAAGTGAAGGAGACAACCCCTGTTGGAGGACCCATGAGAGCATGATGGCCATGGATGAGGATCCCTGGTTGTACATCAATCCACCCCGGTTCATGGCTGACCCTGTCGATGATGGATATGATGAGATGTCACCCTGTAGCTCACCTCCATCATCACCTATGTTTTCCTATGATACACGCGACTCACACTCTGTATGGCCATCACCCATACATTCACCTGAATCCCATAACATTGATGTCAATGATGACACTTCAACTGCAATACCTTCACCACCACCATCCATAGTGAATTTACCCCTTGACCATACTGATGGGTTGATCAGTACAAAACTTTTAGACATTATCAGAATACGTGTTGTTAAACTACTCCAAAATGCTATAACTGAACAGATGAGAGAAGGTTGCAACGGCTGCCAAATAAACCATTCTAGCCAAACCGAACACACGTGCTTGGGTGTTACACCTAGATATTACTTCTACAATCATTTTAAAGATTTAACGAACAAGCTATGGAATGATGAATTTCTACCTGGACTCGTGCGGGTACTGGAAACTCACGGAGTTGTAGTACCAGTGTCAAAAATCCATAAAATCTGTGAATCACACCTAAATGAGTTGAAGGATTTACCCTATATACACGCAAAAATCTAAGATATATCAATTGCATACAGTTTTTCTGCCCTCATATTATTACATTGTAACACATTGTATATTGTATGTACTGTATTGAGACATATATTGGTCTGATATTGTGTACCATCTACAGTGACTACGGTGAATATTTCCTAAATATGCCATCATAATAAAAATATGTAATCATAAAAATGTGTATATTTTGTTGTCATTTTGTTAGTGCATGATTGGGTCTAGTCAGAAGGGGTATCATATTGAGTCATATTAGTGACTCAATGTATAATATTTGTATGTACACCATGAACAACATAGTTTATGTATGTAAACATATATACAGTGACTGTGTCCACATGACTGTGTCCCCAGTGATGGTTTGTAATTTTGTTTGAAAATCTGACCCTTGCCCAAACATAAACAACTTGAATATAGTATTTTCAAGTTGAATGTGCCAACTTGTTGACTCTTTTGAAATAGAATTAGAATATGATCATGATATATGATAGAATTCATCACGCCTAACACCATATTCCATAATATTTTTGTGTAAAGATGCAGAGACACCAAAAATCTGTAAATAATTGAATTGATAATTGAATTGTATTGCCCTCCCAGTTGTGACAGAGAGTACCCAAGTCAAATATCATGCTGTCAAAAAGTCACAAATAGTGGTAGTTACCACTGTAGTAGTTACCACTTCTATCTATATTATACATGTTTTTTTAACAATGAATACAATATCTTACCGAATATCTACCGAAAATGCCTATTTATTTAGCCCATCGCATCCCTTTCCCTTACACTATATTTTACTGAGGCCCTGACATATATATATATATATTTATTGCATATTGTAAGTTTCACAGCAACTTTGGGTGAACAAATGATCTAGCGACCCCTGTTTTACCTACTACCCTCAGCCATGATTGAGAACTATTATGACGATTTGGTCTTCCTAATCATAGTAAGCCTATTATTTTGGCTAAGATGTTAAGATACGATGTTCCACATCAGATTTCATGCCATAGATGTATGCTTTTTCCATACAATGTCCCTAGTCCCCAAATTTAGTGAGATGATAGGGGATAGGTAAACCATGGTTTCTCATGTTTTTTCAAGGGTGTATGCTTATCAGCAAAAGATCAAATAAAGTGATTTAGTAATAAATGTAATGGTCTGTAAAGTGATGGATATGCCCCAAAGGTTAATTTGTTTACTAGATACAACTGTATAGATGGAACTAGACCCCTGTCATAAAAATAGGCCCTGTCAGGTTGTGGGTCTCATGGTAACACTATACCATGATCAGGGTCCTGTATCTCTGATACAGACTATAGACCATTGTCTGATATCAGCTGTAGGATACTGTTAGAATACTGTTGGGATGTTGTTGGTTCTATAATTATCTACCCACCAGGTGGGGAACTGGTGAAGTATGGGCTGCATGTGTAGGAAATACACGTTTTCCCCCTAAAAACGTCTTATCATTACAAATAAAAATAAAAATTGTAAATAATTTGTAATATTGAGCAAGATCTTGTCTACTGGATACAACTATATAGATGGAAACTAGACTAGATACTAGATAAAAAACAAAACCATGCCATGTTGTGGGCCTCGTGATAGCACTATAATGTGCTACATTATAGACCCTTTCTTCTCAGTCGTGGAGGGCAGCTGATGATTTGAACTATTTTGGTCCCAAAATAAAATGGGTTTTAGCAAAAACCACCTGTTGGTGACACTATGACCGCATGATCTGGAAATGTATGAGTAGCGGGGTCATGTCTGTGTACATCCACCTATTCCATCTAGCTACACGTTTAGTCATATACTTCAATGTCAAGTTATTTTTTGTTGTCGTGTTGTGTTTTGTCAAGTATTTTTTTGTTTGTTGTGTCTTGTCAATGTCTTTTATGGTTCGCGTTTTTGTTTGTCATGTATTGTTTTGTCTGGTGTGTAGCTTTTTTTGATTTTGTATCGTATTGTTGTTGTCATTTTACTTGTTTTGTTTACTTTTGTGTAATTTTTGTCTTGTTTTTTCTGCTGTTGTATGGTTGTAGTTTGCTTTTGTGTAATTTTTGTCTTGTTTTTCTGCTGTTGTATAATTGTTGTTTTGTTTTTGTGTCATGATGTTTGTTTAATGTGTGTTTTGTTTTTGTTTTGTTGTGTTTTGTCCAGTTTTTTTTGTGGTGTTGTGCTTTGTCAAGTTTTTTGTTTTGTCTGCTGTGTAGTTTATTTATTTTGTTTCGTATTTTTTGTTTGTTGTATCTTGTCAATGTCTTTTATGGTTCATGTTTTTGTTTGTCATGTATTGTCAATGTCTTTTATGGTTCATGTTTTTGTTTGTCATGTATTGTTTTGTCTGGTGTGTTTTGTTTACGTTTGTGTACATTTTTGTCAGGTTTTTCTGCTGTTGTATGGTTGTTGTTTGCTTTTGTATCATTTTTTGTGTATGTGCTGCTGAAGATAGATAGAATAGAATACAATTTTAGGCATTTTACCATATGAATTCCCGTAAAATCACAATCATAAAAAGATTATCAACATGAAACATATGCTAGCTAGTAACCTACCATCAATCCATCAGTGGAATATCTGTATGATTAACCAATACATATGCACTATAGAGTTCTGTGTCTACATAAGATGTCCTACAGTCCTAACAATATGGGACATATTGCTATCTATGGTACTGAAATCGTTTGCATGACTGGTTGATCAACATCTTTAGAAATTGCCCACTAGGTGGATATCATTAACTTTCACCATAATTGAAAACATATACTTATATTTCCCACACCGAGAGTCGAACCACTAGACCATATGGGGTTATGATGTACTACCTGTAATGTTTGGTTAATAACCTGATCATACAATGTCTGAAGACAATAATTACTGCTTGAACCACTGTTCCCTATGAGCATAACATAACCATATTGTAATATAATTAGAGAGGACAGATATGTTACATGTAAGAGCCTCATCATGTCTGAAGGATACCAAATAATAGCAGAAAAAATATTAGACTCCTTGTAATATCATAGATTCTGACCGCTACTACTTACAAAAAAATCGTAAACACCTATGGTTCTCATACTATTCTGTATGCTGTGTAATTGTTGCATTTGTATTTGGCTTGGCATTTTACAAACTCTCAAGAGTTAGAGATATAATAAAGGTTATAATAAGGGTTTTGGTTAACCACTATACTGACACTAGGCCACCTTACCCACTCAACACCCTCTGGTGGCCTCCGGGGGTTTAAAAAAAATGCATTAGGGGCTAGAATCACATCAGATTTGTAGTGGTGAAACACTGGTGATAAGCGGAATTGCTCCATACAATACTTAAATTCACTGCCTATGTGCAGTAAAAAAATGGTATTACACCCTTTGTGGTTCCGCACACGCACAAGGCAGCCAAATAGATAGAAGAGTTAGAGATCTAATGGGTTCCATTTGTCCACCACCTGTCGATAATAGACCTAGGTTGTAGACATAGTGATAGAAAATCAGTTAGACAGTAAACCATCCCCATAGAAAGCCATATAAATAGCCAGACTATACTATATACTTCTATACAGTCAGGTCCCTATACAGTGGGGCATTTGGTTACCATATCACCAATAGCATTGAGCAATGAAAACCTGAATTAGTCTAAAAAGTCTAAAATACTAGTCTAGAGAATAGTCGATACAATTATAAACATGCTACATTTACTAGCAAAAACATAACTCATGATCCCCATACTGGCTATCCCCAACATGCCTGATCATTATCCCCCTATAATCATAAAACCTAGCTTCATTAAGATTCCATTTGTTTGCCTGCTCTCCATGATTTTAGCGGACTGTGAACCACATAACCCATACTCTAGACCCAAAAATTAAATGATCCAAGATCCTTACAACCCATAGGGGGGTGTAACCCCAGTGCATGGGGATGTAGTGGTGTTAACCGGTAATACACCGATGAAATGCTCAGATCCTCTGTAGCAAAACCCTTGTAGGACCCATGAATGATTAACAATATATATATTTATATCATAAACTTATCATAAACACTACAGTTTTAAAAACTTGACTCGGTGACTCTTGCAAGTCGCTGAGAAACTAGAGAACTAGAGGTCTCTGCTCATGCTTATTGCTGTAGAATACATCATAATGCAGAATGACCTAGGTGTTGCAATTGTATGGTGTGTATTCAATATAATTTGCCATTGCATTCTATAAAACAATGGCAGTGAATTGTGATGCATTGGGAGATTGTAGATCTGATACTTTCGTATAATTTTTAAAAGTGTGTCTAACACATTTTCTTCATACTTCTACATACGTTAGTAACTTTAAAACACAAGAAAAAATGGTATCAGTGATTAATGGTTAGACTTATGTACTGAATAAATGTAACAAACATCATGTTGGTGCTTGGTATAGAATATAGTCATGTCCAGTCATATAAAATCAAGCAAAAAGCATAATAATAGCATACACGTGTATGTATGCATGTATGTACTGTATGTACGTATGCACGTATGTATGTACGTACGCATGCACGCATGCATTTGGTTAAAATGTGTAAATGTATGTACGCATGTACGCATGTATTTGGTTAAAATGTGTAAATGTTAGCAGACCATCAGTTACTGTAATTATTTGCAGTCTGTCAAAACATGAATGTTTGACAGTTCTGTTTAACTAAATCTAGTGGTCTAAAAGACATGCCCATAATCATGTCAATTATACTTTTAAACATGCATGCCCTATACCGGCATGTATTTTACGAAAATGTTTTACTTTTAGTACTTTAGTTACAGCTGTTATGTCACAGGATGTCTCAGAGTTATGGGGTGAACACCGTTTTAACAGTGTTGCCTAACCATGGAATAAATATATAATATTATATTATATATATTATATTTCTAAAGTTACTGGATAAACCAACCACCCTAAAACATGCATGCACGCACGCAACACATGCTCACAGAGAGAGAGAGAGAGATCTAACACATTTAGGGTCCATTAGTTCTAAGCAGTCACCAATCCATAACAAAAGGCTTTTGTTCATGAATTACAATGAAAGCCCCCTTTTTCTATAGATTGGCCTTTACATCTCTCTCACACACACACACACACACACACACACACACACACACACACACACTCACTGTACCCAAAGTTTTTACGAGTGAGACACAGGCAGACAGACTGAGCCCCTAAAGTGGGGAACTGTCCTTACAATTAATGCACGCACGCAAGCACGCACACTCAGCCAGACCTATCCATTACAATTAAATGGCTTTGAGTCGTCACAAGTCCAAATGAGTGGCTTTTTTGTCAATAGAGACAAAAAGGCACGAGACTGTTAAAGTGTAACAGAAAGTGAACACAAAAACCTGTACTTGGCTATTATTGCTAATAACACAAAAGAAAGACCCTACTTCCAAAGGCTTATGGCTCCTTTACATCTCTCACACACAGACAGACAGACTGAATCCATGGGGAACAGTCCATGCGTGCAATTAATGCACGCACGCACGCACACTTGCACTCACTCAGCCAGACAGACATTACAATTCAATGGCTTTGAGTCGTCACAAGTCCAAATGAGTGGCTTTTGTCAATAGAGACAAAAAAGGCATGACACGGTTACACTTTAACAGAAAGTGTACACAATAATAACACAAAAGAAAGCCCCTCTTTCCAAAGGATCACTCACTAACGCACACACTCACTCAGCCAGACAGACATTACAATTCAATGATGTACTAATGAGTGCCTTTTGTCAATAGAGACAAAAAGGCATGAGACGGTTCTAGCATCCCACTCTCTGCAGGAGAGGGTCACACATTAACAGAAAGTGTACACCAAAAACATGCACAAACAGTGAACAAAAACCACACAAACTATACAAAAGAACACCCTTTTTCTAAAGATTCTTTTTACACATGAGGATGAATAGAATCTATTGTACATACTATAGACAACAGCACACAAAGCATGTATAGAAATCTATAGAAATTATGTCCATTATGTCTAATAATTACACACAATAGAACAAAAGATATATAGAACAAAAGAATATGCTACTTCTGCCCTGTACAACTACTTACAACGCGTGTCACTGTGGACTTCTGTATCTGTGGACTTCTGTATCTGTGGACTTCTGTATCGCAACGCGGGGCAACGCAACTCTGGGATGAGCGGGCCGAAGGCCCGCGAAATTCTAGTGAGTTACATCAAACTCCTGTTTCGGCTGTTCATGTATGTCCATTTTTATCTCCCCCGTTACATCTACAACACATGAACACCATAGAGCTATAAGATGAACACACACACACACACACACACACACACACACACAACCGTTTTGAATTGCCAAAGCCAAAGGTGTACTGCTTGGAAAGGATAAGCAAAAGGTTTTTTTGGAGACTCAACCATAGCTGTTTTAGCTGTACTATATGACATAATCAAAGCAAGATGGGCTTCAAGTAAGTTATTCAACAAAAACAGAACATTTTGTATAATACTGATTAAAGAACATTTGTCACAGAAATTGTGCTATATCATTATCATGTATGTGAACAGAAATGTAAGCTACCTTGTACAAGTAATTACATGTTTTTGTATTTATGCACGTACAGCAGGCATAGTTCTCTTGCACCTACCTCGTTGGAGTCGTTGCCCAGCCACCATCCCAAGCAGCAGAGTCTGAATGACCTTCTCATCGGGGGGAGGACTGCTGTGCTGCAACCAGTAGCAAGTGACAGCGACTGGCAGGCGCAGGTTGGATGGCACTCCACTCAAAGTGTTGTGGCTCACCCCAAGCGTCTCCAAAAATACCCGTTCAAGAACGGGCTGCTCAGCCTGTTAATGCAGGAGTAAACAGCAAGGTTAATAGTATTCGGTTTTCTTTTTTTTTGTATTTTTTTTTGTTTAGTTTGAATTGGTTTTTAATGTGAGTTTGCTAGTCTATTTTCTATTTTGTTTAGTTTTTAAGGCTTAATTTTAGGTTGCATTCGGATTAGATGGGGCAAGATTTAACAATGTCAGAACAAAGCTGACAGAGCAAAAATAGCAAATCTACAGGATCTGCTATTCTTGCTATTTACTTTATGTGGTTAAATAACCAGAGCAGGATAATGACAGAAGGTAGAAGTAACTATGTATTTAACATTTCTTTAACAGATAAAGCGCACAATTCGTTGCATGTGCACACAATACATAACAAATACATCAATAAAGCATGTACTGTTGGAATTTAACATGATATCTTACCTGATGCAGTAAGTCAATTGTAATTTTTGATTTGATTGGTTGGACCATGATCTTGGACAGCCGTGTGCCATCTCTGTCCCATTCCTCCACTCCGGTTCCAGTCTTACGACCCAACAACAGCCCGTACATCACCTGTCGGATAGGCCGAGAAGTAATATTGGCACTTGGCAGGTAGGCGTGGTCCACCTGGCAAGGCTGGTACAGTCTTCCGAGCAGCAGCTAGCCTCGGTCCCAGGCTTACTTTTCTGCGAAAAGAAGAGCCTGGTCACAACGTAAGGCAAAGAAGCTATCGCCGGACGTATCCTCCGGAACATCCATCAGATGTATTTCCCCCGGATACGATATTTTCCCGACCAATCACAACACTTGTTTCATTCGCGGAGAATGTAAACTGATTTGTAAAGTATCAATGTCATTTCCTTGGGAGATACTTCCGCTAAAATCCCGCAACTTCCGATGATAGTCTTTTCAGCGTAGGTCTTGCCCAGGGTGAGCAGCAGCACATCCAGAATGTCGGAGGTCAACCGGCCTTGGGTCAAAGGAAGGCGAGCCCAGTCAGGGACTATGCCCACCGCCTCTGGTTCGAGATCCGGCGCTGTACCGTCGTGGAAGAACCGGAGAAGGCAGGTTGGCGGGAACTGGTACTCCTTCATTCCCAGAGTCAAGGCCTGCAGGACCTCAGCCTCTCTTTGTCTGCTCAAGCCACCCATTAGCCCCAGCACCGCCTTCAAAGCATCATCGGGACTCTGAAAGTCCTTCAGCCATCGCACTATCCCGTCAAAGCGGCTCATGGTCCCTTTTCCCGGTGAGCTGTATTCTGCCCAGCGCAATGAGATGCCCATTTCACGCAGCTTGACATAGTCGTTGCCAGCCAGTGCAGCCATGAGAGGCAGGAATTGGAGTTTAATATTGAAATAAACGCAGAAGCTGGATGTGGCGTAGTATTTGCATGGAATATAGCTCTGTCCCGCCATGCTCTGTGACACCGCGTCCCACTTGAAGTGCGAGATTGGCAGAAACCCCCCAGGGAGGTCAAAGAAATAGAAGTCACTGTCATTGCTCAATACCGGTCACTTCCACTCTCTCGCCAAGGAGGCGATTTGGCTGTCAGCCTCTCCAAAGCACTGTGCGAATGGCACCTTCAGGTTGGTCAGGGTTTGTTTGAGCACCAACTCAACCAGGGTTGGCAGGATGTTCTCGTTTCCACCCATAGCTGCAATCTGGGCTTTCCTGATACAGTCTTCAAATCGTTTCATCAGGTTGTCATATTTCTTATCGGAGCAGTCCGTCCCTAGCCTGGCTAATAAGCCAGACTAATATCACACAACACTGTCGCGGTATATCAGTCTGGGCTGGCTCCACTTGGATTTCATTTCCCAGGGAAAACATTTTCTCTTCGACGCAATTGGTCAGAGCTACTGTCAGTCAAAGGTCTCAAGCATTGAACGTCACTGTACCAAAGCCCGCCCATATTGCATACCGTGTCCCGATTGGTCCGACCTGTTCTCGATTGTAGGAAATAGGCGTGCTACTGAGCCTCGCCAGACCGAAATCCGCTGGTAGGCAACTTTTTTTTGCCAACGGCTGATTCGGTCTGGTTTATTAACCAGGCTAGTCCGTCCCTCCATCCAGTACTACATACGGTTTAATCCCACATTCTCTCAGAGCCTTGACAAACTTTGTAATAAGGTCCTCAAATGGAATACCGGACATCTCACCCCGGTGAGTTGTCTTCACTTTTTGACATGTCGGGGTGAGTTGTCTGTACTTTCCGCTGGGGCGAGTTGGGCGAGAAAGTACGGACAGCTCACCCCGGAAAGTGAAGACATCTCACCCCGGTGAGTTGTCTTCACTTTCTGACATTGCGGGGTGAGTTGTCTGTACTTTCCGTGGCACCCATTACAGTAGGCATAATTCAATTTCGGATCTAACTATCGGTTCCTACAGACGTGCGCAGTCACGGCTAATTATTTATTTATTTAACAGTCAAATCCGGTGAAACACTTGTAAGGAGTAGAGCGTCTCTCTCTCTCTCTCTCTCTCTCTATGCAGCATTGAGAAAAACTTAAATGGGAGGCACACACAACTGTGGTGGTTGCAAAAGCGCAACAACGCTTATATGGTCTCAGACGCCTAAAGAAGTTCGGCCTGAGTCCTACAATCATTAGGAACTTCTACCGAGGGACGATTGAGAGCCTTCTGACAAGCAGCTTCACCAGCTGGTATGGGAGCTGCACAGACGGGGACCACAAGGCCCTCAGAAGGGTGGTGCGCTCAGCCGAGCGCATCACTGGGTGTCGGCTGCCCAGCATGGAGGAGCTGTACACTCAGCGATGCCTCAGGAAGTCCCTGAGGATCATTAAGGACCCCACACACCCCCATACAGTTTTTTTCAGGCTGCTGCCCTCGGGGAAGAGGTACCAAAGTATCAAAGCCAACACAAGCAGACTAAAGAACAGTTTCCTCCCCCAGGCTGTAAGGCTGCTTAACAAGCCTAAATGAATGAACATTGAACATGCCATGGTATTACGGCCTTGTATACTGATCTGAGTTCCTTAAACTTTTTAAAACTTTTATACTTAGTATCGTTATTTAATTATTTACTTTTTTACTTATGTGTATTGTGGTGCATCACCCAACGTAAGTTTTTCACAATGCTGTACCTGTACATCTGTGTGACAATAAACACCTTGAACCTTGAACCTTGAGGGGGGGGGGTCGTTTGTGGATAATGTTTGCGCTTCAAAGGCAGAGTCTCACGGCTGTACAAAGTTGCTAATTAGACGCACAACGGACGCATGATCAATCAATCACAGTTCTAATAGGCCTATACTGACTGAATTACATCTGAATAGCAAAGCAATATCGATGATGATATGGCTACTGCTAGTTACATTAGCATGTGAGAAAAGTGACCTTACATTCAGCCATCTGGAGTAACCAAATTAAGAGGGGTTCAGTTCACATTTCTTCAGAAGTTTGCAACACACACACACACACACACAGACAAGCCTTGAATTCATGGTGATCTTTTGTTTAAAGACATTTTCAACAATTTAAGATCTCCATTTTGGCAGGAATATGCTTGGAAGATGGAAACAATGTTGCACATTCATCTAATCATATGGGTAGGCTACTGGGTAGCCTACATACCAACAATAATGTTTGTATTTGTAAGGTTTATTATGCATTTGACCTTGACATACTTAAAGGCGAATTCGACATTTTACTGTGTCATAAATATATTTACATCTGTAGCCTGTATTGTATTGTGATTGTGCTATCATGCCTTGACTTAATTATACTTATATATTGTAGAAATTGTTGTTGTAAAGTTCTGAAAATAGACTACTTCAATATCCAATAGGAACTATGTCCCCATTAGTTCTAAATTCACGCTGGCATATAAGATCTCTAAGCACCCCCCAAGGAAGCTACCTTGATCGACTTCCAGCTGCGTATGGTTTCAGAGAACAAGCTACGCCGCTACCAGCGAAAGCAGACCAAGGCTACACAGGGCAATCTGGCCCAGTTGTGGAAGGACTTGGAAAGGAACGATCTGACCATCATGGACATGCTAACGATTGCTTCTGAAGTGAATGCCCCAGTGTGGAGATGAGCACACTGCACTGCACACAGCACAACTTTTGACCAAAATGGGACAGCACACTGCACACTGCACTGCACACAGCACAACTTTAGCACAACTTTTGACCAAAATGGGACAGCACACTGCACACTGCACTGCACACAGCACAACTTTTTTCTTCTATCACTGAAACAGTGTTTTTGTAGATATGACAACTTTTTAGTGTTTTTGTAGCAAACTGATGTTTTTAGATATGACAACTTTTTACTATATTTTTTAGTTTAAATTTTTTCTATACTTAACTTTTTTCTATATTTTTTTGTACAAACTGATGTTTTTCTAAACTTTTGATGTTTACCTTTTTTCTATATTTTTTGTACAAACTGCTGTTTGAACTTTGTTTACAATGTTTCTATATTTAAATAAACTACATTACATTTGACCGTACATTTGACTCTTGTGTTATATTCTTGTGAAATATTCAGTAAAGTATAGCTCAAAGGCTACATATTCAGTCAGACTTTTGGTGACAACTCACCCCGAACGTGAAGACAACTCACCCCGAAAGTGGCCAAAAGTGAAGACATCTCACCCCGGAAAGTGAAGACATCTCACCCCTGGTGAGTTGTCTTCACGTTTAGGGACAACTCACCAAAAGTGGCAAAAGGGGTGAGTTGTCTTGTTACCCTCAAATGCATCATACTCTCCATGATGGTTTTGTTCCAAGCCAGTGTTATGATAGAGAAAATTATACAAGTTACAGCCGTCAATAACAAGCTTACTGTTACTGAAATCTCTATTTCTAAATATCTGACTGTTGTTCTCAATAAAGGTAAATAAGCCCTGGACAGCCATTGTGAGTTCAGATTATGTGCCTGCCTTGTGATAAAGGGGAACAAGAGTGATGTATGTATTTAGCCTATAGCAAGTGGAGTTTTCTTTTCCTTAAAGGGTAAGACCACTTTTGTAGAGGTTTGGGTTGTGTAGTTACCTTGCCATGATGCAACTCCAAATGTGGACAAGAAATCAAAAATAATTTCTCCAGTGATTAGAAATTGATAATTCAAAATATGCTCCTCATTGACTTACATTGTACGCTGAAACAGCTCTCAAAGTCACTATTTTAGTACGTAAACAAACACAAACAAAGTTGTTTCAGACAATATAGAGCAACACCAAATCTCATGTGGTTTTCTTTTTTCATAAAAATGTTAACTTCCTGTTGATTTGTCCATTTTTATTCAGAAGAAAACCCGGACTGGATCCATAGATCCGGATCCAGATCTTCATATAGTAAAATCAACAGGAAGTTACCATTTTTATGAAGAAATAAAACCACATGAGTTTTGGTGTTGCTCTATATTGTCTGAAACAACTTTGTTTGTGTTTGTTTACGTACTAAAAGAGTGACTTTGAGAGCTGTTTCAGCGTACAATGTAAGTCAATGAGGAGCATATTTTGAATTATCAATTTCTAATCACTGGAGAAATTATTTTTGATTTCTTGTCCACATTTGGAGTTACATCATGGCAAGGTAACTACACAACCCAAACCTCTACAAAAGTGGTCTTACCCTTTAAGTTTCATTTTCCTTACGAGCGTCGCAATCAATCAATCAATCAGTCCCGCCACCTACCAGGGCCCAGGAAATGATTCTCCGTTGATTTTCCTCATAGACATTTCAAAAAGTATTTATTTAAAGACCTTGTGGGAGCAGGTATCTGAAAACACATATTTACTTACTGTACCTGTGATTTGTGAGAATTGTTTATTTGCAATTTTGTATGGAAATTAATGTTTTATATTAGGTCTGTATTTTCCAGTGTCTGCAACTTTCTGTTAGCAGTAGAGTTGGGCATAATTGATCTGTGCAGGGATCTGCTTTGATCAGCTGTGTCAATTGAGAACAGGTGTTGAGTATAGGCCTGTATAATGAGCCAGGGTCACAGTGACTTCTTTCTGTAGTGACTTCATGGCAGTACAAGTTTGGTTCTCAGTGGAAAGACAGCTCTGAGGTTAGACCAGAAACAATTATTTTACCGTTTTGTTTGATTGAGTTTACACACTTTGGAAACATTTTTTTTGGTTTTAACAAATGAAGAAAATGCACGTTGGAAGTGGATTTAAATCTTTTTGAAACGCGTAAGATACATTTTTGGGATTTTGGCACCTACAGACCTTTTAAGCCTCGTACAAAGCCAACTCTTTTCGTGACAAATCATGACAACAAACACAATTTTTCGGGTTGAACAAATAATTAGAAGAAGAAAACGGCAGGTTACAACACTTTTTTGTTGTTTTTCTTCTTTGTAATTATTTGTTTGGTCCAAAATATTGTATCACAGCATTTTGCAGCAGTTGGTATCGTCGCACGTTAGAAACTGGCAGGAGCAGTAAACATGTGGGCAGTTTCTAAGGTTTTACCCTTACCTCAAGTAAGATTATTAAATATAAATTCAGTTTCTGTTGGCTACAATTAGACGTATACAATACATCCAACTAGCTGGTTGAACCAGGCTATGACTATAGTTAAATTACATAACGTTACATGCTAACCGCAACTGAATAACTTCTAGACATATTGTCCACGCTAATGTATTAGCTTAGCCTCGCTGCTTAGCTCATGCAGCATTGGTGGTAGACTACAGCACGGGTCGCGGGCGTTTTACAAAGTAACATTAGATGTCATGTCAGTTACAGTAACGATTTTGATCATGTCATCAAATCCATTTGCACAATTTAGGTTGACACGGTGACATCTCAACCCATCTCAATCTTGAAGTCCTTTACATTTTCTGTATTTGGGGAGATCTCCCCAAATACAGAAAATGTAAAGGACTTCAAGATACAATTGTACTGTATGCTAGTGAATGTCGACATACGATTAGTTAGACTACATAACGCTGACTGGTGACTACACATACAATACCATTGTCAAGCAATGACATGATTTAATTTAATAATAACCTGACTCCGCCAGATGGGGGCGGTATTTATTCACAAGTTCACGTTGTGAAACAAAATGTGATTGTGAAGCAAACGTCTTCCATCTGGCAGAGTCAAGTTAAATTAATATTTGTGTTATCTGCTAATGACCATTATGTTTGCATTGCATGATCAAAACGTTTCTCTCTGCAGATGTCAAATGGAAAACTACAGTAAGGCCAAGGCGGTGGAACAGCCCTGTCCCTCCCCGTTCCCTGATCTCCCCCCCACCACCCCAGAAGTACGGGTCAGAGATGGCAGCAAGATCCGCAACCTAATGCGCTATGCCCTGAGCCGCATGGAGCCCAAACCAAGGGTAGCTGAGGATGAGGAAAAGGGACAGTCTAGAACTGACGAAGGCGATGTAGTAGCCATGGAGACTCGGGAAGTGACAGGCCGCTCGCTGACCACTGAGAAGTCCCTCAGCCGGAATATACTGTTCACAGCGACTGGTAAAGGGGTCTCCAAAGCCATCACGTGTGTGGAGATTATGAAGCGACGTGTGAAGGGGCTGCACCAACACACCAAGCTGTTGTACAGCACAGTGGACGAGGTGTGGGAGCCCTTGGAGCCCACAGCAGGGCTGGACAGTCTGACGGTCAGCAGGAACGTGCCGGCCATCTGGATCCTCCTCTCCAGGGACCCTGTAGATTCCAGTCTGCCAGGGTACCAGGCTCCAGGGAACTTTGATGCCCTCTGGGCTCATTCAGCCAAAGAAGAGGCAGGGGCTTTTGGGGGTCAGAGACATGGACAAAACAAGAGAAAGAGAGGAGGTGGTGGAAGCAGTGGCAGCAGCAGAGGAAAGGGAGGGTCTGGACGTCATACTGGTCGGCCAAAAGAGCCATTTAAGAGCCAGAGTTAATTTAGGCACTGCAGTTTAGAAAAATAAAAAGTTGAAGAATACACACCTGGACACTCAGATATTTTATGTTCAGCCAACAAGGATCTTATTACCTCTGCTTGCATCATTTGACCACTGTAATGCAGAATATTGATAAAAACCTTGCAACGTTCTGTTTAATTACATTTGTACCAAAATTGCATTGATAGATGCTTTTTCTTTCATGTGATTCCTCACAGCCAGCCATGCAGCCGACGCTATTTTGTTTTAAAGGACCTATAACATAAAATTCAACTTTTTCAATTTCTTTTGTGTTTTTGGGGCTCCCATATGTGTTTTCTATCCCCACAAATAACCAATTTTTAACAATCGGGCTTTCATATCATATAGGTGCTTTAATGGAAATTGCTCTCAGGAACAGCTCAACTGATTTTGGTCTCATCGTGATGTCATCAATGTCACCCTACTTTGTATAATTCCTCCTCTTCTTTAGTCTTCAGTTCCAAATTTGCATTTCCACTTTGTTTACAATGTCCACCATTGTTGATTTTCCAAGCTGGCATGAAATGGAAACAAGCCTGGTTTTATCTAGCATCAGTATTATAATGACTCAAATATTAAATAATCTGCATATCAGCACCCCCACCACCTCAGGACATTGTGGTACTGCAGCTAAAACTGCTTTCAAAGTCCAGAAAGAAATGGCAAGGACTGGTTATATCAGAGTGGTGATTGAGGCTCAAACCATTAGAAATAACTTTGAGGGACATAGACAATACTGTACTGTACAGTACAGCACCACTCACTTCAGATGGGTCTGATTTTTGATATCTCAGTAGCACTCGGCTTGCCTCTATTCTAGTTAACCCAGTTCATTCTCCCACATGGCTTTCATTGTGTTTAGGTCATGTTCTTCTAAAGTAACCAGCTCAGTGGCCTTGTCGTGGTTTGAGTATCTGCCCTGAGACTGGGAGGTCGGGGTTCGATCCCTGGCCGGGTGATACCAAAGACTGAAAAATGGGACCCATTGGCCATTTTTGAAACTATCTCCTCACCACTCGCCCTACACACTTCCACTCGGTTTGAGCATAGATATATAAATAATAGACGCAATGCAATGCAAATGGATGGGAGGGGAATTCCAGTATCGTCTCTATTATTTATACATCTATGCTCAAACCGAGTGGAAGTGTGTAGGGCGAGTGGCGAGGAGCTAGCTTCAAAAAGGGCGATGGCCTCACTACTTTGCACTCAGTCAGCATCAAGGGTTGGATTGGGAGCAAGTCCCTGCGACATACCTGTACTAGTGTCATGTCCAGGGGGTGTACTTGTACATCAAGCTGCCTCACGCTACAGAAAGAGGAGATGGGATTCTGCCCTATGGGCCTCATGGCTCGGCAAGGCTTACTTCTAAAGTAGCCTTGGTCCCAGGCTTAGTAAACAAAGACATATTTGGGAATACACATTTAAGGTACAGGTGAGGTTTTCCCATGTGTAAGAGCAGGAAAAGTGTTCTTTTCCATAATGGCAGATCCAAACATACTTAAAAAAAATAAAACATAAATAAGATCATAGATAGAGGTAAAACTGTGGTGGCCTTAACTTAAATCTTAAGAGAGAAAAGCACAAGCTGCAAAACAGAACAGACCTGACTGTAAATTTAATTTTGAGTCAGAGTAAACCAAAGCAGGGAGAACATTGTTTATTTGTTTTAAATACTGTTTCATGAGACAGGAAATATGAGATCTTGTCCACTATCTTCACTTTTTTTTAATTCTGAGTGTCCCTATTGCATGGCTGAAATTATAATCTGTGTTTATCTGTGGAAGGAGAACAGGCCGGCTTTTACAGTAATCCAACTTTTCTTTGAGTGTTAAATATGAACCGTATTTTGTCTCTTTTCATGTTATGGATGAAAACAGAATTATAAATAGTATACAGAAAGGGATCTATGATATCAAATCAAAGAAAAAGGTCCCACACACTGTCTGGAACTAATTTCTCTAAATTACTATAATCCCAACAGTAGAGTTTAGAGTCTAAGACAAGGATCCTAGTGGCAGATGTCAGTGATCTGTGGTGATCTTGATCCTTTTATCCCCACCGCATGGCCTCTTCAATAGCCTGCAGTGAACACAGTTGGCTGGTTATTCCGTAACAAAGGATTAGGGATTATTTGCAGGGACCGTGTGTTGGTTTGTATAGGAAAAGTAAGGATAGAGGGATAGAGGGAAGTCGGTCCAGAACTCCAGAAGAAGAGTAGAAAATGGCTAGCTGGACAGAGGTGGGAAGATTCCTGATATCTGCATGGTTTATGGTATTTCCCTGCTGCACTCAGATCTATCACCCACTACCAGTCTTGTGGCTCATGCCACCTCCAGGGCAGGAGAACCTAACTGCAGCAGTGGCACCAGCCATCAAGCTGGCCCTGCAAGACCTGAGGAGACAACCTCCTCCACTGGGAAGCTATGAGATCCACTTTCAGCTACTAGATTCACAGGTCTGTTTTTCCATAGTGGCGACAGTGGAAAGTATGTGTGTTTTTGTGTATGTAAATACACAGTACACAGTAAATACTGCGTTTCTGTGCATTAGACATATTGTACACTGCAGATGTTATGTGAGGCACTGACAATTGTTTTTACCAGTATATGTCATTTGCAGATATTGAATTATGTTGAGCACAATAACATACAGTAGTTTAAAATGTGTGATTTTAGTTTCCCTGCGTTTATATATGTATGCCTTATTTTTGATTTTCTATTTTAGTGTGATAGTGCCAAAGGACTAAAAGCCTTGTTTGATGCTGTGTGGACAGGGCCAAAATACCTCATGATCTTTGGAGGTGTGTGTTCTTCAGTGATGACTCTCATGGCTCGCTCTCTTCAAGCACTGAACCTCTTGCAGGTATCTAAAACTGGGTGAAACGATTATTGAAAGATTATTTAAGATTGGAGATTGGGGTCTAATCCAAGTCGAGACAAAGAACAAAGGGTCTAAATTCAAAGAATTTAGGAGGTTTTTTCTCAAGAAGCCTGTCTGCTGTGATGAATCTTGCACCCTCTCAGTAGGCCTACACATTAAAACAATTAACTTAATGATTTGCTTGCATAGTGTAAATACTTGTAGGTAAGTACTTCTTACACCAAGGCAATTCTATGCAGTTTCATGTTATAATTATATGCAGCACCTCCATACAAGTTTTGTAGTTACTAGTCTGATACTGTTTCATTTCTAACTATTTCACATGCACTGTGTATTGAGTTTGAAACATTGTTCAAGGTATGACTTGTTATGGTGCAAAACATTACTAACGTTTAACGTTTCTGAGCCAATATTTTGCTCTCTGCTTCCAACTATTAATATTCCAGGTGTCTTTTGCTGCCACATCCCCTGCCTTGACTGACAGAGGGAAGTATCCTAATTTCTTCAGTACCATTCCATCAGAAAGAACAGTGAATCAAGCTGTAGTGAAGCTCCTGCAGAGCTACAGATGGAGCAGAGTGGGAATTCTCACCCAGAGAGGGCAGCGGTTCTCAGAGGTGCTTTCACATACAATTTCAAATAGAATTTCTACCCTTGATTTGCATGTTTTGTATGCTTTTATAGCCCTTACATATATGTTATACACAAACATTCTAGGGACAAGGGCATATATGTTAAATGTTTATTTTTCTCTCTTTTATATGCAGATGAAGACTGATCTTATTAAACAGTTAATGAAGGCTAATATTCAGATTGTTGCAACAGAAAGTTACTCTAACAACGCATGCATGAGCCTCAAGAAACTGAAGGTAACTGCACGGCAAATTCCATTAAATGTCCATTAAATACTGAGTAAAAATGTATCTGAAAGGTCATTTGGTGTGGTCAAAACTCAATCAACCAATCAATCAACCTTTATTTATATAGCACATTTACACAACCGAAATTGACCAAAGTGCTTCACAGTAGACAAAGTATAATGACAGAGTATAAAAACATAGTATAAGAGCATCGAGAAAGTACTAGAGTAGCAGAAGAATACATAATCATTAGAATCAAGAACAAATAAGTAACTATCTAGGTCAGACAACATTAAAGGCGAGAGAGAAAAGGTGGGTTTTGAGAAGGGATTTAAAAGTCTCTAAGGATTGGGCAGTTCTAATGTGGGGGGGAGGTTGTTCCATAACTCTGGGGCCGCAACCGCAAAAGCACGGTCACCTCTTGTTTTCCGGGTTAGGTCTGTTGGCATGGTCAGTATAGTGACTGGTCAGCAGACCTCAGAGCTCTAGGTGGGTTGTGGCGATGTATAAGTTCAGCCATATATGGGGGAGCCAGGTCATTAAGGGATTTAAAGGTAAATAAAAGGATCTTGAAATCGATCCTTTGTTTAATCGGGAGCCAATGGAGGGAGGTGAGGACTGGTGTGATGTGGTCAAATGTTTTGGTACCGGTGAGAAGGCGGGCAGCAGCGTTTTGAACTAATTCGCCTATCTCACAGAATTTCCCCGCCCCCCTAAATACGCCCCCTTTCGGGGTTAGTGGTGATAGCGTGACGTCACTCCATATACTACATGTTAACCGAGGTAATTTAAGAAGTCTACAACTTTTGTTTTCTCAAGGTAAGGTTTGTTCTATCTGTTCGACCTGATTTACCATCTTGTTTGCTTCATAATAATATTGGTCTGTCACATTTTTACATTAGAAAATGTACTTAGATTCTCCAGAGAAAAAAACGTGTAAATGCTCATGTTAAAGACACCACTATTTACCGGAAGTGGGCGTGGAAAGCGGGCTGTGAGATAGGCCTATTGCAGGCGTCTGAGTGCGGATTGGTCGATTCCATATAGGGCGTTACAGTAGTCGAGTCGTGATGAAATGAAGGAGTGGATAACGGTTTCAAATTGATTATGGGGGAGATAGGGTTTGACTTTGGCGAGTTGGCGGAGATGGTAGAAGCTCAGGCTGCATTGTATTTATAAAAAGGTAGGCTATATCTCTCTGCTGGTACCTTACCAGCTTGGTATAACTAACCAAGGTTGTGGCCTCCTGGTGGCGCTATAATAGGCCAATGTGAAAGGGTGCCATTTCTTCTTACGCCTTGGATGGCAATTAGATGATTTGAGGCATTTTGTTCCAAAAATGTGTTTTGCAAAAAACACCTGTTGGTGGCACTATAACAGGCCAATGTGAAAATGGTGGGATATATTCCTCAGCCTAGTAGGAAAGTCAGTGAAAGATTTCACGTAAATTGCACGCTGCGTTCATGATTTGAGGCATTTTGTTCCAAAAATGTGTTTTGCAAAAATCCACCTGTTGGTGGCGCTATAACAGGCCAATTTGAAAAGGGTGGGATATATTCCTCAGCCAGTCAGTGAAAGATTTCATGTAAATTGCACGCTGCGTTCATGATTTGAGGCTTTTTGTTCAAAACGGTCCAATCCTGCCAACTATGAAAGGCAATGTTAGCCAATTAGGATGGAATATGAAATATCGGACAGATCCGTCTTGAACACATGACTATATAGATAGTGTGTAACGATTTGGGATTTTTGAACAGAATCTGGAGAATAATATGTGTTTTTCCAAAGTCGGCCTCCTGGTGGTGCTATATAACAGGCAGTTCTGGAAAATTTGGGGCAGAGGTTCATCTTTGGCATCCAGGGAGTGTGTGTGCAAAATTTGGCATTGACCGTTAACGGTGACGGAGATTAGCTGATAACAGACGGACGGATGGACACACACACAGATGGACACACGGACGGAGTGCAAAACATACTCTCTCCCCATGCCTTCGGCCTGGTGGAGACAATTAAGAAGTAGTGAAAATAGCTATTTTCACTAGTTTGGGTCCTGGGCAAACGTCTAATAATCTCCTCGCCTCGACCTGAAAAGTTTGGGAACCACTGATAGAGAAACTTGCTTTCATTCAGAAAGGTATGAAAAGATAGTATAACCAGTACTGAATTGCGAAAAATAGCGTCTCAAAATAATACCCATGAATCCTTACAATCTATTATGCCATGGAATTTCAATAACTATCCTGAATGCACATACCTTTGTGCTGTAAAAAGTCCAAACTAATTGCAATGGACTCACTGAGTCCGTTATGAAAATAGTTTATATTTTGTTTGTTTTATTTGGGGTTATTAGGTCAGGATTTGATGTGAGCATATAACGTGCATTTCATGTACATTCTTTATACAATTCATATGCATTATATGTAATATAATGAATGGAATAGTGACTTGTCCCACTTTAACAGGACAGTGACACACGGATAATCATTGGACAGTTTGCAGAACTTTCTGCCTCAAATGTCTTCTGCTGTGTGAGTATTGAAAATTATTTAAAATGTGAAGATGTGTTTTACAATATCAAGGAACGTGTGTGTGTGGGGTGTGTGTGTATATGCACACACACTGGTCTGGTCTGTTGTGGCATATGCACAACAGACCAAGATAAAATAAAATAAACGATAGAACATCAATGCATATACTGTAGCATCCATTGTAGAGCCAAGTAGCCAACATAGTCGTTAACATTGTTATGGAGCATGTAAGTGACATGACATTCCACAGTGGGATATTCCATTTAAACCTTTTGTGATATCTGTTCTGTTTACAGGCCTACAGACTGAACCTGTTTGGAGGGAGCTACCAGTGGATTCTAACCAGTGGCTCTGGGCATGCAGGGTGGAGGCTGGACATGCAGGCTTCTAGATGTACTCCACACAGTCTGCTGACTGCCAGGGAGGCTTCCATCACCCTGGATATCACCTACCTAAGTGACAGAAACATAAGAGGCATCTCTGGAAGGGTGAGAAGAACCTTTAGCCTCCACCTTCCTTAACCTTTTTTAAACCTTCTAGTCCAGATTTAGTAATGTGGACATGAGTTGACTTTGTACTAGGACCGCTTTTCATCTGCAGCCAAATCTCTTCAACAAAAATAGCCGATCTACAAGCTCACAAAGTGTCACGTAATGTTGCAACGTGTTGTGAGCTTGTAGATCTGCTGTTTTTGGCTTTAATATTCCCCCCAGAATATGGATGGTGGGATTCAAGTGTTTAAAAGTCTTCTTCTTCTTCTTCTTCTTCTTCTTCTTCTTGTTCTTCTTCTTCTTCTTAGACCCCCAAGGAATATAAAGATGCGTATTTCACAGAAGTGAGGCAGGAAGGGGTCAAAGCCAGCTACCTCCATGGCTTTGCCTACGATGGAGTGTGGGTCATAGCCAAAGCTTTAAGCCACGTCATGGAGGCAGTGAAACACAGAGAGAAATACAGTGTTCAGCACAACCTCACCATCACGGAGAATGAGATGGGACGAATGCTGCTGGATTCTATGAAGCAGATGCAGTTTGAAGGAGTAACAGTAAGGCCTCGTTTGTACTTCAGTCACTGACACATTTCCAAGCAATAAATCTGTTATTTTCAGTGATTGACAAATTATGAGTTACTGTAGATGTCATAACAGTAGACTTATACTTGAGCAACTCCCTGACAAAAAAAATGCTGTTATCTTTCTAGGGTCCAGTTTTATTCAGAAATGGGGAGCGTGTGGCATTGATTGAACTGAGACAGTTTCAAGGTATGTTCTGATACCGTTAAAACTTGACAATACCTTGGCATTCCCATACAACATGTCATGTACAGTATGATTGTATACTACTTGCTAATTTTATTTTTATATCTCAAATGTGGTGTTTCCACAGAGACAAGACAGGTGGTAGTGGGACAGTATAATACCCATACAAAACAACTTCAAATGATTCAACACACAATGAAGTTTAAAGGTATCAGATCTCCCATGGTATCAGACCTCTGCGTGTGTGCGTGTGCGTGTGCGTGTGCGTGTGTGTGTGTGTGTGTGTGTGTGTGTGTATATTGTATGTATGCAATATGCCTACTGTATAGTATTTATATGCCTATACAGTACATACATAACACTTGCATTGTTTTTAGATCTAGTGTGCAGATTACCGTTTAAATGGGCATTACACTTTAAAATATGCTAATGTCTACTCAAGCTTTTGTGTGCGCACACAGACTTTTTAAATAGCTTGATTCAATATTTTTGATATTTTATATTTATTTCATCAGATAACCCTCTATATAAACTCATTGAACTTCAAACTCCATTGTAACCATGTTAGACACATTGAAAACACATGATATGGTCTTTCGAATGCGTAAAAAGAAGGGGAAAAAAAGAATATAATAATAATTTAAAAAGCCAGATCCCTCTCACATTAGGACAAATATCAGTCACCAGAACCAGGGGTGTGTGTTTTAAATCAGTCTAACATGGTTGAAATTGACATTGAAGTTGAATGGTCTAATCAATATCAAATATCGAAATATTGAATCAAGCAACTTCAAAACTGTCTAAGGTACACACAATAGCCAGAGTAGAAGTGTTTAAAAGCAAAATGCCACTTAAATCCTGTTATTTTGTCCTGTACTGTAGCTGGCAGGCCAGCCAAAGACCAGACACTTGTACTGCGGAGTAGAAGGCACATCGGTCCTGCTCTGTACATAACCTTGTCATCAGTCACCGCTTTGGCCATCTTCATCATTCTCGTTGTCCTCTGCTTCATTGTGAAAAACAGAAAACCCTGGTACATTACTTGGCAGACATATAGTTTTACTCCCAAATGTGTGTCCAGTGTCACCTACTACTGTGAAATCTCCTATCTAAAACCTGTGGATTGAAACTGGGCAGCATCCTTGGCATTTTTTATTGATTTGAGTTATGCCCTGACACAATAACGGCTTTATAACTTTTATCCATGCTCGTCTGGAGTGTGCTTGGAGGTAAAATAATCACTTTAAAAGTTGATGCTTCATTCTTGAGAAATCTTAAAAGTGAATATTTAGTCTATTCCTTTTGTTTTTGGGAATGTGTTACTGGCAGTATTAACTAAGCCCTTTAATTTGGTAGTGATGAGCAATGTTTGGATGTGTTACAATGTAGTATATCGGAGTAGGGTATTCATTTACAAAAAAAAACATAAGAAGTTGAAATATGGAGATACAAGGTTTCTGCCCGACAGCAACGATATCAACATGTGGCCTACTATATAAAGTATAAATATTAAAGCAACATATTTCATGTTTAACAACAGCTTTGTCTTCTTAAATTAAGCTCTCATGAATGTTTTAGATGCGGTTTATATCCCTTTGCCAGATTGTTGGATGAGAGACTATTGTGTTCTCTCCTCCTGCAGGCAGCAGATGGGGTCCAGTCTACCCCAGGACAGTGTCCTCCTCCTGGCCATGCTGTTGTCTTCCTGCTCAGTCTTCATCCATGGTCTAGATGGAGCGTTGAAGTCTGACTCTTCTGTGGCTGACACTCTCTGCTCTGTCTGTTCTCTCCTGGTTCTTTGTGTTGGTTTGGAAGTACTGTAGTGTCACAGTTTATACTTTCAGGAGGAGATGTGTGCACTGGGTTAAAGCACCTAAACATTTTGTATTGAAAATGCAATGTTGTAACCATGTAGGTCTTCATCTCTCTAAGGAAACTGTTCTATTCAACCAATGCTTTCTGTACCCTTTGCAGAAAATATGCACATTTCATTCACATTTTTTAAAGATTTGAACTGAACAGATGTTTTGTCATTGACTTCCCACAGGTTCACCTGTGGCTTCTCTCACTAGGTCACACCGTGGGCTTTGGGACGTTGTGTTTCAAGATCTGGAGGATGCTGTCAATCTGTGTTAACAATGGAACAGAGGGAAAGGTACAGTATAGCCACCTATGACTATTCCTCTTTTAGCTGTCAATTTGTTTTGGTTCTTGAATTATATGTCAATTTAAGCAATTATTAGATATCTAAACAAGTAAACAATCTAATCTAAACAAAGCCCCATAATAAGGTTATCTTGCTACAATTAACAGTAAGCTTTGTGCACTCTAGGCTGTATGATTCTAAATACACATTAATTTGTTTAATAATGCACAATGTTTGCATAGTGAAGCATAGTGTCAAAACAAACGACAACAACAATAAAATAATCTTAGATACAAATGTATTGAAGCTACACAACAATTTTCAACAACTTCTGTCACCCTCTCAGAAGAGCTGGATGCAGCAGCCAGACTGTGTAATGGCTGGGATGTTGTTGCTGGATGTGTTTGTTTTAACTTCCTGGCAGATCATGGACCCTGTCACAAGGGTGGTGTCAGAGCACAGCTTGGAGGTACTGTAACAATAAACAGTAATTGTCACTGTTTCATTACTTTTCAGGATATGGATTCCAATGAATCCAACGTAGTTATTATTTAGTACCAAGTTCTGTCTAATACTTTTTATTGGTTCAATATATAAAACCTAGGGTAGAAGGTCCTGGGTTCTATTACCGCTGTGGGCATGTTCTCTCCTCCGTGTCATCAGTGCCGATACCCTGGGTGGGGTTGACAAAAGGGCATTTCTGTGTGGAGTTTGCATGTTCTCCCTGTGTCCCCTAGGGTAGGTACCCTCACATAAAATATGCAGTAATCCTGGTCTCTAACTGCGTCCCCCTGGTCAGCCGGGGCGAATGATGGAGGGGAAAGGAACTGGTTGGAATAACGTGTTCCTTCCACGCATGAGATCAGTCCGTTTCTCCCCCCAGGTTGGCAGAGGGAGCCTAGCTCCCAGGATTACATTCGATAATTGACACTGGGTGAAAAATGGGTTGCAAAATTGTAGGATAAAAAAAAAATAGCAAAATAATTTCCAAAATAGCAATAGCCGATCTAGATTGACTATTTTTGCTGCTTCTGTGTGACACTCTTGTACGACAAAGTAGGGCTTTCATTTATGGGGGAAAAACAACATGAAAAGTTACAAGGTACAAGGTTTTTGCCCGGCAATGAACATACAGGAACATGGAACTAAAGCAAATCACATATAACATAGTAATAGATCAAGCATTACACAATGTGGTAAATGCGTGCGTGCGTGCGTGCGTGCGTGCGTATAAATATATTATGGTATATCTTTGATATTGTATTTTTCAGACTGCTCCAAATGGCGAAGACATCATCAGGCCTTTCTCAGAGCAATGTAGTAGCATCAAGACAGACCTGTTTATCACTGTAATGTATGGCTACAAAGGACCTCTTTTGGTGAGGACTCTGAGGAGTGGTGTATTCTAACCCCTTAAAATCCACAACCATCTTAACATAATACAAGCTACATCATCTTATTTTTTCTCTCCAGGGTCTTGGATGTTTTCTTGCTTGGAAAATCAGTGACTCAGAGGTATCACACCTTCCTGACAATAACAAACACCTGGCACTGAGTGTGTGTGCTGTGGTGATCGCCAGTATACTTGGAGTGTTGGGATCTTCGCTGACCCTGCAACAGCCTAATATTCAGTTTTGTCTGACCACCCTTGCTATTCTCTTCTGCAACACAACAATTCTGGCCTTGGTGTTTAGGCCAAAGGTTAGTGTGCTGTTTTGGGTTACAAAGACACAAGGAGAGAGTTAAGTTAAGGTTCAAGGTTCAAGTTTATTTAGTGTCCCCGAAGGGCAAATTGGGTTGTAGTGGGTGAGCAGCATCAGATCGGATACACAGGGCTTTGTTAAGCACTTGTTTCTTAAAGATCTGGTCTAGGCTGTTCATTTGTGAGACAATTATTTTAGAGGCCACTTTTACAATTTTCCCTAGGGAATTCTTGTCTCTGATGCAGAGACCATACCAACAGATAGTCGAGAAAGAAATGAGGTCAGTGGCCTAGGCCTAATCCATGCCAAACTATAAGTCCTTGAAATTTAAATGTTTGAGAACCATGGCTCATAGAGCATAATTATGACACTGCTACAACACCAAGGGTATTTAGAACTGATGCGAGTGGACTCACTTTAACGACCCACTTCTAACGACCCACTTTGATGTTTTCCCTGCTTACCTCCTAAATGCATCTCATTTATAATAGAGTTTATCACATCAGTTAACGGTGGCTCGACTCTTAAAGAGATGTCTGAGATGTAGTTGTCAGGTTATATATTTCGGAAGGAAGTGTTTATTAAGTAACACTTCTTAAACCCTAAATACAATGTTGACCTGGGTCCCCCACGGGTTTGTACTTGGCCCTCTTCTTTTTTTCCTCTACACCAAATCTCTTTGCTAACATCTATAAGCTGATCTATAAGCTCACAACTTGTGCGTTAACTTGCAATGCATTGGGAAGGGAACCAATGCTTTGGGAACTTCAGCATTTCATGTTTGTTTGTTTTTATGGTGTTTCTTTAGGTTGTGTACATCAGTGCAAATGGCAGTGAGGTGGCACATACTTCAGACTCAGAGTGTGGTCCTAACCAGGAGACCTGTGAGGATGTTGATGGATCTCAGGAGGACAATGTCAACACAAGCAGCAGGGGAGCAGAATGCTTTCACAGTGAGAACCATCAGCTGAGGCGAAGGATAACACAGGTCATTTAATTTATGCATCCAACGGGATGGTGAAACACATCCTAGTTTTTATTCTATGTCTGTACTTGCATTTGTGTGTGTGTGTGTGCGTGCGTGCATGCGTGCGTGCGTGTGTGCGTGGGGCGTGCGTGCGTGCGTGTGTGTCTTGCATGTATGCATATTTTGGAAGTAATGTTTGTTTGTTCCATGTAGCTTGATATGGAGTTGGAGACTATTAGTATGCAACTTCATGAAATGCCAATGTCAAGTCCCTCTGGTGCAAGGCAATATCACACAAGCCCAGAAATGAACAATGGTAAGGATAACCTGAGACAGTGTGATAAATCTGATAGTATAGCTCACATTTTCTAATATTTTTTACCCAAAGTGTAACACAGTAAGTCCATGTCCCCTAGTGGGAATAAAACCTACAACACTTGCAACACGTGCATCGAAATACACAGGGACATGATCTTAATGTGATGGCAGGTATCATTTTGTGTATCTCATTCATAGTGGTCAATGTTTAATGACGGGAGACGGGACACAGCTAGTATCTTGCACAACACTGCCAACTAATGTACAGTACATCGTCCAGCTTCAGTGTGACTACCAAACCTGAGCAAA
Organism: Electrona antarctica; assembly: GCF_951216825.1. Lineage (NCBI taxonomy): Eukaryota > Metazoa > Chordata > Actinopteri > Myctophiformes > Myctophidae > Electrona > Electrona antarctica. The sequence goes on along the minus strand of NC_136811.1, from coordinate 30,551,985 downwards.
AAAATTACAATCTTTATAAATTAACTACACAAACAGATTGTTTGCCCTGTATCATTTCTTTTTCTTCTAATTTATGATTAAAAGAACACTTTTCCAACATTTTCTCCATAACTCAGTCCTCACTTTAGTCTGAGGCAGGCATTTTTGTTTAATTTAGACACAGCCCACATTTGAGATACAGAGCTTGTAGATATAAATGGTCCCAACTTATAGTGAGCATTACTGAGGAGTGAGGGCCGATATACAGTATGGAGATAATGTTAAAAGCATAACATTTACATCTGAGCTTGTACAGCATAGATATTAAGACTGTATTTATTTTGACACCAATAGGACTTTGTTTGACTAAATTAAGTTTACTTTGTGTTTTCCCAATCAGAAGATAACAGATCTTTGGTCAGCAGACCGTTAAAGCTGACCCATCAAGTCCAGATTTGTTCTGAGGACAAGGGGTCTGCAATGAAGGAGGACATAAACTCACCTGAGCAGTAAGACTAGAGCTCATGCACACTAATGCACTGTAATAAGTTATATTATTTATCAGTTTCATATGATGATCAAGACCAAACTGGGTGACCAAATAGCTCTGAGTGGTTGGGGTATGTAAAATAGGCTGTACTATTATGCCCAAAAGGCTCAACAGCCCAAAAAAACGTAACAAATAAAAAAGGCAAACCAAACAGTTTGCAAATACATCAATTAATATAGAAAAGCATGATTTTGATCATTATTGCATTTTACGTATATAAGTAAGTATATAAGTATGCATATTCTTACTGATTATTAAGAATATGCATATAAAAGCCCCTTTCAGATGAAAAGATAAAAAAGGGAAAATTAAGCTTTTGCACGTCATACGTCGTTTTTCATGGTTTTCGAAGACATACTATAGTATCTCGTAAACCATGAAAAACGACATACTATAATATGTTGTTTTTCATGATTTTCAACGATAATTTTCTTTATTAAAATCATGAAAAACGACATACTATAGTATGTCGTTTTTCATGGTTTTCGACGAAAAAATTAAATCATGAAAAATGACATACTATATAGTATGTCGTTTTTGTACCATGGCCTGACAAGACTTTGACAGATACTGACACATAGCAGCAATTTAAACAATCAAATATTAGGCTTGTCTGAGCATTTATGGGTTACCGGTATGTAGTAATATCAAAAGTTATCTTTAATGCATAATTTCCATGAGGCTTCATTCACTAGTTGAGCCAAGGTGATAAGTCTGACTAAAAGGTGATAAGGGTGGGTACGCCAATTAGAGTTGGAGTAGAAGTGACATCTCACATTGTGTTTTTATTTATTTACATTTTTTATTCCACAGTATAAACCTGTGAAAATGTTTAAAATGTGAGAATACAATCGCATAACATGTATTTTATGTATAAAGATACAGAAAACAAGATCTGAAAGTATCTTGATAGTTGATACATATTTTTTCCGTCACAGCCAAAATACAAAATTTTTTGCATTTGAAATACATTCAAATCCATGTATTTCAAATAATGCCCATCTTTGACAGCAAATCTCTTGAGTGAAAATAACCAAATCTATAAGCTCACAATGTGTCATGTTGCGATAGCTTGTAGCTCTGCTATTTTCGCATAATGTTCACCCTATATGTGGATGTATAGGATTCATGTTCAACTTTGTGTTTGATTTGTTTGCTCCAGAGGTAAAAAACTAACTTTGGCAATAGTGGGACATCCAGGGCTTGCATCATCCAAGCCCAAATATAACATTTAACTGTTTAACTGTGTAAAACTACAAGGGGATATGTTTACTGAGTTATGTGATATCAAACAGGATTTTCAATCTGATGCAAGCCTGTACTTTCCAGGGGCGAATTTCATTCCACAAAGCGCTTCCCTCCCAGATCCTTCAAACTGTTCTGTCCCCCACTGCCAGATGAAACACACACAGACGCACAGTGAAAATGGGGAGGCGCGTTGCAAAGATGGGCTATAAAAACTGAAACCTACTGTAACATTTCAGGAGTTAAAAAAAAGCTAAAACAAACAACATTGTGCTCAAGCAAAACAAAGGATTACCGACCATGTTGGTTAAAATGCTTATCTTACCTTTCCTGTATGTGCTGCTGGTTGCTGTGGAGTCATCTGGTGATGGTATGTTGTTACTATTTAATCTATGTTATGATGAAAACACACACACACACACACACACACACACACACACACACACACACACACACACACACACACACACACACACACACACACACACACACACACTACTGTAGATCATAACAGATCAAAGTGTAATGCACAGTGTATGTATCTGCACTTTGTTGTAACTTGTATCTGAAATGTATTATGTTCTTTGTTGCTTTCGACCTAACTTTTCAGGAGGTGCTCCTTCCTACAATTATGACCTATCCAATGGGTCAGACCTCTGGAGGCTGTATAGCTCTGCTGTGTACAAGGCAGAAAGAATGACGAGACCCTTGTCGGGGATGCCTGTTCGGGTTGGACTTTTAAGCCACTCTGGAGTCAGGTCAGTCCCCTAACTGTAGACTGTAACATGGCCCTTACGAAATCACATACTATGCCAAATTACTTTCTAATAGCATATGTCTAAAAGCTTAGTAGCTACTAAATAGTACAGTATGTGAGATGCATACTAAATGCATAATAAATATGAAATAATTCTAATGTAAAATCATGCCCAATTAGTTGACTAATTCACCTTGATTATAATAACACACACACACACACACACACACACACACACACACACACACACACACACACACACACACACACACACACACACACACACACACACACACACACAATCTACTGTAGATCATAACAGTGTGTATTTCCTAGAGTGACACTGGCTGATGGCTCCATGTGGCTTGTCCACAAGGGGGATACATTTGCATTTGGATTGAGCTCTCGGACAGTGGTGGTGGATGCTCGGTGGATGAGCTCTAACTGGGCGGTAAGAGACCTTTTTTTTTCTTTTTTACAACAATATAATAATGAGTTCAAACCAAAGAAGGATTCATGGTGAAATTACATTGAACAGTTGTAGTCATTCAGAATGTAGTTTTCAAACTAGTACACCATAAAAAAGTGACATCAAACTCTCATAAAATAGTTGTTTTAAAGTTTTAAAGCATATGGTTGACAAAATGATATTGCCTTTCTAGATACTGTAGTATTTTAGTGATCTTTAATAATGATTCAATTATTAGACTGTATACAAATGTAACTAATTATTTGTATTCTTGCAGATCGTTGAAACCAAAGATTTCATGGGGAGCAAGACCGTTAAAGATTTTGTCAAAGCTGGTGGCACTGACTACAGTTTAATCTTTGATAATTGTCATCTGGCAGCTTGCCGAATGATGAATCAATAAACATGACCATTGTCTTTGTCTTAAAAAATGTAATGTAAGTTTGCATGACATTAAATTGGCAAAATAAAATGTAACCCTGATGTTGTGTGGGACCTCAGTCACTAGTTTGTTTACTGACAGTTACAGTGTAACTACTTCCTATTTCATCATACAATGGTCTCATGCAGGCACGTGCAGAGGGGGGGAGGGGGGCTAGGGGGGCTTGAGCACCTGTCCTTTCCCTTTTTTGTTTTTTTGCACGCGAAAGGGCAAAACAACAAAAGAAAGTTTTTTTCTTTTTTTTCTTTGCCACATAAGGGGGGGATGTGATGTGGGGGGGGGGGGGCAATATGAGCTTATGTGGGGGCCAATAAGGGCTTGTGGGGGGCCAATAAGGGCTTGTGTGGGGGGGCAAATAAGGGCTTATGTGGGGGGCCAATAAGGGCTTACAGTATGTGGGGGCCAAAAAGGGCTTGTGTGGGGGGCAAATAAGGGCTTGTGTGGGGGGCCAATAAGGGCTTATGTGGGGGCCAAAAAGGGCTTGTGTGGGGGGCCAATAAGGGCTTGTGTGGGGGGCAAATAAGGGCTTATGTGGGGGGAAAATAAGTGCCATTGGCCCTTCAAGACGAACATTTGACAAGTAATGATACTTCCACTATCATAATGAATTATCTTTTAATCTGCCATCAGTCAGTTTTAGTTTCAGACTAAACATATTGCTTATTTTACTGTCCAATTACTGTCCAATGACCGTCCCTTGTGCCATGACAATGGCCACAAAAAGACCACCCCCAAAAATCGGCGCGCGCGCCCACACATGTGCCCTTTTCTGGAGTGTTTGAGCCCCTGCCCCCTCAGTGCTCTCTGCACGGCCCTGGTCTCATGTGGTAAAAATAGCCAGTGGAGGGAGATATTACCTGCAAATTTGAATATGTTTTCAAGATTGTTTTTAAAAATGTGTTTGGCAATGGTAAAATATTCATATAACTAGGCTTAAAGGCCCTCTTCACCACTTTTCAACCTATCTTCAAATAATTGGTCCTCACTAATGATAATGACTAATGACTAATGATAATGATAAAATGTATTTCATTTATTTCTACTCAGTCTGTGTCTCATAGGAGGGCTGTGGGCAGTTCAGAAACCCGTCCACCAGTGACATCATCGAAGGGAAATCCAAGCTAATAGAAACTGCAGGCTTTCTGTTACAATGCAATTGCAATGCAATTGCAATGCAAAAATGGAAGCCATCGTTCTCACGATAATACAAATCTAAATATATTTTTTTAAATCTTGTTTTAAAAAATCTGCCTAACAATATCATTGCATTGAAAATAGTAGTGGAATTTGTGGAAAATATAATACAATACAAATACAATACTTTCATTATTTGTTTCATGTCATTCTTGCCTTGATATACTGTATGTTAATGGTTAGGCTTATCTATTTCCATGATTCAAATAAAAATAAGTAAAATTAAACAGTAAGCAAAGTGTCTTAAAAGCCCACCTCATTTCCAGTGACACCAACACGATTTCAAACAAATCATCAGCCTACAAGTTCCTCTAGTAGTGGAGAAATGTGTGGTTGGCAGGCAGGCAGGCAGACAGACAGGCAGGCAGGCAGGCAGGCTGGCTGGCTGGCTGGATGGCTGGCTGGCTGGATGGCTGGCTGGATGGCTGGCTGGCTGGCAGGCAGGCAGGCAGGCAGGCAGGCAGGCAGGCAGGCTGGCTGGCTGGCTGGATGGCTGGCTGGCTGGCAAAGAAACAAACTTTTGGGGGCCTTGTTACAATTGTAGTAAATGTGTTGAAAAATGTGAGACTCAGGTCATAACTTCTCTTTAGAAAACATAGTTTATTAGAAAAAATTACAGGTCAATCTGGCTTGCTGTTATACGGTGCGAGGGACAGGGGTTACATGGCAAATCTCTTTGTTTCGACAACAGTACTGTACTTATACAGGTAGGTGGAATTAACATGAGTCTTTATGTACAGTATGTGTGTTGGGCATGCACATAGTTAGGTGTGTGTGCTGCAGTATATCTCGAGTGGGCTTAATGAAATCCAGATGTGATCTGTGCACGTGCGTGTGTGTGTCATCACACATGACCTTTCTTCTCCGTGACTGTTTGCGAGTGTCTGGACCTAAATACGTGTGTGTGTGCGTGCGTGCAATAATATAATAATGTGTAATAAGATACAACACAATAAGTTTGCATTGCTTCACAGCTCAACTAATAGTAACCACTGCAGTTGTCATTCTGCTGTTATACTGTACTGTTATCTAGCAGCTTTTAGGTCCAGGTTGTTGGTGGCTGTCATCCTCATTGGAATCAACCATGTCACTATTGATTAAATGATGTAGTGTTCAGGTGGGAGTAGTCCCAATCCTATCGAAGCGAGAATACCTCAGTCCCCAGAACAGAAGTCCCAGCAGCAAGAGGAATGACAGGAGGAAGATTGGCAGCAGATAGGACTGCCAGGATACCATGGGGCTCTGTTGATCTGATAATTCCACCATACTGTGGGAGGAAACACAAGACGGCGAGAAGGCTGTACTTTTTCACTTAGACATTAAAAAAAGGTTTTGTGTCATGCACTGTATCACCTTACATAAATAAACTCTAACCAAACTTTATTTATTTTAACTTTTTTGCAATCTATCCATCACTTTAATCTATGACTTAAAATATATTAAAATAAATTAAGCCAGAGAGGGGTTGGGGGGTGGGCACTAATTTAACCCTCTCTAAACAACAATAAATATTTAACATTATTTGAGAAATAATATTTGCATATCATGAACACCAAGCATTAATTTAAATAAAAATAAATCAGTATCAAGATTTACCCAAAGTCTCGGCCACTCGCTCACTCACACTCGATCACTCCAGCATGGAGGTGTTATGGTGAAATTGGTGACCTGCCGAAATATGTGACCATCTTGTGGACTTCACACAACTTACATGGAGGTCTTTAAATACGAGGCCTAAATACCATTAGGTTGAAATCTGCTAATAAACAAACGTAATGATGTAATGATTTACATTCGGACACTGACATTAATTATGTGATGGTCAACACGATTATCACATATTTCAGCAGCTCACCTCACCAATTTCACCGTAACACCACCATGCTGGAGTGACGAGTGTGAGTGAGCGAGTGGCCAAGATTTGGGGTATTGGAATTTGGCTTCAGTGAACATGGAGAGGACTCACTGTTCAGATATGATGGAGTCTGCTGTACTAAGTTCAGAGGGTGTTTCCATGGACTCCTCTGACTCTGGCCCCAAGTCTTCAGCTTTCTTTGAATTGTTGTCACCTTCCAAAATGGCTGACCGATGTCTGTGGCGCAGTGACACCTGTTGAGGACTGGGACACACAAACACATTCAATACAAAGACACTGAGACACTGGCATAAAGCACACTGTGCCACTCAGAGATGCTTACTGTACACCTGCCTGCATTTGACTGCTGTATAAACATTAAACCTGACTAACAATGATGGACAAATGAGGTACAGAGAGACCTTTATTTTGAAGGTAGGAGGGAGCTGCCACTGAAATAGCTCAATGAGTTTTATACTGTTTTTATACAAGCGTTTGAGAAACAAATGTATAGGTCAGGAGTCGGCAAACGTTTTCACATAAAGTGCCGTGTTTTTATATTCTTGTTAGTCAGTGTGCCATATGAACATGAAGAATTATGACACCACACAAATAAAATATTTCAGATTTTGATATCCATATACATTAGCCTCAGCCAGCCTCCATCTGCCTTTGCAAAGCATATTGTGTGCAGCGCAGTGGAATATTACTATCGCAACGCGAGGCTACATATACATAGCAACCTTTTCTTCTTTTGAAATATTTGCAGGTTTAGACTATAACTCCACCTATGTCCCAGTCTCCCTCCCCAGTCAAAGTTCAGAGTTTGAATGAATGTAAAATTACAAACTAAATCAACCTAATGAGCTGCTTGTTGTGAGAGCGTTTGTAACCTGGGAAAGCAGATGGCTTCACCCTCATCATTGTTGCTCTGGCAGCTCTGGGTGGAACTCTGTCTGAAGAGAAGGTTGAGGTCTGGGCTGCTCAGGTTCTGACCCTGAAACCTTTCACTGGAGCTCTGCCTTAGGAGCGAGCTGGCCACTGTCCCGCCTGCTAAGATGGGACAGGGGCTGACAGCAGGAGACACACAAGATCAGATCAAATGCAACCACTGAGTGGAAATGGAGTCATTAGGTCCATTGGAGGGAAAAAAGAATAAAGCAACAGAAAATGAGTACACAAGTCCTAAACAAAAATAAAAACTATATGTACAACTATAGCGCAAGTATGTGTTGTGTTATGTCATGAACAAAGCAAACAAATACATGCCTAGAGGTGACCTTCATCGTGTAAATACTGTGCATTAAATAGTTTCCCACAGTATATGATACATAATGATTTCAGAATATTTCAATGCTCATTCCTATAAAGGCAAGTTAAACTGCAATTGTAGTATGATAAATATCATAGTGTAGTTCCCCAGACAAGACCCGGGCACAACAACTCTGCCAAATAATTTGCCTATTTAAATTTAGGATGTAATGAGTTTTATCCTTTTAGCATTGCATTTGTATTAAACAGTACTCTTCTGTGCTTTCTTTGCAAACTGCAGAAGTATTCAATCAATCAATCAATCACTCCCAATCTTCCGCCGTAGTCTGAAAACCCACCTCTTCAGACTCCACCATGGCCCGTAGCACTTGCCCTATAGCCTAGCCCCTTAGATAGCACATTATGTAGACTTAGATAGTATTTTAAACAGACCTATAGCTTGTTACGTAGACAGCTCTAGAATTGCACTTTATGTAGTCATAGCACTTTATAGTACACATGTATAATATATTATATAGTATAGTATGTATAGTTAACATAGATACTCCACTGTTACGTTCTTAGTTTATGATTCATGATAACTACTTTTTATATATGTGATGTATGCCATGCTTTTGTTATTGCTTAATGTAAGTCGCTCTGGATTAAGAGTGTCTGCTAAATGCCTAAATTGTAAATTGTAATCAATCAATCAATCAATCAATCAATCTTTACAGTTTAAGTGTCAGGAGTGATAGAGAAGAAACAGTGGGTATCACATGGAAAATGAAACCAAGGACACAAGGATTATGTGCAATCTCTGGTTTTACCTGGTGTCCTGTGAAAAACGGCCATCCTCTGGTGCCTGGCTGGCAGACTCAGAAACAGAACTATCCTGAAACCCCTCTTGAAACCTGGCTTCCATGTCACTCATCTGTGTGAATTGTTAATAAGTGTTTGGAAACTATATTTTTTAGACCATTATGCATCAAAATCATTTATTTGACATTTTCTTTCTTTTCAAAATCTTTTTATTTCCGTTTTATAACAGTCACAGGTTCATAGTCACAGGTTCATAGAAAAAATAAAAATAAAATATCAGATTTAGTATCAGTGACTGAGGTAAATAAACGTAGCCTACTGTATGAATCAAAGAGATCGTGGGCAGACATAATGAAAAGACTTATTGTGCAAAACATGCCCCTTCAAGAAAAAAGAAAAACATTTTCTCCCCTTCAAGTCCCAATTTAGTATAGCCAATTCCTAATTCCCCAGCCTCTCTACAAGTACTCCATCTCTGCTATTTATTTGACATTTTACATGATTTATTTTATTTTATCGTGACAATTTATTTTGTGTATTAAGAGCAGCTGACCTGTGCCTGTGAACTTGGGATCAGTGTGATGCTGACTCTTCTTCTTAGATGCTGAGATAAGAAAGGACAAATGGGATGTTAGAGCCTATTTACAGTTACACTGGATAGATATACTGTAGGTAGGAGATATACCTTGCACAAAAAATATTGGAAATACACAAGATGTGGAACAAAAGATACAGACAGCAATAAAAGTCAACATTATTAAAAATAATGCATAAGGAGGAATTAACACGCCACACACGTATTACAGTTAAGTATTACAGTTCTAGGCAGCTCACCTGTTGAGATGCTTGTCTGAAAAACTGGTGTCTCAAGTCAATGTCTTCTGCAAAGACACATGCAAGAAATGTAAAAATGTATGATTTAAGTTGACTATCTTTTAGCTAATACAGTGGCGTAACAGGTCAACACTGAGCCCCAACGCGGGGTGGTCACCACAGGTCACCACTGAGCCCCAACGCGCGGTGGTCACCACAGGCCCTCCATGACAAACCTCCCCTCTCTACACCCTGAGCTAATAATATTCACACTAAGCCAGTGGAAAGGTTCTCGTGGTATGTGTTATAAGCAATAAAGGCAAGGCAAGTTTATTTGTATAGCACATTTCAACAACAAGACAATTCACAAGACAAGTGCTCTACTCAAAACATTAAGAGCATTGAAGGGCGTGTCTGTTTGGAGGTTGTCCATTTCTTTTTCTTTTTTTCATCCACTGTCTGCTTCTATGTTCTCAGGCTTGTAGATATACAGTAGGCCCCTCTATGTGAATACAATTTGGTGTCAATTGGATGATGAATTCATGATTTGGGACACTTTTTGTAAGATAGGCTCCTCCAACAAACCTTGAAGCCAATTATAGCAAATTGACCTATAGTACAAGAGTTGAAGAGAGCTGGTATAGCGCCACCATGAGGCCGATTTGAAACATTTGAGCGTACTTCAACCATGCTCCTATTGATTCTCTCTCACGTACTGCACCCCCTGATAGGGGGTGCTGTACTTGCCTGAGTAGGAGTCACTGTGTAGCCTACCTCTGTGTTGGTGGAGTAGCTTCCTAGTCTCCAGTAGCTCCGTGCTGTTTGTGGTGTGACAGTGCTTCAGGTGGTTCACATGGAGCTGCATCAGCTCTGCTGCGCAGATGACACGAGCCTCCTGCAAGAGAGGAAAAAATAATGGCCTATCATCAGTTGTTTGTCCACAGGCTGTGTGTATGTGTGCATGTGTGCGTGTGTGCGTGTGTGTGTGCGTGCGTGCGTGCGTGCGTGCGTGCGTGCGTGCGTGCGTGCGTGCGTGCGTGAATTAAGAATACCACTCAACCTGGTGTCAACCATTTTCAACAATTTTCAAAAATAGCTTTAAGGTCACAATGTGCTACAATGCTTATAGATTGTCTATTTTTTTATCTATACATTTTAAGCCATTTCTCAATAGGGTATGCGTGTGACATCATCATCATACCCGGAAGTTATGCGGGAACGCACAAAACATGGCACAAAACTATTTTTTGACAGCCCATACATCCAAACAGAAAAGTCCTATCTGATTACGATTTGCCACTCAATTTATGTATGCGCTGCGCATATACCCATACCCGGAACGAAAATAACATCGCCTGGATGCAACTGGGACGTATCCTCAGTGATGTATCCCACGGTCATCGGGGTTTCGGGTCTCGCGAACATCATACCCCTCACTCGGGTGACCCAGCCGGGGTGATCAAGTCCCGACTTACGTCCCAGTAGCTACCCTGGTGGAACCACTCCGGAACTACTATGCCGGGACTGAGAGGGACTATTCTGGCAAGTGGAGGGACTAGGCTCTGTGGGTTGCCTCCTGTCCGGGCCCCTCCTACGTCTCACCAGGTCCACTCCTGCTCTCACCAGGAGTACCGTGAGGACCTGTGCGTTGCACCAGAGTCCCAGCACCAGACACTTTATTCCGGAGTGGTGGATTCTTGAGCCGCAGTGGTTCTGCAGGCTCCACCGCTGGGCAACGGTAGTACTGCAGACTCCACTTGCGGCTCGAATGGCCCTCCTAAAGGCCTCATCGAAGGTTTTTGGGCTTCCTCCTCACGGAGGATGCAAGCAGGGGCATTAACCCATACTGCTCCCTGGGTGCCGTCTACATTCCGGCTGTCACCCGTCTCTCCGGTGGTCACCAGACTATACCTGGTTGTCACATAGTCTATTCCTATGAGTCACTCCAAACAGTACCTCAGAACGAAAATAACATCGCCTGGATGCAACTGGGACGTATCCTCAGTGATGTATCCCAAGGTCATCGGGGTTTCTGGTCTCACGAACATCATACCCCTCACTCGGGTGACCCAGCCGGGGTGATCAAGTCCCGACTTACGGGCCTGCACTTCTAAAGGTGCAGGCCCACAGCCTGGCCCGCAGGCCCACAGCCTGAGGCTATAGTAAATTTGGTATAGTCCTTAAAATGGCAAAGTTTTCCTGCTGGTCAAACATACAGTACAGTAGAGTATGACAACACTGTATGCAAACATTATTTGTATAGGACAGGGAAACTCTATTCTGTAGGACAGTATTATATGTCATTTACATTTACATGTCAAAAGAGAGCCTGCCTTCTCTCCCTCTGCCTTTATAGTGAGGTTTTTTTTTACTGTTGAAAAAGTATGAATCTGGCTTAACCTGGTGTGCTGCTCCCAGCGCCTGGGCCTGTCTGGTGACGTCGTCCATACTGGCCAACACTGTCTCCAAACAGCCGTCCATCTGATGCAGCAAGGTTGACTGCTCACTGTCAGCAGAATACCTCCCTCTCAGAATCTGAGGACAGAAGACAGGAAGGAGCATATGTGTGTGTGTGTGTGTGTGTGTGTGTGTGTGTGTGTGTGTGTGTGTGTGTGTGTGTGTGTGTGTGTGTGTGTGTGTGTGTGTGTGTGTGTGTGTGTGTGTGTGTGTGTGTGTGTGTGGCCAGAGACACTGTTTCTCGTAATTGAACCTGAATCTCTGTGTGCTGTGGATGAGTCTTTTATCACTATGCCATTGAAAAACCCAAGCATTTTGTTTTTGTTCATGCATTTTCTTTTTCTATATTATTGCGACTGCATGTCGCATTTACTATGGAATCGTGCATTTCCCGTCAGTGTGTTGTTTGGTTGGTTGGTCACCCCAGTATGACCATATATGGTCATGCCTTGTGACATCACGTGACATCATCAGGGATGGAGATCCCTGATGTGTGGAGATCCCTGATGTCATCAATATTAAGCCCATATGGAGATCACTGATGTCATCAATATTAAGCCCATATGGAGATCACTGATGTCATCGATATTGGCCAGCAACTCTACATCTGACCTCAAACCTAGATCTCCATATATGGAACTGACCTGTTCTGACATTCCATAATGTTGATCCTTCCCCATCCATCCTTCCTCTTTGATGTCTGCGTTTTGACTGATACCTGTTCATTTAAACTCTAGACTATTAGTGCAGCGAAAACTAGAGTTCTCAACAGGCCCGAAACTTAAGGTCCGGCCCTACCTGGGCCCTCATCAAACCCTGTACACTCAAGACACTGCCCCCACGGCCACTGCCACCCTTAGATCTCCATATATGGAGCTGACCTGTTCTGACATTCCATATGTTGATCTGACCTCATCAAACCCTGTACACTCAAGATACGCTCCATATATGACCAGTACAGAATTCATTCCATATGTTCATTTGACCCCCCATGCCAAAGTGCCAGCGCTTGCCCAGCAGTCTGGTGTCACCCAGGCGGACAAGGGGCGAGGTCGCTTCTCGCCAACAGGCGTCTTACTGGTGTAGTAATACATTGAGGTACTAGTGCTCTCCTGTCTATGTAACTGCCTCTTTTTGTCCTATGTTGCCAGTTCAGTGTCCCACATGGTGATTAATAACGTGCATTCATTGTATTGTGTAGTACAGTCACTCTAGCGCTCACACCTGCAGTGTGTCTCGGGTGTGATCCACCTCTCGTTGCATGTTGTCCTGAGCCACTGTGAGCTCATGTTCTCCAGCCTGTTGTCTCTGACTCAGTGTGTACCGGTCACAACAAAAGGCTAATGCCACCTGGGTGAATTCGTTCTGTGAGAGGCAGAGCAGAGAGTACTTTAGATTTCGAACACCTGCTAGTATATATTCCAGTTTTTCTTTTCTTTTTTAACTGTTAATGTGTTAATTCTGCTGCTGAATCTCTATTCCTTCTGTTATTAGTTTGATACTGACTGCTCACCCAAATTTTGGGTCATGAAACTTATATTATCACAAGTTTATCTCTATTTCATGCATTGACTTCATGAATGTCATGCATGGACTAATGGGACTCCTTGACTACATTACAGGCAATATTAACATAATGAAATAACATGTATAAAAATCAGACCCGTCTGAACTGAGTGGTGCTGTACTGTACTGTACTGTACTGTACTGTACTGTACGTGTGTGTGTGTGTGTGTGTGTGTGTGTGTGTGTGTGTGTGTGTGTGTGTGTGTGTGTGTGTGTGTGTGTGTGTGTGTGTGTGTGTGTGTGTGTGTGTGTGTTTGTGTGTGTGTGTGTGTGTGTGTGTGTGTGTGTGTGTGTGTGTGTGTGTGATTTAGAAACACACAAAAGCATGAGTAGGAGTGAAAATCATCCCATAATTGGTAAAGACCCAAAACAAAACTGTTTGATATGTTTAGAAATAGTTTAGCTCATCCAGCCTATAGTTAACTAGGGTTACGTGGGTTGGTAGACGAGCGAGGCACTGCGCGGACCAAATTGGTGTGCGTTTATTTCTGTTTTTGAGTGTTTTATTTTATTTCATTTTTTCATCTTTTGATGCCTGTCAGTATCAGGAAGATATTTGGACAGGGACTTTTATTTTTGTTTTGTTTGCCTTTGATGTATGCCCCTAGAGAAGGGATGATTTTGGATATGTTTAAATATTTTGATGTCGAGAGTGTAATTAGATTCATGGTACAGCAGCAGCATAATATTTTTCTTTGTGTATTTTTTCTTGGGATTAGCAGTCTGAGATGCTTAGTGTATGAGGGTATATGGATAGGATGTGAATATGGTTAAGTTTATTTCATGGAACATTAATGGTTGTGGGAATCCAGTCAAAAGAAGGAAAATATTGACCTATCTTAAACATAAACAAGCTGACATTGTGTTTGTGCAGGAGTCGCACCTTATGGATGAGGAAGCCTTAAAATTTAAACGAGATTGGGTAGGCCAGGTATTCTTTTCATCATTTAACAGTAAACAAAATGGGGTAATTATTCTAATTAACAAACGACTGAGTTTTGTAATGCTAGGAGAGACTAAAGATAAAGATGGGAGGATAATCTGTGTAGATGCTCTGATTAATGGTGTTAAAGTGGTTTTGTGCAATGTGTATGCGCCCAATAAGGATGATCCAGCGTTTATTAATGAGGTGAACAAAATGTTGGGTGCTAAAGAAGGCCATATTATAGCAGCAGGAGACTGGAACCAAACTCTTTGTCCTGTTTTGGATAGAAGCAAATTTAGGTCAACAGCGCCCCCAAGAGACCGGGCTGCATTACACATGCTAATGGAAGATATAGGTTTAGTGGATGTCTGGCGTCTGGTTAATCCTGGTGAAAGGGAATACACCTTTTACAGTCATTGTCACCAAATTCATACTAGAATTGATTTCTATTTAATTTCCAAATCCATAATTAAAAATGTAATTGATAGTAAAATAGGAACAATAGCATTATCAGATCATGCATTGGTTGAACTGAACATTGACGTGAACACTGAGACTGGTAAAAGGGGGAGATGGAGAATGAATACTATGCTATTGCAAGATGACATATTCAGTGCTAAGTTGGCTGAGGACTTGACGTCCTTCTTTGACATAAATGTGGGGTCAACAGAAAGGATTGCTACAGTGTGGGACGCGTCCAAAGCATTTATTAGAGGTAAATTAATAGCACAATCATCTAAAAAGAAAAAAGAAAGCATTGAACAAATGTGTAAATTAGAAGGCGAAATTGTTACATTAGAAAAAGATTTGGCAGAACATTACACAGAAGAGGTATATCAAAAATTATGCAAATGTAAATTTCAATTAAATGGGATATATAATAAGAAAATAGAATATGCATTATTTCGATTGAGGACAAATTTTTATGAAGGAGGAGAGAAGACTGGTAAACTTCTGGCTAGACAGTTGAAGCAAAGAGAGAATAATAGTGTTATACCTGCAATTAAAAAGGGAGATAATATAGTAACATCATCTACAGAAATAAATAAGGTATTTCAACAGTTTTATGAAAAACTATACACATCTACATCTAACCATGAACAGCAGGAGCTAGAAGATTTTTTGTCCAGGATAAATTTGCCCACGATGACTCAACAACAAGCAAAATCACTTGATGCACCAATTACTGAGGAGGAGGTCAGGAATGCTATCACACTAATGAAAAAGGGAAAGTCACCTGGTTTAGATGGCTTTCCCATTGAGTATTATAAAGCATTTACAGATATATTAGCTCCTATTTTGATTAAAGTTTATTCAGAAGCATTTAAGTTGGGAACATTACCATGCACATTTAATGAAGCACTAATAACCCTGATTCCTAAAAAAGATAGGGATACCACTGACCCATCAAATTATAGGCCTTTAAGTTTAATTAATGTAGATTGTAAATTATTGACCAAAATATTAGCCTTACGACTAGACAAAGTATTACCAGACATTGTCCAGGCAGACCAAGTCGGTTATGTTAGAGGTAGGACCTCAAGTGATAACCTGAGGAGGTTGTTACACCTCACGTGGCGTCATCAGTCGGACGCCACTCCAGTCGCCGCCCTCTCCCTTGACGCCGAAAAGGCTTTCGATAGATCAGAATGGGGCTTCCTGTTAGCCGCCATGTCACGTTTTGGGTTTGGTCAAGGTTTCAAAACTTGGTTTAATATTTTGTATAAAAGTCCTAAAGCTGCAGTGATCACAAATGGTTTTATCTCTCCATTTTTCAATATAACAAGGTCGGTAAGGCAGGGGTGCAGCCTCTCACCACTGTTATTTACGATTTTCCTCAAGCCTCTGGCAGCTATGATTAGAGCTAACTCATTGATAAAGGGAGTTGAGGGAGGGGGGAAGGAGCATAAGCTGATGCTTTATGCGGACGACATATTACTTCTGATAAAAGATCCAGTTCATTCCTTACCCCCTTTGATGGATACTATCCGGATGTATTCTGATTTATCTGGCTATAAGATTAATTGGAGTAAGTCTGAGGCTATGCCGATATCTACATCATGTTACTCAAATACAGTGTCTCAGTTTGGTTTCAGATGGGTTCCGATTGGAATGAAATATTTAGGGGTAAAACTCACTTCAGATTTGGACAAAATTGTCACATTAAATTATGAGCCATTGCTGACTAAGATAAAAAATAATTTGGAAAAGTGGGGTGCCCTGAAATTGTCCTTATGGGGTAAGGTGAATGTTATCAAAATGGTGGTTGCACCCCAGTTTAATTACATCTCAACGATGCTCCCACTAAATATCTCAGACAAGATTTTTAAAGAGTATGATAAAATTATTAGGGATTTTCTTTGGGAAAAAAAGAAACCCAGGATTAAACTGAGCAAAATGTGGATGCCCAAAGATAGAGGTGGCCTCGGCCTACCAGATATGAGGACATACAATATATCTTTTGAAATGGCTAAGTTGTCTAAACACTTAAAATCTTACATTATAAACAACCATACTCATCACTCTGGAATAATCCTAAAATACGTATTGGAAGGAAAGAGATATATTGGAAAAAATGGCAAGCAGCAGGACTTAATACTATTGGTGATCTATTTGAAAATGGAGCTTTTATAACTTACTCAGATTTAAAAGAGAAATTTGACCTTGGAAATGATGGTACATTCTGGAAATATTTACAAATGAGACACTGTCTGGGCAGTACTCTTGATACTGTTGCAAATTCACTAGTTGAATATCTAAAATTACCACATGAAGCTCATACTGCATCTGTTTTTTACAAAATGTCAAAAGAACTGCTGGGAGGTACATGTGACAGTCTCAAATTGATTTGGCAGAATGATTTGGGGGTTGACATTGAAAATGAGCATTGGAGAAGAATTATAGCAAATGTAGGAAGTGGAATTAGAGAAGCAAGAGGGAAATTTATTCAGTATAAGATTATTCATAGATATTATTTTACACCAACTAGATTATTTAAAATGGGAATCGCGGATAATAACACATGTTGGAAATGCAAAGAAGAAATTGGCACATATATGCATATGATTTGGGACTGTTGCATAGTATACCCTTTCTGGTGTAGGGTACTGGAATTCCTTGAGAAATGGGTGGGATTGACATTGCCCAGAGATCCGCAGCTCTGTCTATTAGGGGACAGAACTGCTGTCCCTGGCATATCTAAAAATTATTTCACTATTATAAAGGTTGGACTTGTTACCGCTGATGGTCTGAATGAAAGAGACATGGGATGAGTTCTGGATGTATATGAACCTTAAATGATTTCCTTGTTATTTTTCTTCTTTTTATTTTTTATTTTAACTGTTATGTTTCTTGGACTGGCTATCTGTAAGATATGTTGTAATGTTTGTAATGCTGCTTTGTACTGATCCTAGATTGTGTACGATTTTGAAAAACAAATAAAATTTTGAATTATAAAAAAAAAGAAATAGTTTAGCTCACCTCCACTTCTTCTTCTGTCATCTCTGCACCACTGGCAAGAGGGAAGCAATAATACATAGAAATAAGCAATTTGATAAAATGCACACTGACTGACACACAGATAAGGCTAATTTACACTCTTTACAATGATTTTCAACTGAAATATAAATTAGCTCACAGACAGACAGACAGACAGACAGACAGGCAGGCAGGCAGGCAGGCAGGCAGGCAGGCAGGCAGACAGACAGACAGACAGACAGACAGACAGACAGACAGACAGGCAGGCAGGCAGGCAGGCAGGCAGGCAGGCAGGCAGGCAGGCAGACAGACAGACAGACAGACAGACAGACAGACAGACAGACAGACAGACAGACAGACAGACAGACAGACAGACAGACAGACAGACAGACAGACAGACAGACAGACAGACAGACAGACAGACAGACAGACAGACAGACAGAAACAAACTTGCCTAGTGAGGCCGAGTCTTTCCAATATTGGAAGAGCTTCCCAGAACACTGGCTGCTCTGCACTGGGATCTTAATAGAGAGAATAAAGGATTGACTAAAAGAATAAATTACTCAGCGAAACAGTTTCTAAATATTTGTTATTCAGGTGGAGTCTGAAGAGGTGAGTCTGAAGATTACGGTACTATACTCTTATCAGGTGAGCCACCGGGACATTCCAGTTTCAAATAGGAATGATTTTACTCTACCATGAACTATCTGAGATTTTGAAAACAAAATGTATCTGTATCTGTTGTTCTGTATTCGCTTAATGTTTATCCGGTCACTTCTTGCTGCACGTTATGTTGTGATGTTAAAGTTACCTCCAATGACATGGTCTGTATTCAGGGACATGGTAATAGTAACAGTTACAGTACATTAATAACAGCAAGATAAGAAAGCAGTTATTTGCTGTGTCGTCCATTCTAAACACAATACATACCATCGTCACTGTCTTCACTGTCCCCTAGTATGCCAGCATATTCACTGGAAGTCTGTACTGGTTCAGTGGGCTTAAGAGAACAAAACGCAATAAGGCTAAGTGATATTCTTCCTAAAATTCAATCAGACTATTGAGAACTAAGCCATTTCATTACCTGTGTGGTCATGGTTGGTCTCGTCTCCAAACCAGGTTTACTGGAGATTAACAAAGGCCAGAGGTTCTTACATTGCAGCACGATTTTAGCTTCACCGTCATACTGCAGAATACAAATTAGGTATAATGCTGATGGTCCATGTAGAGTGATATTGAAAAAACAGACTTTTGAAGGCACCAACAGCTGTTGTTTTACATAGAGAAAATATAGGGGAATATAAAATTCTTAGACAACATAAATATTATCATAAATATTTTTGCATCCATGTAAAGCATTTTTTAGTTTGTAAAAGTGCAATAACATCTAATCATCATGACGGATACAGGTAGACAGTGACATACAGACAGACAGACAGACAGACAGACAGACAGACAGACAGGGCCACTTTGCAATGGCTCAAATAACTATCCTAAAACTAGAAATCATAAACAGTAAACACACACTACAATGCTCTCGATGCACATTTAATTGATGTTTATAATAGGCCTAGTACAACAATATTTACAAAGCAATATTGACAGAGAACATTGGGCAATGATGCATTTGCAGGAAGGCATCAGCCTGGCACACCACCAATGGCAACAGCTGAAACCAGGACATACAAGTTGTTGTTTTCACATTCATGGAGTTGACCCAAGTAATATCACTTGTTGCAGCACAACCATGTCCTCATCAATGTTTCAGAGACACAGTGAAGAGTGTTATGGCTGCTATTAAATGGAACATAAGCCTTAAAACAAAACAGTAATATCACCATTTGGTGATATTATACTTTGAGGAGGATACATCTGTCCTCTGCATTTGACCATCCTAACCATTACGCGCAGTGGGCAGCACTGTGCCTCTCCCTGCAGGGACCAGCTCCACCTTTACGGTTGCTGCCTTGCTCAAGGCACTGCCAGGATTAAACACAACAATTTATGTAATAAACTAATTGCTCCAATAAAAGGTGTCATGGTGATTTCTACACTGCACTCCATTACTTGATTTAAACATCTCCCTACTGATTGAATATTGAATACTGTATTAGTCAGAAATGTAAACAGCATGAGGTACAGTCAGACATTTAGGCTAAAAGGATCACTCAGAATCTCATGTTAACAGAGTCCATATAAACATATTATTGAATAATCAGTGCCAATACCAGTAACACTCCATGTTTAGCCATGCAAGCTTACAGTAGTTCACAGAATACACATGGATAGCCATATATATTATACTGTAGATTGGCAAACAGCTTGCAAGTAATATATTAGTACAATAACATGAAAAGTTATCGATAAATCTATATTCTGTAAAAAATAAATTAATATGTTAACTGGATCTGAATGAATCTAATAATATATGAGTATACAGTAAAATCCTTGGTATTACATTTTCCATTTGCAACACAGAGAGTAGGCTCACTTCAATCTGGTTACAATATCAACACTGAGGATTTTACTGTGTATGGCTCACTGTGCAGTCAGACCTCTACATGGAGAAGAAAGAATAGCTTTAAATGTGTCATAATATAATGGTATGAATGTACAAAAACATAAAAATAAAGATGAATTCAAATAAATTACTATTTCTTACCTGAAATGGTAAAGAGAGTATTATTACTACTGTATGGATTAGAGTGTATTTGAGTCTTCATCGACCAGCAAGAGACAGCTGGCTGTGTTCCCACGCCACCTGGCAGCTTTACACACACACCCACACACACACACCCACACACACACACACACACACACACACACACACACACACACACACACACACACACACACACACACACACACACACACACACACACACACACACACACACACACACACACACACACACACACACACACACACACACAGTGGTGGTGGTGACTGGCAATTTATGGCTTTAAATCTATAAAAGACATGGAATTAAACTGACTATAATTTTCATTGAAAACTAAAACATGTTTTATTTCATGCTTTACAACAAACCTCAGTTCTGCTGTAGGCACGACCTGGTCATTCCTTCTCTCCACTCTCAATGACATCAAAGTGTTGTCTGTCTGACTGTTACTTTCTTTTCCTTCTCTGTCCCGGTATGGCTTCACCAAAGCACAAGAGTTAATCTAATTAAGTGTCATGGTTGCCTCCTATGGGACATGGAGAGAGGTCACCACAAGAGGACACACAAACCACAAGATCTAGAAGGTGTCATTTCTGTACATGAATTCATTCTAAATGCAAAAGTCTCTTATGCATACGTCTCTTATGCAACATCAGAGGGTAAAAATACATTGACCACTTTGACCATTCTGTGTAGGCCTAATAATTACACAGAATCATTTTCAGTCTAATACAATGATTACAGGTGGTGCTGGTGTGCATGCACACAGCAGAGAGATGCAAAAGAATAAAAGTTATTGGATGAAATTACTTCAGTAGAGTAGAATTCCAAACTATTGAGAAATGAATCAGCTTCACCTGCATACTGGTAATAACCTTGTATGAAAGTTTATTATGGAGTATAGTAGCTAGTGGGATTTCTGGTGGGTAAGATTTACAAGGTCCAGTCAGAACCCAATGTCCGGTTCAATATAATAAAAGTAGGCAACCACTTCTGTTGTCATTTATTTTTGTTATAGTGCCACATAACCGAGAAATAACACGTACTGTAGTGTTGAATGATAATTTACCTAAAAGTGATGCTTGCGCAACTTCAGTGTAATCGAGATCCAAGTTCGCAAAGATAATGCTCTTCCCATTTTCTTCTTCTAAAATGATAATTATTTTAAATCAACAAATCAAAAACTAAACAAAGTTGTTAATAATAAACGTGTTAGTCTCTAAAAGGATTAACTCCCCGCTGCAGTGTGTAAACATGGTCGGTGAATAACAACATGGATTGAGACTGGTTTAGTTCTCAACAGTCTGCCTGGCACACAGAAAAAGATTCAGGAAAAAACTAGTGCATTCATGTCAGACATTTCATAGCAATTAAAATAAATCTAGTGAGACATATGAATGACGTTGAATGATAAATGTAATTTAATTGATCAGTTCTCTTTGAAATATTCATTGCATGTACTGTACTGCCTGGCCTAGATGGAAGAGGACATTAATTGTTCATTCCTGGTGGGGGTCAGACATGGTTTCCACCAGGCTGTGCACCGCATTGCACAATAGCAGAGGTCACACTCCTACGTCAAAACACGCCTCTGTGAGTGAAATTCCCTTGTTGTGGCAAGATCAAATGTGACGGCCCAAAGAGCTTTCTGCACGATTGGACAAAATGGGGGGCCCTGGAATCATACTGTACCCCTCTGGAATCCTTCCAGAAATACCATGGCTATTGTCATATGGACACCGGCACCACATAATCGAAACAAAACAGAGAAGATGAGAACTTCTGGGACAGTTCTAGCACGAGTTGTGGATGGACACTATCATTATTATCATATTATTACCACCAGTTAGACAAGAACAGAGAGTAAATTACAAAATTAGTACAATTCAAACAGATTTTTCACATCCTGTTTTCACTTTCCATCTCCACCTTAGTAGTAAATTCCCCAGACCTTTCTCTTTCATCTTCACAATTAAATACAAAGCCACGGTGCTCTCCCTGGAGTATGAAGTGAAACCAACTACTTGCAGACAAAAAAACACCTGCTCATGTCATGTGTGCTGGCCAGGTCACACATGGATGCCTGTGGTTCACTTCTCCTATCCCGTAGTACGCAGTGCTTGGTAGCATCTCTTTTGAGATGACAGGAGAGGTGTCTGTGTGTCCATGTCTCTGGACAAAATGTTTCTACTGGCCGAGCGAAAGTGTTTGTGTGTCCATCCATAGACCAGACAGTTAAGGAAGCCCTGAGAGCCGGAGGTGATGGCCTGACAAAAAGCAGACACAATCAGAATGTTATGATTGTATTCATAACATCAAGTCACATACTGTACAGTCTAATATAATGTAACATTAACTATTAAATGTTCTATATGCGTGCATGTGTGTGTGTGTGTGTGTGTGTGTGTGTGTGTGAGAATATACACATTTCACATGGTGACCATTTCTCTCACGTCCTAAGAGGCGGAGAGACTATCCTCATTACCTGGTCTATGTAAAGAATGACTGCAAACCTGAGTTATGTAGAGAATCGCTCCAGCCAGACCCTGTACAGCAGTAGGGTTGATCATCCTCCTGGCTGCTAGATAGGCAGCTATGGAGAACAAGTATAAAGGCTGCAATTCAATGTCATACAGAATCTGCAAAGCAATTTGCACAGTAAAATCTTTAGGGTTCATTTAACTGAGGATGGAAGAATTTATTTATTTAAATTAGCACATTACTGTGTGTCCCACAATCAACATTTTGCATTTTCTGTTATATAACAGCATATAACATTATGTAACATATATATTTATGTTATTCACTGACCACCATTTCTGTGACAAGCTGAAAATCAACAGTTTTCCAGAACCATTCCATCAAAGTACTCGAGACAACACAGAAAGTTATGAACACATATTGTACAGAAAAGCTTTTGTCCTGTAATTTATTAAAATATAGTTTATCTTAAAGGAATTTTTTGAAAAAGTTGCTCTGTGTAACTCCATGAATGTAAAGCATGGTAGGTGGGTACTATAGGTAATTACATTATTTTAAGAGAAAAAATAAAAATCAAATACAGACCTGGGCCCCAGCAGCAAATAAAGACAGAGGGATAGAGGAACATCTGTCTATCAACCACACGAAAGGAGGCCCGCTGCCGGTCGCCTAGGTAACCACTTGAAATCACCACACGCCTGTGAATATGGCGGGCCTTTCCCATGAGCACCTGGTGCAGAGCAGAATAGAAGCGGTTCCATTAGGCTGTGGGCTTGTAGTCCTCAATGAACTCAAAGGATGGATAAAACTACAAAAGTACATGTTACAATATATTAGTCTGACTTTTTGGAAACACTGGTGTAAGAGACAATTCTCTTGCAATATCGGATGTTTTTATGGTATAGGAGTGTTCTATCTGTAATGTATAGTGTTTGTTTTGAATGGCCGCTGCGTCTACACAAATAAGAAGTGATTGATTGATTGATTGATTGATTGATTACACACCACTATGCCTGTAAAAGTGAAGACGAATGTAGTGAGGAAGACAGCAACGCAATAGTAATGATTCAGGCTGCAGCCCCAGTGCTCCTCCATGGCCTCTGATGTTTGGTAGAGGGCATCAGTGTGCATCAGAAGACACCTGGGTAAAGTTCAGTAGAGCGCAGAGGTCATATTAAAATTAAACATTATAAAAGATTTGTCCTTGAATATGATTAAGGATTACTGTGATTATGGTAATCTCACACTTTTTTTTCCTTTTCTTTTTTTATTGTTCCAGGGGCCACAAGAGGGGCCAAATGTGGCCCACGGGCCGCCAGTTGAATACCCCTGCGTTAGTCCGATTACGTGGCCGGTTAAAACTCACCCGTGGCTTCCACATGCAAGACAGGGTTTGGGATATGGTTAGTATGGGCTCTATGGTCGGAATATTGGCCTGCGTAGTCGGATTTATGGATGTTAGATTATTGGGATATCGGAGCTCAGTGGTTGTGATCGTACAGGTCGGTTTACATATCAAATACAATCCTATGTGCTGAAAAAGAGCATGTGTCTTCAGGAACAATGGAGTGCAAGACTGAACATGTACAGTAACAATGTATTTGGATGATTTCTACTTACTTGTAGGGCTGGCTGAAGTTGGCATAACAGTGGCCTATGTTCCCTTGTATAAATGCTGGCATCATCAGCAGCACTGGGAGCATACTGCAAGGAGAGGAACATAAAATGAAGAGAGATTTTTCTTAACATTTTAGGTGTTGTTGTAGCCTGGTAAACCATCCCGGTCAATTTTAAACTCAAATTCTCAAATTCCATGCTAAACATTTAATCCTGAAGTAACTTTATAAACGATGCTTACCCTGAAACAAATGCTGTTATTTTGCTGGCAGTACTGACTGTGGTGGGGCACTTGAAAAAAATTAAAATAACAAAGGTAAAGGATACAAATGAGAAGCAACACAGGACACGGAACAAAGACAACAAAGTATAACCATAGCCAGAAGCTTTGGGAGTGCTATAAAACTCGTTGCCATATAAAAGAGCAGTAAACATAAAAAAGGGATTTATCTGGTAGTAGTGTACTAACCTCTACCGTGTATTCATTCATATGGCAGTAGAACCTTCTCTTGATCCCTGTGTAGAGGGCCCACACATAGTTTAATGTGTAGAAAAAGGAAGCCATGTACAGAATCTGGTAGACAGGAAATAAGAACTTTTTAGTCTCATTTGGGTTTTGGTCAAGCTTCATTAGAATACATGAGTTCATGAGTAATCACTAAAAGTGGTGTGTGTCTACTACATGAACCACAACCACATCCACTGTACACCATATATTTCCATTAAGCTAATTTGCTTGAGCAAGAAAAAAAAGGAAATTCCAACACCAGCACTTCCTGAATAATAAAAGAATGAAACTTGTTCTGTGTCCTCAGCCGTTGAACAAAGAACAATTAAATGAGGTCATAAACATTCAGTAGTCTTTGTCTGCCGTGTTCTGCTCCTCTAGTCCCTCAACTAGTAGGTATTAAAAGTGCAGTGGTTTGCTGCCCCATTTCATCCTGCATCAGTTCATGAAATGTCTAGACCGGTCATTTTCTGCTAATCAAATCTTTTTGTATTTTGTATTTGTATTTTGTATTGTATTTTCTTTAAACTAAGTAGAACAAAAGCAGTAGAGAGTACAGCCTACACTAGCTGTACTTTGTTTAGTGCAGTGTCTGTGTTGTCATGACATGTGCCATACATGTATTGATGGCTTCCAGGCTACCCCTCTCTTTCAGTTACCATCATGGTAGCAAACCAGGCAGAAGGGAATGCCATTTAGTTGAAAGTTGAAACCCTCAGTTAGGCTGCACAAGTTGAGTGACCTGACCACAGATTGATGTGTGATGGAAAGATAAAGCAACAAGTGTGGCCCAGATGTGTTTGAGTTACAGGGTGAGTCTCCTCAAATCACTTAGCAATATCTTTAGTTACGTCCTTGTTATTTGTATACATTCAAGATAATATTCACACACCTCTGTGAAACAAATGTACTTTTGACAGATACGGTATATAATCAAAAATAAAAAGCTGAAACATGGGCATGTCTTGTCAGGATTATTATTGATATTATTGAATTATGTTCATTGTTAATGTCAAAAGGTGACAGTTCTGGGAGACTTGATGACGGTTATTGCTATGGATACCATACATCAACACATGTCAACACATCTTAGTATATCGATGAACAGAAATGTCACAGAGGCCCTAGCAGATTGATTACTTCCTCTTCTGTGTAAGAAAGCCCAGCATTGCTAAGGGAAGGCCCACTCTATACTTTTCGATTTCTATAGCCAAAAAGAAGGTGTAAAAAGCACTGACCGCTTGACCAGGCATCTGCAGTGATGCATAGTGTGGCCAAACTAACCTGAGATAAATGGAAGTTGTCAGTCCTATCTGTTCTAATGTATGTATGTATTTGGTTAAAATGGGTAAGGTTTAAAAAAAGGCAAAAGCATGCTCTGTTGCACTGGCCTAAAAGTGGGTCCTTTAAAACTGCTTCAAGTTCTGAGAATGTGTTTGGTTCATTAGCCACCAGATGGCATACCTTATAAGTAAGTATGTATGTATGTATGTATGTATGTATGTATTTAAAAGTATGTATGTATGTATGTATGTATGTATGTATGTATGTATGTATGTATGTATGTATGTATGTATGTAGATGGTAACAACAGTCTCCTACCTGTTCTACAGTGTGTAGATTGTAACAGTTAGTGTGACTGTCACAATTTGCAGTGAAGAGAGCTGCTCCTATCAGCCAACTGAGGGCCAACAGTAGGTCAGTCAGACTGAGCAGAAAAAGGGGCTGGAGCTGGAAAACAAATAGTTCTACTTGTCACCATGTTAAGACAAACGTGCTACACTACAGTCTACAGGTGCATCTAAAAAATAATTAATATTGTGGAAAAGTTAATTTTCTTCCATAATATAATTCAAAAGGTGAAACTTTCATATACTGTATTCTAGATGCATTGCGCATAAAGTGAAATATTTAAAATGTTTTGTTTTAATCTTGATGATTCTGGCATACAGCTCATGAAAAAAAAAATTTTTTATGAAACCACAAAAAAAACATAGGTCTATTTATAATACAAAAAAAGGTTATATATTTCACTTTATGCGCAATTAATCTAGAATATAAGAAAGTTGTACGTTTTGAATTATATTACAGAAGAAAACAAACTTTTCCACAATATTCTAATTTTTTGAGATGCAACTGTATATCAAGGGTGGGGCAGGCAGACACCTCATCTCCATATTTGAACGTAAATGAATGCCCTACTTTGACAATTGTAATACTAGTCATTAAACTACTCATATAGACTCATAGAGAAGTAATTTAAAGCGGGTCATGTTTGCATGTTTGGAATTGGAACAGATGAATACAGTTGGAATTCCAATACCGGCGGGCCACATTAAGTGAAATCACAACTTGTGGTGATTTGACATTATAACAAATTGAAAACTGTTGAGGACTGGGTCCCACCAATAAAACATATGCAATCAATTGCAAATTCACATCACATTTTGAAAGTAACTTAAGCACAAAACATTTAGATGAGTCTGAGTTTCTTGTTTACTACATGATGACCCAGCAAAGAGACAGTTAAGAGAGAGCAGAGACCTTCCCAATCACTAACCTCAGGTGTCCAGAGCATGCTCTGTGAAGTAGCATATATGATGATGGAGGCTGAACCAAGAATGCTGCAAGCAATGCATAATCATACATCAATCATGAATTCTGTGAAAATGAGTTTGAGCAATTGAGGCAAATGTTTCATCTATATATAAATCACCAATTGTGTGTATACCCAAGCCCTTCCACTGTGCAAACGCGTCTTGTTGTTTTCTATTAGGTGTTTTTTGCACTCAAGGTGAGCCATCTGGACCCCAGATCCAGAAATTAAGAGACCAAGTAGAAATTAAAACTCATCATAGGCCTACTAACCTCAGTACCGCCATGACCAACTGAATCCATCTCACTGCATCATACACCTTCAAATGAGATACATCATTAGCAATACTGTCTGCAGAACAAGCAGTCAAACCATTCTACAAAATCATCATTTGTTACTCAAGGACCAAAACACAAGGGATTCATAAAAGTGTATGACTGCAGTAGAAAACCAGACATCAGTCTACAATAAATTCATTGGAAATTAACCAATAGTATTACACAGTGCAACAAGAGCCTAATTGCCTAAATTGAGGTCCAAAGTCATAGACAAGTATTCTTTTCTCCATACAATCATTATGCATGACTCAGAAGCAAGAGGTAGAAACAGATATTAATTGCAGTTTGTTAAAACTCTTAACTCCTGTCAATAACTCACATGTGTCCAGTCCTCAGCTCCAGTGGTGTTCTGCTCTGTACTGTTGTGGATCATCACCTCTAAACTTCCCACAGTTGACATGGTGGCTATCCCTGGACTTCAACACCTTCAACACCACAAAAAAGGGCTACTGTATATTCAAAACTAGCATAAATAGCTGTTGGTCTGCATCAGACGTGGTAGATAATATTTTAATATCTCATCAGTTAATATCCCTGTTATATGCACTAAACTCCTCCCATGTTTTCATTTACTACTTTGGCCACTCCTCTTAGGATGTCTTACAGAGGATGGTACCAGGTGGATAATGCAGTAGCTGTACAGTTCGTCCACTAGTGACATCTGCTGACCAAATGTGAAATTAACAGCATATTGTTGCTGTCATATATAATAGCACATAAACCCAAGTAAATGACTTAAATAAAATGCTTTTAACATAGATCCTCAGCACTTACTACCTGAAATATTTAAAGAATACACCCCCATTCCCCAATGAGAAAATATGCTTTGACATTAGAAGCTAAATGCTTCCTGGACAGATATACTGTATAACTGTCTATAAGTATCTTTAATGTCAACTCATACTGCTATGGTTTTATGTTTGTGTAAGTGCAATGACATCCCATTTTCACTGATTCTTCAGTCATATAATTAAATTCACCTTAATATCCTGCATATATAGTAATGAAGTTGAAGTTGTCTGTGGACAGGTCGGAGTGGACTAATGCAGTACTGATCAATCGTGTGTATGTACACCACTTCCAACTACTGCAAATGTGCTACTCTAACATACAGATTGGTTAAAATAGTAAATAACATTTATTCCTAAAAATAAGTATTACCAAACAGCAAGATGATGGCTCCCCAGAGTCCTGGATATATTATCCAACTAAACTCTGCCTAGTACCTACATTTAGATTTGAGTGATTAAGTCATATAATTTGATAGTATATCCATTGGCATTATTGAACGATGTAGGAGCATGTGCACATTAACAGTCATTGAATAAGTACAAAAGTGGCTGGTCCACACGTTTATTGAAACCGGCAGCAGTTTTGCATGCAAATTCTTCAGCTAACAATTAATATAATTTGTACGCAGATAATTAGTGAATGAGGTATAATAAAATGTGTTAGGAGACCAGGAGTTCATGCACTGGCATAGCCTATCAGAATGCCACATAGTGGGGTGTGAATATGGAATAGCAGCATTGCAACACATTACAGTTCCAGCGTACAGAGGAATCAAAGTTCACAGTGAGCGTCTGTCCACCATTTTCTGTAAGCTATAAAACACTGCTTGTATTCAGGGACAACTCTCTTGTTGCAGTGCAATCTCTTGCATTTGTCAAGCATTAGGCCTTGTAAGTGTTTCATTTACTAGTTAAATCATCTGAGAGTAACACCACCTCCTGAGGTTCAGAAGATGACTTGTGTTTCTTCATGTGATTTCGAAAGATCCTGGCACCACTTAAGTTCTTCTTACAGATATTACAGAAGTACGGTCTGCCCTCCGAGTGCGTGCCTACATGGTAGGTCAGCTCCATCGCCCTGCTGAAACTCTTATCGCAGAATGAGCAGTAGTGCCGTACCCCCGCGTGGATGAGCTCATGGCTTTTCATTGAGCTCAGCTGCTTGAAACTCTTCTGACAAATGGAACACTGGTAGGGTCTGTCGTCGTTGTGGAGGCGCTGGTGTCGCCGCAAAGCACTGGAAAAGCTGAAGGTCTTCTCACAGAGCATGCAGGTGTAGGGCTTCTCCCCTGTGTGTATCCTCTGGTGCTCAGTCATGTGGACCTGCTGAGTGAAGTTTTTCCCACAGGTAGGACATTTGTAGGGACGCTCTCCTGAGTGGATCCTGAGGTGTTTCACCAGCGCTGAGGCCTTCCGACAGTCTCTGCCACACACTGGACAGCATTGCTTTGGTTTGCCATTGTTGCCTTCTTGGCTCTCCGGGCAGCCATTTTGGTCTGATGGTGGTAGCAAGATGGTGGTTTGTTATGAATGTGTCATGATGGACGACAAATACTAATAAATCATTTGAATGATCATCATCACTGCAAATTTTCTGCCACTTACCGATTATAACAGGCTTCCAGTTCTCTTCTTCACCATCTGAATTAATCAAACCGCTGACAGAACACTCCTCGTTCTCCATTTTGATATCCTCATCCAAAACTGAACCTTTTTCCTTGTTGTTTGAGTCACCATGGTTACCAAATTTGGGTGCTGAAGTGAAGGAATCGGACGTGTTGAATTGACCATCTGCATCCTAGAAAAAACAAAACAATGCACCATTTATTCTTTTATATCTGCATCCTGGGGGGAAAAAAAGATCCCCCCCGTGAAAAAAAATCACACCTGTGTGAACTGAGTGGTGCAAGGTCTTATATAGCCTGATCAGCTGTGGTCTGACGTAATGTCAGTGACCATAGTAACCATGCTCATTCTTTTGAGGGACAGGTACACAAACACACAGGTACTAACAAAGCCAGTTGTTGGAGTGGTTTGCACCACTCAAAAAACACACACACACACACACACACACACACACACACACACACACACACACACACACACACACACACACACACACACACACACACACACACACACACACACACACACACACACACACACACACACACACACACACACACACACACACACACACACACACACACACACACACACACACACACACACACACACACACACACACACACACTACCGCCTCTTCCTTAAAAGGGATTAAACCATTGGCTGATTTTGTAGTTTGTTTTCTGGTTCAGGGTAGCTCTGTTCCATAGCTCTAATGCGTTGCATTTAGAGCTATGTTACTCTCAACTTCCGCCGCTCGCATGAATGCAGACCAGCCTCTCCTCTTTAGCGTAAATAAAAATAACGTTTTCGCTACTCACCAAAACAAAGGCGGGTTGTGTCATTAGAAAGCCTACTTTCCTTAGTGGACGCACTCTGAGCCCCCCACCACACGTATAAACTGTACTTTTTGGCCAAAAGGGGATTTTGTATCCACCGGGAAAAAAATACTTTGTTACTCCACTGCGCCTTCTACCGATATTGCCCAGAAAATTGCCTCATAGAGAATATTTTTCCTCCGGTGAAAATAAATCCCTTTCTGACCAAAAAGTACAGTTTATACGTGTGGTGGGGGGCTCAGAGTGCATCCACTAAGAAAAGTAGGCTTTCTAATGACACAACCCGCCTTTGTTTTGGTGAGTAGCAAAAACTTTATTTTTATTTACGCTAAAGAGGAGAGGCTGGTCTGCATTCATGCGAGCGGCGGAAGTTGAGAGTAACATAGCTCTAAATGAAACGCATTAGAGCTATGGACCAGAGCTAGGTTCAGGGTAAAAACATGGGCTGAAACATGGCAGGCTCCTCAAGGCTGACCACTGTGATGTAAAGCCCAAATCACACCAATGGGTCGAGATGCAACAAAACGGTTTTAGCGTTCGTCCCAGCGGTGTGATATGCCCTGTTGCACGTCGACGCAAATCGACCCAAGTGATTCAATTCAATGGTTGCTTGCAATTACATGCGCCGTCTACATGCATCTACTCGCAAACGTTTGGTTGCCCATTGGTGTGGATTGGGCTTTAGCAACACAGCTGCAGCAAATCAATGGGTGCTGGCTTCAAGTATGTAAATACGGTATTGTACCGAATATAAGACGACTCTGATTATAAGACGACCACCATTTTTCAAGACTCATTTGTGGAAAAAGAGCCCTTATTTTAGGATATTTCCATTGGAAAAAAATGTACTGTAGTCTTATATTCAGAACAATAGGGTAATACTGTTGACTAGTACATGCTTGCACATTGGCACACCCAAAGCTCTGGGCACAGCCATGTTTTTAACATAGTGAAAGTCCTGAACTGGTTAAATGCCTTTGTACTCACCTCGTCTTTCTCATCCTCTTCTTCGTCTACGTCCAACCAGAATTCCTAAAGCAGAGTGATTTCATGGGGCAGAATTAGGAAGGTTACTTTTAAATTTAATGATATTACTTAAAATGTACAGTATGAATTAAAAGAACAATGAGTACCAAAGGTTGATGAGTAATAAACTGTCTCTGTCAGTAGATCACAGTGATGATTTCTTAACTACCTGTTCTTGGTTCAATTTCTAGTTCAGTGCTTGCCTTATTATAATTTTTTGAACGCATGTATTGTACACTGTTCCTGTCTCATCCAGCCAAAATCCTGCCTCCTATGTAAGAGCTCATTTAAGCCTATGATCGATTGGTCGGCGGTCTGGGCACTGTTAACACCATAAACGGAGATAAAATTGAATTCATGCTTCTTAAAAACGTGACTTGACCTTTCTTTAAACCTTTCCATAAGGCTACATTTCAAAAAAGTTCTTAGCTTTTACAAAAATGTTGAAATACACCATTGAAATCGGAAGACTACCTTTGTCAATGATGGGCCATGCTAACACGATCAAAATAGTAGCCAGTCAAGTACATTCTTATGTTTAACCAAAACCTTTTTTTCCCCACTTTTTTAAAGGTGGTGTAAGGGATGTCTTTTTGTTAAAATAAGGGTTAAATATTTAACCATGTCACTACCATGCACCTGATACCCTGATTTTAACCATCTGGTAAATGGTAATGTTTTCCACCTGCACTCGTGCCATACAGTAGGCCTATCTATCATTTTTAAGCATGCACCTTATGTACAGTGTATACTGGACTGTGCCTTCCTGTTATTTTTTATTCTAACTCTTCCTGTAACCGCAATGTTGAGAGCTTGCACATAAATAAAAGTATTATTTAAAAGAAAAACATAAATACATTAACCCTCTTTACCCAATTTTCCAGTAACTCATGTGCCTCCTACATCTACAGTATATCTATGAATGAGTATTAAAGTATTAAATAGTAGATTGTTGTAAATGCACATGGTACAACTGAGCAATGAAACACAATAGGCTATATAACAAAAAGACGATGCCTTCATTAGACTTTGTAATGTCTAAACAGCAGACAAGCAAAAGGTAATTTCTATCAATATTTTGTCTTTCACCTTGTTGCTCGTCGTAGGTTCCACTATGAGCCCGTCTCGCACATGTATCTGCAAGTGTTTCTTCAGCAGGCTTGGGCGCAGAAAGCGCTTTGGACAGACAGAACAGGGGTGTGGTTTATCAGCCACATGGGTTTTCTCATGGGCTCTTAAATTCGTTGATGTTGAGAAAGCCTTACTGCACACAGAGCAAATGTAAAGCTTTTCCTCTACGTGGATTTTCATGTGTTCCTTAAGCCTTGATGGTCTTGTGTAGCTCTTATTGCAGATGGGGCAGATGTGGATTTTATTTCTTGTGGTTGGACTGCCCTCTGTAACAAGGAGTAGGCTTTTGTCACCAGAATGTAAAAGATGAACCCATTTCATTTAATTTGACAAAACAACAGTACCACAGTGTGCAATGTCTTGTTTCACCTCCCTCTTAATTACTAGTAGTGATTAATCTCTTATGTATTACAGTGTGTGTACAGGGCTAATCATGCAAATAGCTTCTTTTTTTGCATTTTCTTGAGTAGGCTATGTTCAGCTAGAGTGTATAAATGCTCAGCTCTTATTATTACTAGTACCACCCCCCTCCATTACACTGCCATATTCCAATACACAGAAACACACAGATCCGTGAATGTGAATACAATGCGTTAAATACTGTTTGTTGTTCACTGTTGCCTTAATATTCGTTTGTGTTGCACATATCAGAGTAACTTCACAAGCCTGGCTATCTGGCAGTAAAATCAACTTTCATAATCCATGCTTACCAGGTTGAAATGATTGCATTTCCTCTCCATCAGACATGATTACTGCACTGGCAACCCTGTTATCCTCTAGCCCGTTATTACTGTCAGAAGCCTAGTCATGGTGTAGGACCTCAGGTGATAGTCGTCAGGTTTCTAATTGAATTGGAGGAAGCAAGAACAGTGATGAGAATCATTCTCTACCATTTTTGACATTTTGAGAATAGTTTGGTATGACATCAAATCACGGAAGAAAATAGTCTGCAACACCGATAAAGAAACTCAGGCTCCACTGGTTTATTATAAATTCATTGAAAACGAATACATTAATTTTCTTCCTGTATTGGAAGAGTATGTGCACTATCACCTATGACATGAAATCACCACACCAGAAAATGACAATTGTGTTTTAGTGCATCCTGTGAGATCATATACATGATTGCATTTATTTTAGATGAAAAAATATAATATAATACAAATATTAGCAAGAACCTATAGCTCAGTGCCAAAGAATATACCAGAGCTATACGCCTATATTACCTTAGATCAGCACCAGGACATGATGATATCCTGATGGTGATGATGTGAATAATAATGTCGCTTGAGTACTGTACTCAAATGTTTGTTTGACAATGACAACTTTGACAATTCCTAAATCCCTATACTTTCAACAGTGATCAATCCATTCCTCGTCTACATTACCCAGACATTACTTAGTACTCTAAAGCATTATAAATCTAATGACCTATATAATCAGAAGTGTCAACAGAAACGTAGGAAGACCGACCTGGTTGAAAGAGTCCGCTATTATTGTAGTAGAGCAAAATGGACAGAAGGCATTTGCCAGCTCATCACTGAAGATGTTAAGAGCTCGACAAAGATACACGCCGTGTCAGTGAGTTTTTAGTACAATGAACATTATCCTGGCGAGCATGGCTGCAAAACTTTGTATCTTTTTTTAACGTCACATTTTCTACTGTCTACTAACTTGCATAAAATTCGCACATATATAGATTTAGCCTTATAAGACACATAGTTCTTTTTTACACAGATTTAAAATACATTTTAATGAGTGAGCAAATCCCCGAGCTGTCTGTTTTGAGATCCTCGCAGAGTTGTGTGACACCTAAATGTGTCCTACGGAAAATACATTTACAGCTTCGGTTCCCGGTCTTCAAAACAAAGCGGACTCATATGCAATTTTAAATATTAAACTATTTCCCCGCGAACATTTCACTTAAGTTAATTTGCCTTTGTGCTGTATTAAGAGATTTCCATCATCACATGAAAAGACTTTAAATGAAAGGACAAACGGCATTATAGGCTAAAGGCCCTGCCTGTATGTCATATCCTCTGTTTCCTGGCTTCACTAGACTACTGTGCTGTCAAAAATTAGGCTATACGTTTGGTAGAATTGGCACACAGTGTAAAAATGTCATATTATTAATAATAAATAAAATAAAATAAAAATCTTGCTGCATATTTTCTATTAGGCTGTTCTCAGGGCTGCACATTTTAATGCCAATCTTCAACAATAAAAACATTCTCAAACGGGAACAAGGTCAGACAGAGATGTGGAATAAAAAACCCAAAATATGATATTATCAATGGAATTCCCCATGTTCTGTCCTCCTATTGGCAGTGAGCCATTCATGGAGATTGACTCTGTGGCTGGTCCCTCCCTGGTGTGGATTTGTTGGTGCTTTCTAAAACCTCTCTTGATGGAGAATATTTTCCTACACACGTACACACAGGCATGGTCTCTCTGGAACATGATGTGTTCCTACAGGCTAGCTAGATTGTCTGGTGAAACCATGGCTCTGCCATGGATCTCACACAATCCCACATACTGCAGCCCCCCCTGGTGCTGAGAAATATTTGTTGCACAGGATGCAACAATGTGGTGTTAACTTTCAAAAGATGAAATGGAATTCATTTGTGGCAGAATTGGGCTGAAACCTTCTTGTCACATTGTTGTGAGAGTGGGGTTTCCGAGTCTACAGTATGTCACATTTTGGTGCTCTTTCAACCCTGTCATTGAAGCAAAGCGTGTGG
Source organism: Electrona antarctica (assembly GCF_951216825.1). Taxonomy (NCBI): domain Eukaryota; kingdom Metazoa; phylum Chordata; class Actinopteri; order Myctophiformes; family Myctophidae; genus Electrona; species Electrona antarctica. The sequence goes on along the minus strand of NC_136811.1, from coordinate 30,515,809 downwards.
TACATACATGCAGGGCAGTGGTAGGGTCTTTCTCATGTGTGTGCCTTTTTGTTGTATTGAATACCGTTTTGGAAGACGCCTCTGCTGCACATAGAGCAGTGGTAAGGTCTCTTTGAAGCATTACATGTCTCAGCAGCTGGTGCCTCTTCAGACAGCCTACTGTAGTTGTGCATAAGTCACTCCACACATTCACTCGACAACTACGCTTAATTTCTGTGTGAATTGCTTGTCGCAGACGGGACACCTGTGTGTTGCCATGGGCCTAGTCTCGCGTAGCCAGACAACTATTCCACAATCTCCAAATGCTATATAGAAGCATTTGAAAATTGTTGGAGGCAAATGTCTGGCCACACGTGACGAGAATATTTAGTGTGTGACATCATCGTACCTGGAAGTTATGCGGGAACGCCCACTGAGTGGCAAAAAAATACTTTCTGGCCTTGGCAGCCCATTCATCCAAACAGAAAAGTCCTGTCTGATTGCATTGCAACAATGTTAAACTCACCAACATTGCAGCTGTACGAAAAGCTTGAATTATCCTCTTTCTATCTGCAAAGTTTTTGTTTAATACAAATCCACCATAGAAACGTTATGAGCTACTTTCTGTCAAGAAATGCCCTGCAAATTGATTATTTTTCTAAGCGTCAGAGTTTGGAAGTGCTTGTTTTCAATAACACAACATTTTGCTGCCTCCTGCATTATGTGACATTTAGTAACAGGTGGTACGCACACGCACACACACACACACACACACACACACACACACACACACACACACACACACACACACACACACACACAAATTATATAATAGAGTAGTTACTGTTCTTTTAAAAATAAACTTAAAACAGGATACAATAATTTCAACCAAAGCAGGATTATGCCACATACGAGATTGCAATGAGGGACATTTTATGTATTCATCTCCACCCTTAAACAGTCTCAGTTGACAGCAGACGACAATAGTATTGTTTATACAGAAAGAAAACATGATAAAAAAACTAATTGGCATACTAATGCCAGAAAATGTGCATCATCAATGCACATATGTAGATGTATGTAGATGCACATAGCAATGATGCAATGTGCATCACAATAGTTCCAATGATACATAATATACCCACCAAAATAGTATGTAACTAGCTAACTATGGATCTAGGAATTCTGGATGACTGCATGATATCCGTCTCACGCACGTGCAGGTCGAGTAATTAATATCAACTAAGTCACAGCTGTGACATGATGACGGTGGGCGTGGAACGCAGTAGCCAGCATACATGAGCCCGTGCCGCCATGAATGACTTCCCTACAGAATCTTCTCACAAGGTTCCGAGTGACAGCGAACTCTGGCAGCAATCAAGAGTTAATAGAACTGTAGTTACATATGTAACTCTTGTTCTATTTCATTCTTCCTGACTGGCAGAGGCAGTGCTTAACACTGGATGTCTAGTATTAACAAATTCACGAGGAATCCTACCTTGCCGGGAATGGCCTAAGCCAAGGGACCCATAGAACAGCAGTCGCAACTGCCGTGGTTCCAGCAACATAACCCTGTAGAACCGGGCAAAAGTACAGGGTGCAACCCACGTGGTCGTAGCACACATTTCCTTCGCTGTGTCATGACTTTTGGCCAGTAGCTCGTCTGTAATACAATACTGGGGCCTGGGGCAACGGGAAACTGGTCATAGCATTTCATTGGGCGAACAAATCAGAGAGGCAATAGATGGCTCCACAGATGGCACGCTGCCCAGCCCATAAGTGGCAGAATCCTGCCCTAGAGGCCAAGGCCCTAGCATCAGAGACACAGTGGGTCTGGGACTTGGGGTCTTCCCAGCATTTGTGGCACTCTGCAATGTATTGCTCGGAGTTGGGAACAGAGAAAGCAGCCTGAGGTGGAGCAAATCTAAAGAAGACACTTTTAGGAATTGCTGCTGTCGGGGCATCATTCAGGCCCAGCCTGAATGTGGCATACGAACAACAGGCTTAATCTAAACCATGGCAGCCCCCGAGCCCACTCTGGATTCACTTCCCAACCACAGAGAGCTGGTGTCTGAAATACAGGTGGCCACTTCTGCCTCCTCTGGTCCAATCTCATCACCGAAGTCGGTGCAAGCCGTTGTAGACAGTGAATCGTCCTCATCCCATCCTACTGTGGCAGGGTTGATAGCAGTCAACCTGGGGAACAGGTCTATCCGGCTGGAGGTTAGGGAGCAACTCCTTCATCTCCACAAATTGAGATGCCAAGGTGTCAACTTTAGCAACCAAATGGTCTGTGTTCCTGGACTTCAGTGATAACAGTGGTACCATTCAGGCACGGCAAGCATGTGCCATAGTGAAGTAGTTACTAGAGCGATGGAAGCAATACAATAAAACAAATCACCTATCAAGCATAAGTGGAAGCACTTTTATTGTGAAACAGTTATAACACTATACACTTAAATAAGCTCTGTAATGAGCGAAAACACTCAACAGGCAATCACAATAATAATAATAATAATAATAATAATCAGCAACTTAAGTTGTTCAGGCACTGAAATGAGCGAGAACATCCGCTTCTAGACAATCAAACTGAAAATGCATACAACTGAAGTGTTGTTCAACAACTATGAGAGAAAGACTCTTCTATAAACCATACAAACCTGTGGCGTCTTTCTCAGTGTCCAGCGCAAACAGTGGTCTGCTGGGAGCTATAGTTATATTGTAGGTGGTTTTCAATAACACATTAAAGTCTTAATCGCAGCCCTTGGAGCACGCAATACGAGGCTCCAGCCCATATATGGTTAACTCACAGGGCTCCCTGTGAAAATACGACAGCTTTGGTTTTTTATAACCTCAAACCTGCTACGCGTAGCCTGCCTGCGAGATGATCAAAGGGAAGTCATTAATGACAGCGTGGGCTTATATAAGCTGGCTACTGCCACCGTCATCATATAATCACAGCTGTGACTTTGTTGATATGAATTACTCAACCTGCACATGCGTTAGACGGATATCATTCAGTGTTAAAAACAGTCTCTGGCAGTCAGGAAGAATGAAATCATATTTGCCTCTGACCAGTCACTTTACCCCCGGAAGATCCTGTGTCCTGCCCCTCTCCACCAGTACCATGTTGGGCCTATCCCCAGGAAAGAAGACTGTTGAGGATAACCAAATGTAGCTCTGCCAAGTTTAGGTAGTGATTTGGGTTTCCCACTTTGGTTCAGTGTCATCATGGTCCTGAAAAGGTCTGGTCCTGTCCATGTGGAGGAAGACTGGGACACTGGAGAGATGTAAATTAGTAAATGGTATAGCTTTTTCACCCACAACATAACAGTCTACAAGTCCTCTAAGCCAAAAGGATATGCAAGAATCATACCAGACACGAACTGAAGAAAGGATAAACTAGTAAATACGACAGAATGTTTATACCGGTACTTATTTTAATCTATTAACCTATATGTATATGTATTATTACCAGTAAGACACCCTGAGGGCGAGAAGCGACCTGAAACAACAGACGTTTTCGGGCAGGGTAGGGCGTAAAATGTGTGCTAATTAGTAAGGCCAGGCGGGGCATTGGGCCAGACAGTTAGGTAGGGCCTTAATTTTCGGGCCTGTTGAGAACTCTAGTTTTTGCCGGCTGCCGCGTGTATAGTTTGAATGGACAGGTATCAGTCAAAAGAGGAAGGACGGCGTGGGAAGGATCAACATATGGAATGTCAGAACAGGTCAGCTCCATATATGGAGATCTAAGGGTATAATCAGCCTGTATATACCGGTAATATATTATTGATTGATTTTCACAACACATACTTATTGTGAAAGTCAAACTCAGCAAGGCTAATTTAATTTAAAGCATTTAAACAGTTTAAATCCGCTGGACACTTTTGTTACAAAAAATGCTAATGAAAACTTGCCTTGCAAACGTGATGTCATCATTTGTCTAAAACGCCACGACATCGTCCCTGCAAAATGAACAAAACAAAAACGAATTATTTTGAAGCTTAAATCTCTCCCTCACACACACACACACACACACACACACACACACACACACACACACACACACACACACACACACACACACACACTCGGTACCCAGGCTTTCATTTTCGTTCGTGTTCGGCTCAAAAAATGAAAGCCTTGGGGAACGAGAGACATTTCCTGGTCTAGGAGAGTAGGAGTGGGAGTGAACTACAGTGCAGAGGGGACGTCACTTTGGGTGAACCAATATTCTCCAGCGGTTGCTCCTTGCGTGCCCACCCCTCTAGACCAGAAAGCAGGCGGACTAGGCCAGGCTATAATAAGCCTAATGGTGCCCCTAAAGCCCTTACAAGGCGCTGGTGTCGCCGCATGGCGCTGGAAAAGCTGAAGCTCTTCTCACAGCCCATGCAGGTGTAGGGCTTCTCCCCTGTGTGGATCCTCTGGTGCTCAGTCATGTGGACCTGCTGGGTGAAGTTTTTCCCACAGGTAGGACATTGGTAGGGACGCTCTCCTGAGTGGATCCTCAGGTGTTTCACCAGCGCCGATGCCTTCTGACAGTCTCTGCCACACACTGGACAGCAGTGCTTTGGTTTGCCATTGTTGCCTTCCTGGCTCTCCGGGCTGCCATTTTTGTCTGATTGTGGTAACAAGATGGTGGTTGTTATGAAGAAGTTTCATGATGGATAACAAATACTACTAATAATAATAATTTGAATAATGTTATTATCACTCATAATTTGCTGCCACTTACGGATTATAATAGGCTTCCAATTCTCTTCCTCACCATCTGAATTAATCAAACCGCTGGCAGACACCTCCTCGTTCTCTGTTTTGTCACCTGCATTCTCTAAAATAGAACCTTTGTCACCTGCACCCTGGGAAAAAGACATTAAAAAAGACATGACAATATATACTGAATATTGTACCATTTATGTGGCTACACATAGTGTATACACAGAGAAAATTAAAACGTATTAATCAGTTCAGACTCAGAGAGTACAATTGAAGTCGTACCCATCCCAGTATTCCCCAAATAGTGTCCAGTCTTCTGCCAAAACATCCACCTCAAGTGCCTCGTCTTCTCCCCAAATGGTGCCCCGTCTTCCCCCCAATTAAGTACACCACAGAGTGCCCACTCTTCCAAAAAAATAAGACAAAAAAAGGTGCCCACTCTTCTAGATAGCGCTGCAACTCCCCATATCCGTTCTAAAATACACAGTAAACCACAGCCTTTTGTGGCTTATTGCTTTAATTAATATATAACAGCAAAATCACCAAAACATGATGCATTGGTAATACATTAGCCTCGCGTAACAATACTAATATCACTGCGTGGATATTAGTTGCAAAAGGGTCAAATCAGCCCTCAACGTCTTCTGAATATCGGGAAGGGATGCGGAGGCTTCCCACCCCTACTGGGCGGGGATTTTCTTAGTTTTTACATGAGCTGGGCGTTGAAGCCCTTCTGCCAGCTGCCTCGTAGCATAGTGGTCTAGTGACTCGACTTTCAATCCACACCTCTCTCCCGGGTTCGAATCCTGCTTGCGCTACTATTTTTGTGCCAACAGCAAACAACTTTTTTTAAATAAAGTAAAGTTTTAGACCGTGACAGAGTTAGTGTTACGGGTAGGGTGTTCAGAAATACATTTATCAGGGGCACGGTGGCACAGTTGGTAGTGCTGTTGCCTCACAGCTAGAAGGTCCTGGGTTCGATTCCCGCTCGGGGCGCTGTGGGTGCTCGCGTCGTGTTTCCTCCTCCGCGTCATCAGTGCCCATACCCGAGGCGGGGTTGGCGAAAGGGCCTTTCTGTGTGGAGTTTGCATGTTCTCCCCGTGTCCCCTAGGGTAGGTACCCTCACAAAAATAAGTAATCCTGGTCTCTAAACTGCCTCCCCTGGCCAGCTGGGGCGCCTGATGGAGGGGAAAGCAACTGGTTGGAATAACGTGTTCCTTCCACACGCTACGTCCAACCAGGGAAACTCCCCCGTCAGGTGTAAAGGAGCAACTTGGACCCTCAGGCATGAAGGAAGCATGAGTTCATGAGCAACGGCTCTCCCAATGTTCCCCATATATGGGGACTAGGTTGGCGGAGGGTGTGTAGAGCCCAGGATCACATTTAGATAATTGAAAAATGGGTTACAAAATTGTGGGATAAAAAATAAATACATTTATCACACTGTATTTCTATCAGAAATGCATTAAAAACTTTGCCCGGGGCAATATGCATTGCAAAGACAGATGAAGGCTGGCTACACGAGGCTACCTTGTTTAGGTCTGAACAGCAGATATTCAATTCAAAATACAGTACAATATCCTTTTTGTTTCTCACCTTGCTGGTGCCGTTCAGAGGATCTAATGTGAGCCCATCCCGCATATGTATCCGCAAGTGTTTCTTCAGTAGGCTTGGACGCAGAAAGCTCTTTGGACAGATGGAACAGTGGAGTTTCTCATTTTCCTCAATGTGGATTTTCATGTGTTCCTTAAGCCTGGATGGTCTTGTGTAGCTCTTGTCGCAGACGGTGCAGATGTGGATTTTCCTCCTGGTTTTTGGTCTGTCCACTTTAACTAGGAACAGGTTGTGTCATCAGAATACAAAATATGAAGACATTTCAGAGTTCAGACAGTATAAGGTAGCTACAGTCTTTTCGGCAATTGGCCTTCCTCAGATCAGATAAAAGGGACTTTTATCTGCTCTGAGGAAGGCTAATGGCCGAAACACTTAAACCAGATTAAAAAGTCTGCATCTGAGCCTTGGGTGTTTTTTGGTTAATGATCTGTTTGCAGTTTACGCAGAATGCAAAGTACTTCCATAACTGTGTTAGGTTTTCATTTAATGCATTGTCTTGTCGTTTGTCTTGCCTATCTATTAAACTGGACAATCTATGAGTACCTGAAGGCTCAGAGAGGGGTTTGAATCGGACCTCTGTCTTGTCTTGCATGTCTTGTCTCCCTCTGTCTCACTACATTAACCTATCTGAAATAGAGCATAAATATCCCAAACATAATAAAGTCTAATTCCTTGTATGTACAAGGAAAATATATGAATCAGCGCTATGGATTGGGAGGAAAAGACACAACCTTCTAACCATCGCCTCTGTAAAAATTGGTCAGCTCTCACTCATTACTATAGTGGCTTCTACATCCGCCTCCCTCAACTACACTGCCCTTTTCCATTTGTGTCTTGAATGAGGCTGGGGGAGTTTCGAACTGGGAACCTTGCGGTTTCCATCCAGTCACTCTACCTCTGACCCCCCACCCCCGTTTATGTTCAACGTTACCTTTATTTTTTTAATGCCATGTCAATATCAGTGTAACTTTATCATCTATTCTGTCCAGAAAAGCTTTTTGTTTTTTGTTTTACAAATCCATGCTTACCAGGTTGAAAAGATTGTATTATTTCCTCTCCATCAGACATGATTACTGCACTGGCAACCGGATCATCCTCTCCGTTTTTAACCAGAACATCCTGGAGCCCATTATTACCATCAGGAGACAATGATTGGTTAGACTCCAGGTGGTCATCAGGTTTCTAGTGGAATGGAAGGAAGCAAGAACAGTGATGATAATCTCCAAACTGAACTGGTCATTTCTAGACCACTTTTGAGATTTGATTTCACCCTTTGTCAAGTCCCGCCCGTGGTTGTGTCACTCTTCGCACCCATTGGTTGCCGTTTCGTGGTTGGACAAAAATCCTCTCTCTCCATCCACTACCATTGAAACACATGTTTTTCAGTTGCTTCATATTGATATTCTGTGCGTTCAATTCTTATTTTAAACTTGGTGTCAGTAAAAAGGAACATCACAGATGCAGCATGATGACTGGGCATATCATGTTTGTTTTTAGTTTTTTCCAAAAATGATGTTTTAGCAAATTCAACATAAACAAGGTGGAACGAGGGCGGAACAAGGCAGAAAGAGCCTGCTGGTCAGTCAGTCAGGGACCAATCAGAAGGCTGACAAAGGGTGAGAGAAAATGGCCATTAGACAATTGGCCCTCCTCCACATCTCTATTTACATTGATGTGTACATTGTGTGATATTGACTAGATTGTGATAAGAACATGAGCTTTGACACTACACTTGTCCACCCAACTCCCATTGTGTTCAAGACATTCCATCAAACTTTCAACTTCAGTTTGACTCACAGTTCTGAGTTCTGACTTGCAGAGACATTGTGTGACAGCTAAAGTCCTACACATTTTCTGTTTCTATTCCCCGTTCCAAAGTTCTAAAAAAACCTCCTATTTATACAATTTTAAGTATGAAGACATTCTTTCAAAATATTTCATTAAAGTTTCCTAGCTGCTAATTATTCTGGGTTTGTCAGACTCCATGCCTATGTTGACGAGAGCACAGAAACAACTCTTCTCATATGTGACTAAATTTGACTGAGGGACTGCCATTGGATTTTTTTGAATTTTCGTTTTTTTTCATGTCATGTGAAGGCAGGGAATCATAGCTTCAAATTTACATATTGGTTGTTCAGTTTGACCCTCCAGTTTTGGAGATATGGCTTATAGAGTAATGTCTTGCAGAAAACAGGCTTGAAAGGATCACTTCTGTGGACTCTAGCTACACCTAGCTACATGTTTAAGCATTTATTTCATATTTACATGTCGATTTCAGCTCTGACACTTATTTCAGACATGCTCTAGGATGTGAAGAGTCTGCCTGTGCTATAAACTCATTTTGGGGAAAAAAAAAAAAAAAAAAAGTTTTTCTCCTCTGGTGAAAAGCTGGAATTTGCGCGATGGCAGTCTCTCAGTCAAATCTGGTCACATATGGTCTGATTACAGCAAAAAAACTAATTTTGACGCACTGGAAAAAGGAGGAGGCTCCTGCACTTAAGCATTGGCTAAATGAAATGACTAGTACGCTTCATCTTGAGAGAATAATATAAGGTATTTCCTGAGAAACAGGGAGAGACAATTTGATAAGGTTTGGCTGCCCCTTGTCCATTACATGAGTAGAAACAATTAATAGACAGGATACCACTGATATGGTTGACTGTACGCCATTTTCTTTTCAGATGACATTTTTCATCTTACTATTTTATTCTATTCTGCGGTGTCACTGAGCAGTATGGGTGGGAGGGTTGAGGGTTTTCTTTCTCTTTTTTGTCCTTTTCTTTCATTTTTTGTTTTCTATAAAAGAGAAATGTAATTCATATCACAATGTTTAATCTACAACAATTTATAATGTCTTACTAGCTGCAGTAAGACATTTCAAATATTACATGAAAGAGGATTTTAAGTGAAAAGACACTCGGCAGAGCTTACTGATGACTGGTTTGAGTCACCCTCTCTCCAAGAAATTCCCTCTCTTTCCTTTCTCCCTTCACTGTGGTGTCAAAAACATCTATTATAAACATAATAATTTATGAAGGGCTACTGTGACTGGGGGCGGGGGATACAATAAAAAAAAGTCCTAAGCAATTAATTCAAGGTGTTTGTCAGACAATATTATTATTATTCACCTGATCCTGTCCTCCTAATGGCAATGAACCATTTACGGAGAGTGACTCTGTTGTTGATCCTCCCCTAGTGTGGATTTGTTGGTGCTTTTTGAAAACTCTCTTGATGGAGAATCTTTTCTTACACACATCACACTGGTAGGGCCTCTCTCCAGTATGGGACATCACATGTTCTTCCAGTCTGGATTTTCTGGAGAAACTTCTGCCACAAATCTCACACACATATGGCAGACCCCTCTGGTGGAGGAGATTGTGTTGCTCCAGTTTCTCTGGGGTGAAATATGCGTCACATAGGTCGCAACGATGGAGTGTTACCTTTCAAAAGATGAAAACAACATATTGTTATTCATTTTGACAACCAATATAAACTGTAAACTGTAAACAGTGTATTTTTGTACATGGTAGACTACACGTGCATGGTGCAATACTACACAAAACAATGAGAATACTCCTACTTTGTCAGTGACATTATTTAAAATTGTAGCCTGGCAGAAGGCAAGGCCTGGTCAAGAACCACTACTTGTCTACGGATCAGCGGCATTATTCTGATGGCGTATTTTTCCGACAGCGCGTTGTTCTGACTCGGCCCATCACTAACCCTGTCCCTAACTCTAACCTCAAGCGAAGTCAAGTTGTAGGACTAATGCGCCATCGGATTTTCGAGCAGATCCTGCCTACAACAACGAACAACCGCCCCATTGTTTCAGTCTTTAAGCCCAGGAGGACGAGCACCAGGATTGATTGATGAATGATCCATGTCTCACCTTGCTAGTGTTGTCTTCAGGATTCAATGTGTCTCCATCCCCTGTGTGTATAGACATGTGTTTCTTCAGCAAGCCAGGACGATTGAAGCTCTTCCAGCATAGAGGGCAAGGGTGGGGTCCTGGCTGTCCTGTGTGCTTTCTTACATGATCTTTCAAAGATGATGATGAGGTGAAAACCTTGTCACAGAGAGTGCAGGGGTGGAGGTTGTCCTCTGTGTGAGATTTTTGGTGCTCCTTCAGCCCTGTTGTTGAAGCAAAGCGTTTAGGACATGCAGGGCAGTGGTAGGGTCTTTCTCCTGTGTGTGTCCTTTCATGTTGTATTAAATATCGTTTTTGGATGAAGCCTCTCCTACATACAGAACAGTGGTAAGGTCTCTCTGAGGCATGCCTCAGCTGGTGCCTCCTCAAACAGGCAATCTGTGCATAACTCACTCCACACTCAGAGCACGAGTAAGGTCTCTCCCCGGTGTGCACTCTTTGGTGGACAACCAGGGTGGCTTTCCGCGTGAAATGCTTTCCGCAGATGGGACAGTCATGCGGTCTGTCCCCTGAGTGTGTTTTCATGTGGCGAGTCACATGGTAAGATCTAGTAAATGCTTTCCCACAAACTGGACAATGGTGAGGACCCTCCTGCTTCAAATCACCTTCTGCTGATGTACGAGGATTCTCAGTGCTAATACTCCCTTCTGTAAGAAACAAACTGATGTTAAGACACTGAAGAAGATATAAGACATTTATTCTTTTATGAGTAATAACTAAAGCTAAATACAGCAGACTCATATTACCTTAACAGTAATATGAATGTTGTTTGTTTTATACACATTTATATTTCTTCACCTTTTCCAATATGTTGCCGTCTGTCTTCTGTACTCTCATCTGTATCTACCTCCTCTCTGAATGTGTCTTCATGATCCGTTTCTCCTTCCTCCATTAACTCAACTGGGTCTCTCAGATGACAATCAGTACCAGGACTCCCAGCATGGAGCAATCCTCGGTTGATGTATCACCACAGGCTTCATGAAATAAAGGAGAATGGAATACCAGGCATCATTACAGTGATCTTTAATTCAGATCTCCCTTAGTTTGCACTATGCCTAAAAATACATTTCAGTCACTAAGTAGTCTACATTACAGTGCAGACAATGGCCTCCTAGAGGCAGTGGGTCGCGACCCACATGGACACATTTTTATGGGAAGTGATTTGTGGGTAAATGTCACTTTCTTTTTTGTTTCCTACACTTTGTTTTTAATTATAAAAAACAAACAAATTATTTTTCTAAGATAATTTCATGAATGGAAAAAATAAATCCATGAATTGGAAAGAATATAAAACTTTAAGAATAGTGAAAATAGCTGATCTAAAAGCTCACAACGTGGTGCAAAGCGTGTATATTTGCTATTTTCATTAGTTTGGGAAAATGTCTTAATTTCTCTTTGGGATCTTGAGCTAAAAAGTATGCATTTCCATCCCTCCCATAATAATACAGCATCCTTTATAAACCAGGATCTTGTTAAGTGCTGAATATTCAAATTTTATGTTAGTGGTGCTGGTGCTTGACTATTGGTACGACTGTCATAGGCGGCCTATACATGATTGAAGTAGGGAATTATGAGCGACAACTGCGTAATTGTATGTGCCTGGTGGTGAATGAGTTAAATCAAGGAGGCTGACATGCTTTATGCACGTCATTCGACTCATTTCATAGGTTTTTTTCAGACGATATTTAGCTGCTACCAGTATACCTACATATTGAACCTGCTCAATAGCGACACCTGCATGCACCTGGAATAAAGTGCGACCGGATGCTAACATTCCTGGTTCTTTCTTTTTTATGCTAGCTAGCAAACGGCAAAACTTGATCAAAATGATGCTCAGGCATGCTTTCAGTGCCACCACGTACCGTGCTTTCCTATGTCGGAAGAGCAAACCACGAAGAGATAAAAAGACATCAATTGCAGCTCATCAGCCTTTCAAGATTCCTTGGACTTTGGCTAATGCTAACGTTAGCTATAGACCTTGTTAGATGGTATTTAATTGTAAGAATTGTAACCATCTAGTTTAACCTATGACTTTAACTCCAGTGCAGAGTCCGGATTGTGTTAGGCGTAACGTCGTGCATCCGTAGATTTAGTACTGCACTCAATGCGACAGTGAAAACATTCCCAGAAGCAGAAACTGTTTTGCTGAAATTATGACGTGTAAACAAACTGCATATTTCTTCTAGACTGTGCAGGAGGAGCCAGCAGGATCGGGTGCGCTCGATTTTCAGTCCGGCGAGGAGTCGGTGATGTAATCGATAAGTGGATAACTTGCACTATGGAATGTTACTTTGGACTCAAAGAATGGCAATCAGGCAATCGTTAATTGTATTTGTATTTATGTATGCGCACAGTATGCACGTACAGTACATATAATAATAGGCCTACAGTAGGCTTAGGCTAAAAAATATATCTAGTACAGACTAGTATATAGAGTCACAGACAATAGACTCAGACTAATAATACTTTGATGAATTCCTGTTCTGTCTATAGAAGTGTCTATTTGTACGTCTCTAAATGTTTTGATGATTTGAACATGGTGGACCCTGTTGGAAACAAGTGTAATGCTTAATTGGGTCGTCCACTCAGTTAACAGCCTTTGTATTGAGTTTGTGCTTGAAATGTACTGTAATTCTGCAAACTGTTAATAAATTCTTCAATCAATCAATCAATCAATCACTAGCTGTATACTAGATAGAGCATAGCCCTACTTGATCAGAATAAAGATTTGCACATTTTTAATAATGGTCACTATCCTCTGGTTAATATAATTAAATGTAATAATAATCTTAAAACCGGTTTTACATATTTAATGTAAAACCAAACCAACTTCAACCAAAAAATATTTAATTTCAATAGTTACTCCACTTCAAAGAGACACCAGTGTAATTCAACCTCACTCAGAAAAAAAAAGTATGAGTAGCCTATAGACTATAATTATATTAATCTATTTCAATCCTGCGGCTGAAAGCAAGCAATAGATTTGTTTGACTTTATGATATTTCATACACCAATGCCATTACAAATCATAAATGTATTAAATAATAGTTTCAATGATACAGTAGATCAAACAGGGGAAACAAAAAAATCCTTCACTACATGATCAAAGGTCCTGTCCTGCCACCTTCCACCAGCACCATGTTGTGCTCATGTAGGTTGTGTCCCTGACCCTCCCCAGGAATGAAAACCACTGCTTCCTTTCCGTTTAGACGAAATGTAGCACCGACAGGTTTAGGTGATTTGGGTTTCCCTTGACGGTGCATTTGGTCCAGGGTTGCCATGGTCTTGATAGGGTCCGGTCCAGCCCATGTGGAGGAAGACTGGGACACTGCAGATACTGTAGGCACAACACTGCACAGATTATCAAATTGTTAAAAGAAACTCTTAACCTTTTTAAACAAACCAGAAATATGAAGACTTTGTTAATCCAAAAAGATATGCAAGAAATGAGAATCCCGTCTATAGCTACATCTGTAAAGTCTATGGTTTCTATTTTGCAGGCCTACGTTTTAAACAGGCTATGCCTATTTTAAAACATTTTCAAACATTACACTTTTAAAACAATGTATTTCTTTCCCCAGAACACAGTATACTCTTAGATGCATAGATTTCTCGGCATATGCTACCATCTTTTTAGTTTTTCCCCTGTGCATTTGGAAATTCAAATGTAAAGTTACTGATTTACTTCAATGACTTACATGGAGCCTAATACTGTACCTAATTAAGTTTACCAAACATCCTTAAGCTCTTTGTCATTGACCCCCTCCAGGGAACCCCCTTCATAATCATAACAGTTCAATTGAGACTCCTACAAATTATTGGCTCAGGAATGCGCCAAAAACAAAAGAATGTCCATGAATTCAAGACTTCATGGGGTGTGTAATTGATAGGAAACTAGAAAAAGTGCTCCTCTGAGCACAGGTCTCCACCAGGCCAGGTAGGTTATAAATCGTGGCTTCCTAGTGGCTCTATAATAGGCCAATGTGAAAATGGTGCCATTTCTTCTTACGCCTTTAATGGCAATTTGACATTCAAAGTCATGATTCGAGGCATTTTGTTCCACTTGCTGGTGGCGCTATAACAGGCAGGTAAAAAGGTGGGATTTATTCCTTGGCCTAGTAGGAATGTGCATGTAAACATTCCCTCAAATTATTTTGTTCAAAACGGATAAATAGGCAGGAGAAGGTCGCACACCAATATGAGGTGCTAAAGGCCTAAGGCGATGAACAATGAAAAAGAAGAAAAAGGCTGCACACTCATAGCCACGATGCTGGAAGTTTATTAACAGAAACCAACGTTTTCGAAATGTAAGGTCTTCTTCAGGGAATGTTCAAAACGGGCCAATCCTGCAAAATTTGGAACACTCCAACCACCAGGCCACTGAGCTGATCTTGATCACATGACTATAGATACTGGGCCTCCTAGTGGCGTTTCACACAAACAGCCTGGGCACACTTGAACTAGCCTGGCTAATAAGCCATTTTGTTTTTGCCAACGGCTGATTCGGTCTGGCTTATAAGCCAGGCTACACTTGTACTTCCATGCGCGGACAGAAGAAGCTGTGTTTTGCGTCATTTCCGTTGGTGGTGGATGGAAAAGAAAAAAAAAGAAATGACGCAAAACACAGCTTCTTCTGTCCACGCATGGAATCCAAAGTGTCCTCAGACCCAGATCGATGCAGTTATAGAGAGTATGCGCGTGACATCATCAAACCCGGAAGTTATGCAGGAATGCCTACTGAGTGGCAAAAAACTACTTTCTGGCCTTGACAGCCCATGCATCCAAACAGAAAAGTCCTATCTGATTGCATTAAACAACATTAAACAATGTTAAACTCACTTTGCCTGTTGCTTTGCCACTCGATGTGCCATTCACTTTAAGCATGCGCATACCCTCTATAGGCAAAAATGCAAATCGGCCTGTTAGTGTATGTAGTCATGTAGCATAATCCAGTTTAGTGAACATTTCGTGAAGATTCTTGTAAACCATGTTTTTTCTGTTCTATGAGGACATTTTTTACCATTAACATCCTATATAAAAAATTTGGGGCAGAGGTTCGTCCTCAGCATCCAGGGAGTGTGTTCAAAGTTTAGCATCGACCGGGCCAACGGTGCCGGAGATTAGCTGTACAGATCGACGGACACACACACGGAGGGATGGACGGAGACTACAAAACATACTCTCCCCATGCCTTCGCCTGGTGGAGACAATATCTTTTGGGGTGAACTACTCCTTTAAGCTCCTTTTAAGTTCCTGTAACAACTGTTCTGCAATACATACAGAAATTGTAATTTCATTTAAAGCAGTTCTGTGAGATTTGCAGAACCAACCAGACTGAGCTGCTGGGCACTTCTTGATTCATAATTTCCCCTTCAATCTCATACGTATAACTGTAGTCTAGGAGTCAATTCATTGTACTTAAACTGAAAACTCACCTTGAAAAACTGATGTCAACATTTGTCTAAAATCCCATGACATCGTCCCTGCAAAAACAAACAAAAACAAATTAAGCTCAAACTGCTTAGCAGTCATTACAATTTGACACATCATTCATTCTACAGCATTTCATTTATTATCGATCTTCGTTAGTTGTCATCAACAAAATCGCTTAACTTTGAATCACCGTCCTTGCAGGCAACTAATTAGTTCAAATGACTGAAGTTATGTGGCTGTCAGTAAACATGTAATAACATCTAGGTATTGGCATTGTTTCTAATATCTATACAACCCATACGGTTTATGATCTTCACATGGCACACAAGAATTCAAGACAATGGTTAGCATTATCTTTGTGATTTCATTTTAAGTCAATAGGATGAAACTCAACGTTTAACCTATTAAACTACACGGCTGCCCCCTAGTGGAAAGGTATTTTAAGCACTGCCATGGAGGAGATTTCACTGTGTAATAGCAAAAATAATGCATTGCATGTTACAGTACATTTGACCTACATTCACCTGCATAAGTTGAGGAAGTGTGTGTGTCGTCACATACTGCAATCAATAATAACATATGAATGGACCATTGTAAAGCGCTTTGAGTAGGCACATGAAAAGCGCATAGAAAAGCGCTATAAAATGCAATCCATTATTATTATGTCACTAAAGACAGGGACAGTCTTTTATTGATCCTGAACAGATATCATTTGGTTTCTGCAGTCATTCTTTACCATTTCCATTTTTTTCCTAGTACAAATATGCATGTACTAGAAAAGAAATCTTAATTTAAGGGTTTATAAAAAACATCCTTTGTAAAGTTAATAAAAATCACACCCGTGTGAACTGAGTGGTGTAAGGTTTTATATAGCATGATCAGCTGTGGTCTGACGTAATGTCTGATGTGAGGTATTATATAAGGTAAGGTATTATATAGCCTGATCAGCTCTGATCTGACGTAATGAAATCACACCCGGATGTGATTTCACAACTGGCTCTTTTTGTGCAGAAAAAATGACCATGGTTGCTACGGTCATCCAGTTCACCCGGGTGTGATTTAATTACGTCAGAAATTATTTTGAACATAGCAACCATGCTCATTTTTTTCTGCACACAAAAGCCAGTTGTAGGAGTGGTTTACACCACTCAAAAACTGAGATTAAACTATTATGGAAACCAATAATAAATAAAACAGTTACAAGGCGTTGATGTCGCCGCAACGCGCTGAAAAAGGTGAAGCTCTTCTCACAGCCCATGCAGGTGTAGGGCTTCTCCCCTGTGTGTATCCTCTGGTGCTCAGTCATGTGGACCTGCTGGGTGAAGTTTTTCCCACAGGTAGGACATTGGTAGGGACGCTCTCCTGAGTGGATCCTCAGGTGTTTCACCAGCGCTGAGGCCTTCCGACAGTCTCTGCCACACACTGGACAGCAGTGCTTTGGTTTTCCATTGTTGCCTTCCTGGCTCTCCGGGCAGCCATTTTGGTCTGACGAAGGTAGCAAGACGGTAAAGTAGTTAAATGGATGACAAATACTACTACCGATAATGTGATCATCACTCACTAGTCCTAATTTGCTGCCACTTACCGATTATAACAGGCTTCCAGTTCTCTTCCTCACCATCTGAATTAATCAAACCGCTGACAGAACACTCCTCGTTCTCCATTTTGATATCCTCATCCAAAACTGAACCTTTTTCCCCGTTTGAGTCACATTTAGGTGCTGAGGTAAAGGACTCAGAGGTGTTGAATTGGCCATCTGCATCCTGGGGAAAAAAAGACAATTAATTCACCATTTCTGTATGAAATGTATATTACTAGAGATACCTACATGGCACTGCCGATCCAACCAATGTCTTCATCAGTATATGCCCATATATGGACATGCCCCCTTTTGTGGAGCTGACTGATGCCATGACGACACATTGATACAACACACTCCATATTTGGATGTAGCTGCGTTGGGAACTCCTTATCTAGTTATGGTTTTGTCTGAGTCATTCACTCAACCATATTTAAAGCTGAAAGATTATCCTGCATTTTAGAAGAAGCCTCATTAGAGACTGATTAAACTGTTACTCGTGTCATGAGTACATCCTCGCAATAAATAAAAGTGATCACAGCGAAAAGCCATCAACCTGTATGACTGAGGCATCGCCAAATTAATTTAAAATATTCACCAATGTATTTGGATCGTTTATATATACACTGTGCTCTGTGAGTGAGTGTAAACCTTAAAGTGCAAAGAGGTTGATGTTGTGTAGTTTCCATTCCGCGTTGTAAATATTAACTTGTACAAGAGCTGGGTACTTATTGTAAGCTTGAACAGATGTGAAACTAAAGCCAAAATTACCCAAATCTGCTATTAAAATGTGGAAAAGGGAAATACAACCAAAAGCTCCTAAGCAATTTAGTCAATCATGCATTGGTCAGACAAATATTATTCATGGCAGAAATGTGCAAATTCACCTGGTCCTGTCCACCTAATGGCAGTGAACCATTTTTGTGGAGTGTTTGGTGCTTTCTGAAAACTTTCTTGGTGGAGAATCTTTCCTTACACACATCACACTGGTACGGTCCAGTATGGGACATCATCACATGTTGCTGCAGGCTGGATTTTGTGGTGAAACCACTGTCACAGAGCTCACACACATGCTGCAGCCCACTCTGGTGGAGGGGATTGTGCTGCTCCAGTTTCTCAGGGGTGAAGAAATATTCATCACACTGGACAAAACAAAAGAAGATACCACATTGTCTTTCATTTGAACAGACAACTCATACCGAAACCAAATATTTCTCCAAAAGGCAACTACTGTATACATACTACAATAGACAATGAATAGTCTGATCCTTTGTTGCTGATGTCTAGACAAATATCGGTAAACTCTACAGAAATGGCAACAATGAAACAATCTTCCCATTGTTTCAGTGTTTAAACCCATGAAGAGCACAAGAGCTTACTGATGAATGATCTCACCTTGCTAGTGTCGTCTTCAGGATTCAACGTATCTACATCTCCTGTGTGTATACGCATGTGTTTCTTCAATCTGCCCGGACGATTAAAGCTCTTCAAGCACAGAGGGCATGGGTGGGACTTCTGTCCGGTGTGCAGACGCAAATGATCATGCAAAGATGACAATTCTGTGAAATATTTGTCACAGAAAGAACAGGAGTGAAGGCTTACAACTCTATCTCCTGTATGCATACTCATGTGTTTCTTCAGCTTGCCCGGACGATTGAAGGTCTTCAAGCACAGAGGGCATGGGTGGGGCTTCTGTCCGCTGTGCACGCGCAAATGATCATTCAAAGATGACGATGCTGTGAAAACTTTGTCACACAGAGAGCAGGAGAGGAGGTTTTCTTTTGTGTGAGATTTTTTGTGATCACTCAGCCCTGTCCTTGTAGCAAAGCTTTTGGGACATCCAGGGCAGTGGTAGGGTTTTTCTCCTGTGTGTGTCCTTTCATGTTCTAATAAATGCCGTCTTCGGGTGAAGCCTCTACTGCATACAGAGCATGAGTGAGGTTTCTCCCCGGTGTGCACTCTTTGGTGGACTACTAGATGTTCTTTCTTCTGGTATTGCTTGCTACAGTATGGACAGCTGTACAGTCCGACCCCTTTGTGTGCTGCCCGAATGTGGCGCTGCAAATGTTCAGGTCTGGAATATGATTTCTCACAAATTGAACAATGGTGACGACCTTTCATTTTGCAGTTTTCTTGCTTCAAATCGCCTTCTGATGATGAACAAGGATTCTCAGTGTCAGAAACAATCCCACCTCCTGTAAGAAAAAAATAAACTCATGTTATTAGACACTTTTTAACAATGAGCAAAAGGTAACCAATGCGGATAGAGGCTTCTGGCAGACTCAGGACAAAATCTTAACAACAGTAATGAATGTTTTAACTTAATATATTTCTTCACCTTCATCATTAAGTTGCTGACTGTCTTCCATACTCTCATCTGTATCTTCCTCCTCTCTGAATGTGTCTTCATGATCTGTTTCTCCTTTCTCCATTTACTCAGCTGGGTTTCTCAGATGACAGAACAAGGACTTTCGGCACGGACAGATCTGCAGTTGATTTTTTTGGTCAAATACGTTTTATTAAGAACAGATTATAAAATGTTATACAATTTGTGATCTGCAGTTGATTTATCAGCACTGGGCTTCATGAAAAACAGGAGAGAATGGAATACCAGGCATCATTTTACACAAATTTCTGCTGCAGATTGATGCATCTTTTTAAGTGTCCACATTGTCCATCAGTCTGTAGTCATTGAGTGACAAATTAATGTATTCCATTAATAGTTTGCTTACGGCAATAGTATCTATAACAACCCAGGCTGCGAAGCCCTGACACCAAACTCCAGGGTTCTCACCTTCCTCATTTACTCAACAATACAGAGATTCTTTTTTTTATATAATCACAAGACAAAAACAGATTATGTATGTATGGATACCCTCTCAACCTTCTCATGCTTATTAAAAAAAAACTCAAAATGCTCATTCTCTGACACCATGTACAGGTGTTAAAACTATCCATTTTCTCATAGTTATAATGTATCATAGTGCAAAATACCTCCTAACCGATAGGGGCGCGTAGTTGAAAGCATATAGCGAAAAAACTGAGAAAATTGCCACCGATCGGATTCAAAATGCTTTTTATTTAACAATACGGAAGATACAGGTGCTTATACCTGCCCGAGTAGAATTGTCAACATCCGCGGCCCTGGGTTGAGCACTTTACATTTTAAATCTGAACGTTTATGTAGACGTTAACGTTGTAAATTGAGAAAGTGCGTAAAACAGGGTGAAGTTGCGTCATGACTGTCATGTTTCAGAGCTAGTATCATCAGGGTAGCCCTTAAACATGAAGTACGAGGCTACGAGCGTCATGTGAACCAACCAACCATGGCTAGTATCAGGCCTACCATACCATCTTGCCAATATTTGGAGTTAATAATGCCAAGGTAACAACTACACAACGGCCCCAAACCTAGTGACATGGTGCATTACATCCATGGCTTCTACACTAGTAAAGCAGATGAATATAGCTATGCTAATTTGCTATGAGAAATGTGCTCAACGCTCGTTCAGGTTGACTTAGTAACTGAACGGGGTACTGTAGTATGGGACTAGAGGCTCGTCGTGAAGCGCGCCTGGGCGCACAACTAGGCGTGCGAGCTTCAAACTCAACTGTTCAGCATGAAAATTAAGCAAACAAATATACATATTTATATTTGCATTTTATTGAGTCTGTTCGAAACTCACCTCGCTCCAACTGCACTCTTCTTCTGTTTCCGGCGAATTATAACCAAACCGTTGGCGTACGCGTACTGCCCAACTCTATGGTACTATAGTGCCTCCCACTGTTGGAGTTATGGTACTGCGACTACTGCCAGGCTGTACGCACTGCACTCCCCGTACGCCAAATCGCCAACTATAAATGCACCACCCGGCTGCCCCACCGACTTCAAATTTGACAATTTTTTTGACACAATTTGACTTGAGTGAGTCTGTGGGATACACCGTTGTCCAGAAACACCACAAAAGGCTCTGGTTTGATTGATTGATTGAAGTCGGCTATTTATTAACAGTTTGCAGAATTACAGTATATTTCAAGCACAACTCAATACAAAAACAACAGTGAGTGGACGACCCAATAAAGCACTACACTTTTTTTACAAGAGAGTCCACCTTGTTCAATTCATCATAACATTTAGAGACGTACAAATATACACTTCTATATAGACAAAGAACAGGAAATCATCATAAAGAAGGTAAAATAAATATACAGTGAGGGGGAAAAGTCTTAATGACTGTTGGTAGGGCGTTCCCCTATGGCAGATTTTTCAGTGGAACCAGACAACTACGCCCAATGCTATGCCCTATAGGGGCTAAAATTGTGTATATGTATGCACATTGTGTTTAGGATAATTGAATGCTAAACACATGAGTTTCCCGTGTTTCCTGTTCAAATCTGCTGCCAAGCCAATCAAACGAAGGTATGGGACACTGACCTGGAATACACTGTAAATCACTCCCTATCCTGCTCCCTCCCAGTGAGCTGCGACGTTCCTCGAGGAAGCATACTAAAGGGCCTTTACTGTTCCTAGTGTACGTAAACGACATGTCATCAGCATGTGACTGCAATCTGTTCTTGTTTGCAGATGACTCAGCACTCCTGGTCTCAGGCAAGGACAGATTGCAGGTTCAAGAGACCCTTACCTCTGAACTCGGTTGAATCAGCACATGGCTCATTGATAACAAACTATCACTACACCTAGGCAAAACTGAATCCATTCTTTTGGGGTCCAGATTAAACAAGGTCAAATTAGACTTCACGCAAGTTCACGGTCAAAGTGGGTGACAATGCCATCACAAGGAAAGATGAAATTATCTTCCTGGGTTCTCGATTCATTGAATACACATGACCTTAATGGAAAAAGCCCTGGGCTTATTTGGGTTATTCTTTCGCATTCTTTTGTATAAATCTGTTCCATGTGCTTTTTGGGGCTTTTTTTGGGGCAAACTGTTCATGTATTCAACCCTTAAAATAAATAGTCGGCGTTTTAAGCAGACATAATAGTTTTGTTTATACAGAAGGAAATTATCAACATTTTTGGCAAACACCAATGCCATAAAATAGTCCCATGATATACTGTACACCTACCACATTCAGTATTAGGAGACTATTGTTTTTTCTTCACTACATGACCATAGTCATGACATCAATGACCACAGTCAGTTTGACACCTGGAAGGTCCTGTGTCCTGCCACCCTCCACCAGCACCACGTTGTGCTCCTGTAGGTTGAGTGCGGGGACTGCCCCTAAAGGTGTTTGCACACTGGTGCTTTTTTTTGGCTGAATATCGCTTTTTCGGACCGGGGTCTATTTTAGCAGGGTTCCGCATCTGTCTAGTAGGGTCTAGTGGGGTGTTGGTGACAGGCAGACAGCCAGTGATAGCCTATAGTAAGCCTACTACTTTCAGATCCGCAAAACGCAGTGAAAAAACGAGCCATCCCATTACTCAGACAACATGGCTTTGCGTGCAGTTATGGTTAGTAATGCGGGGTCGGACCAACGTGCCGTCGGAACAATGACACAGCACCGTTCTGTCCCTCCCCAGGAATGAAGACCACTGCTTCCTTCCCGGAACATTTCCGATATTGCTGACATGAAGAGTTTGGTTTCTTGGGTTTCCGGATCTTCAGTCTTCAGTTGAGGACAACCGAATGTAGTACCGACAGGTTTAGGTGGTGATTTGGGTTTCCCTTGACGGTGCATTTGGTTCAGAGTCACCATTGTTCTGAAAAGGCATGGTCCTGTCCATGTGGAGGACGACTGGGACACTGCAGAGAATGTACAACACAAGTATCACATTAGAAAGTGGTATAGCTTTTGTAAATTGCTTTTATAGCTGCTCAGGTGGTTTTGATGAGCCCTAAAGGGGTTCGGTGTCTTGCTCAGGAGGTGGAAGATTCCGGTACCCAGACAACCTAGTCTCTACCCACCAACATTTAGTTTTAGCAAGATATGCAAGAAACAAGGAACCTACAAGGAACTTTACTGAGGGCTAAGATGGACACAAGAGAGGAAGAATAATTGTATTCCCTTGCTCTAAAACCGGGATCGAATTGGCAACATTTTCCTCCGGAAGAAGATACAGTGGAGAGAGAAATCACGCTTCCCAGCCCCCACCCTCCCCCTTCTTCACAGACACCTGCTGTGTGATTCCGGACTGGTGCCACGATCAAGCAACTTCAAGCAACTCCATAGCAACTTGCTATGTTATCGTACTTTCACCAACAGACTTTGAGATAACGTGACCTGGCACACAAATCCAAAAGAACTCTGCGGGCCTACTCCCACACAAACACATGACTTTCATGAACTTACAGACACAATACACATCCTCTGCACACACAATTTTCTATTTTGTATGTTTAAGCATCACAGGGTGCGACACATTTTAGGGGCAACCATCATTTAAAAAAACAAACAATTTCTTTCTTTCCGCAGAACACTGCATGCTCTTACGGATACACAGATTTCTCTGTCTGGATCTCATTTTTCTTTTCCGTGTAAAAGGTTTTGTTATTGTAAATTGGACTAGATAATTGTGCCCAATTGTGTGTGGCAAACATCCTTAATCTCACTTAAGCCCTATTTTATATTTAATTGTGAGTTAGTGTCATGTTAGTGTCATGTCTTTATTTAGCCTATAAATGTCATGCCCAAAAAAGGGAAAAGTGGTTAAGCTCTGTCACAGTCACGTGAGACCCCCATATTCGTTTAAAGCCTGCTGTGCCACCCTCAAGGAACTCCTTCCCTTGTGATATTTGACCTTCACACTTGCCTTTTCTGTCAAACAAATTGGAAGATTCAAACACTGTGCACCAGATAGACTTAAAAGAAATCACATCTGTGTGAAGTGAGTTGCGCTCTTATCATCGTATCATCAAGACGTAACATGTCCATTTGCTCAGACACTATTACGTAAAATTGTCCATTCATTGTCAATGGGAATTGAATCTTTGTGTAGGACACAAATAAGCTGATTTGGCCATGAGCTGATTTTTGACCATATAAACTTATTTAAACAACATAAACTGATTATATCGGCTACAATCACTTAATGTGATTGAATTTCACAAGATGATACATTTTTCACAAGGCTATTGAAAAGCAGAGTTTGCCAATCAAACAGAACCACAGAGAGGTACTCATCAACAATCTGAAAACTTGCCTTGTAAATGTGATTTCAACATTGGTCCAAAAGTAAGACTCCATAACGACATCGTCCCTGCAAAACATAAATTATTATAAAGCTCAGACTTTGTAGTATTTAATAAATAAAGGTATATTATATTATATTATATTATATTATATTATATTATATTATATTATATTATATTATATTATATTATATTAATAATCTTACGTACATTGTTACATGAATTATGATACATGATAGCTTGCCAATACAATCTTAGCTTGACGTTTCAAGCTCATTACCAACTGTCCTTGCAGGGAACTAATTAGTTCCCATGACTGAAGTTATGTAGCATTTTGTGAGTCTTGTATAAACTCACTAATCATGCTTATCATGACTAGATAATTAATTTCTAACATGTATGGAATTGTATGGGTATGGAATTGTTGCTCTATACAAACAACCATTAACACCATGTATTTTGGTCTTCACATGCCACACAAGAATTCAATACAATGGTTGGAATTATCTTTAAAAAAAGAATTCAACAAGATGAAGCTCAACTTTTAACCTATTTAAAATACACTACTGTCCCCTAGTGGAAAGGTATTTTGCACTCTGCCATGGAGGAGCTCTGCGGTTATAGCAAAGATAATGCAATGCATGTTACAGCCAACTTATACATTTACTTGTACTAGAAAATAATTCTTATATAAACAGTACCATCATTTGTTAAGTTTAAAACTGAGAGTAATAAACTATTATAAAAAACAATAATAATTCAAACCGTTACAAGGCGCTGATGTCGGCGCATGGCGCTAGAAAAGCTGAAGCTCCTCCCACAGACCATGCAGGTGTAAGGCTTCTCCCCTGTGTGGATCCTCTGGTGCTCAGTCATGTGGACCTGTTGGGTGAAGTTTTTCCCACAGGTAGGACATTGGTAGGGACGCTCTCCTGAGTGGATCCTCAGGTGTTTAACCAGCGCAGATGCCTTCTGACAGTCTCTGCCACACACTGGACAGCAGTGCTTTGGTTTGCCATTGTTGCCTTCCTGGCTCTCCAGGCAGCCATTTTGGTCTGATGAAAGGTGGCAAGACAGTAAAGAAGTGTTATGAATATGATGCATGACAAATGATAATACTGATAATTTGAATGTGATCATCATCACTCCTAGTCCTAATTTGCTGCCACTTACCGATTATAACAGGCTTCCAGTTTTCTTCCTCACCATCTGAATTAATCAAACCACTGACATCACCCTCCTCGTTCTCGGTTTTGATATCCTCCAAAACTGAACCTTTTTCCCTGTGTGAGTCACCATGGTTACCAAATTTGGGTGCTGAGGTGAAGCACTCCTGGGGGAAAAAAGCATAAATTAGTATATTACCCTCATTTGCTATTAAAATGCGGAAAAGGAAAATACAATCAAAAGCTCCTGAGCAATCTAGTCAATCATGCATTGGTCAGACAAATATTATTCATGGCAGAAATGTGCAAATTCACCTGGTCCTGTCCACCTAATGGCAGTGAACCATTTTTGTGGAGTGTTTGGTGCTTTCTGAAAGCTTTCTTGGTGGAGAATCTTTCCTTACACACATCACACTGGTACGGTCCAGTATGGGACATCATCACATGTTGCTGCAGGCTGGATTTTGTGGTGAAACCACTGTCACAGATCTCACACATGTGCTGCAGCCCACTCTGGTGGAGGAGATTGTGCTGCTCCAGTTTCTCAGGGGTGGAGAAATATTTGTCACACTGGACACATTGATTGGATGTTTCCTTTAAAAGATTAAGATACCACATTGTCTTTCATTTGGACAACAAATATAGACAACTCATACCACATTAATCTGTAAAAGGCAACTACTGTAGACAGACATATACTACAACACTAGACAATGAAAAATCAGATCCCTTGTCGCAGATGTTTTTAAACTCTAAAGTAATGGCAACACAGAAACAATCTTCCCATTGCTTCAGTGTTTAAACCCATGGTCAAGAGAACCAGTATTGACTGATGATTTATGAATGATCCATGTCTCACCTTGCTAGAGTTGTCTTCAGGTTTGAATGCGTCTTCACCTCCTGTGTGCATACACATGTGTTTCTTCAGCAAGCCCGGACGATTGAAGCTCTTCCAGCACAGAGGGCAAGGATGGGACTTCTGTCCTGTGTGCAGACGCAAATGATCATTCAAAGATGACAATGATGTGAAAACTTTGTCATAGAGAGAGCATGAGTGCAGGTTTTCATCTGTGTGAGATTTTTGGTGATCCCTCAGCCCTGTCCTTGAAGCAAATCATTAGGGACATGAAGGGCAGTGGTTGGGTTTTTCTCCTGTGTGCGCCCTTTCATGTTGCCTTAAATTTTGTTTATCAATGAAACCTCTCCCACATATTCTCCCCAGGGTGCACTCTTTGGTGGACTACCACATGTTCTTCTGCTTGAATCGCTTGCCACAGAATGGACAGCTGTACGGTCTGTCCCCCGAGTGTGCTGCCCGAATGTGGTGCTGCACATGGTAAGCTCTGGTAAATGATGTCCCACAAACTGAACGATGGTGAGGACTTTTCATCTTGCAATTTTCCTGCTTCAAATTACCTTCTGCTGATGGACCAGGATTCTCAGTGTCAGAAACAATCCCCCCTCCTGTAAGACACACAAACTCTTACTGTTAATATAATAAGACACTTATCGTTCTTTAAAAGAATTAGCAACAGCAACCAATATGGAAGATGGGTTTATGGAAGACTCAGCCCAAAATCTTAACAGTAATATGAATGCTTTTGATTGATCCTAATTTTCTGCCAATTAAAGTTTATAATAGGCTTCCAGTTCTCTTCCTCACCATCTGAAATAATCAAACCGCTGACAGAACTCTCCTTGTTCTCCATTTTGATATCCTCATCCAAAACGGAAGCTTTTTCCCTGTTTGAGTCACCATGGTTACCAAATGTGGGTTCTGAGGTGAAGGAATCAGATGTGTTGAATTGGCCATCTGCATCCTAGAAGAAAAATGACAATGCACAATTTATCTATATCTACAGTATATACACATATACTGTGTGTCTGTCTGTCTGTCCATCCATCCATATATATAATATATACACACACACACACACACACACACACACACACACACACACACACACACACACACACACACACACACACACACACACACACACACACACACACACACAGTATATAAATGCATTATTAATGACCTATGGATACCCCTACTGCTATTGGTATTACAGCCATATGTGTTGGTATGTAGATTACCCTCATCTGCTACTAACATTAGGGAAAAGGAAATGCAATCAAAACAATTGAGTCAATCATACATTTGTCAGACAAATATTATTCATGGAACAAATACGGAAATTCACCTGGTCCTGTCCACCCAATGGCAGTGAATCATTCATAGCGAGTGACTCTGTGGTGAATGCTTCCTTTTTGTGGATTGTTTGGTGCTTTCTGAAAGCTTTCTTGGTGGAAAATCTTTCCTTACACACATCACAAGGGTATCGTCCAGTATGGGACATCATCACATGTTGCTGCAGGCTGGATTTTGTGGTGAAACCACTGTCACAGATCTCACACACATGCTGCAGCCCACTCTGGTGGAGGAGATTGTGCTGCCCCAGTTTCTCAGCGGTGGAGAAATATTTGTCACACAGGACACATCGATTTGGTGTTTCCTTTAAAAAATAATGAAGATATAACATTGTCTTTCATTTGAACAGCCAATATAGACACACACCAGTAATGGCAACAATGAAACAATCTTCCCATAGTTTCAGTGTTTAAACCCATGATGAAGAGCACAAGGACTGACATATCACAGATGAATGATTCATGTCTCACCTTGCTAGTGTTGTCTTCAGGATTCACCATATCTCCATCTCCTGTGTGTATACGCATGTGTTTCTTCAACAAGCCCGGACGATTGAAGCTCTTCCAGCATAGATGGCACGGGTGGGGTCCTGGCTGTCCTGTGTGCTTTCTCAAATGATCTTTCAAAGTTGTTGATGAGGTGAAAACCTTGTCACACAGTGAGCAGGAGTGGAGGTTTTCCTCTGTATGAGATTTTTGATGCTCCTTCAGCCCTGTCATTGAAGCAAAGCGTTTTGGACATGAAGGGCAGTGGTAGGGTCTTTCTCCTGTGTGTGTCCTTTCATGTTGTATTAAATAGCATCTTCGGGTGAAGCCTCTCCTGCATACAGAGCAGTGGTAGACCTTACCACCCTCTGAGGTATGTCTCAGCAGCTGGTGCCTCTTCAGACAGCCTAGTTGTGCATAACTCATTCCACACTCAGAGCACGAGTAAGGTTTCTCCCCGGTGTGCAATCTTTGGTGGACTACCAGGCTTGCTTTCTGAATGAATCGCTTGCTACAGTACGGACAGCTGTACGGTTTGACCCCCGAATGTGTTGCCATGTGGCGCTTAATATTCGAAAGTTTCGTGAATTCTTTTCCACAAACGGAACAATGGTGAGGATCTTTTATTTTGCCGTCTTCCTGCTTTAAATCAACTTCTGCTGGTGGACAAGGATTCTCAGTGTCAGAAACAATACCCCCTCCTGTAAGAAACAAACTGACATTGTTAATAAGACAGGAAAAGTAACCAATGCAGAAGACTGCAGTCCAGCAGACTCGACCCAAAACAGTATTATGAATGTTTTTGATCAATCCTAATTTGCTGCCACTTAATGATTATAACAGGCTTCCAGTTCTCTTCCTCACCATCTGAATTAATCAAACCGCTGACAGAACACTCCTCGTTCTCCATTTTGATATCCTCATCCAAAACTGAACCTTTTCCCCAGTTTGAGTCACCATGGTTACCAAATGTGGGTTCGGTGATGCCATCTGCATCCTAGGAAAAAAAATAAGACAATGCAATCTTAATATATGCTACCAATAAACACAATTAGCCATGTTTTGTAGGAGGGAAACCAATTGGGAGGGCAATTTCTGTCTCTGCACTAGACATCAGGGTGCCTGATAAGTAGGAAGCAGAACTAGAAAAGAATAGTGTGTGGCTGACGTGTGCATCATCATGCTTGGTGATACTGCATTTTGTATTTCAAACGTGGTCGCCTACAACCTCACGAACACACACCGGTAACAGGATAGGTGTGCACCATAGAAGAGTGGCATTTTTTTGGCAAAATGTAAAAAAAATATTATATTTGGAAAATGTTTTTAAGTAAAGTGTACATGATTCAAGCATCCTTAAACATTTGACAATATTAAGGTCTAATATTTCTACAATTGCTACAAAACATGTATACCGTATCAATGTATACCGTGTCATTTTGGGGCATAAACAAGAAGTTGAAGGATACAAATAAGTCTGATAATGAATCGATGCTCCATGCATGTTCATCATGTATACTTGAGACTTGAGGGGGGGGGGGGGGGGGGGAATCCAATTTTACATCATGGTGCCCAGATGTCCAGTACGAGGTGACTTAAGGTGGCCTTACACTAGCCGATTTTTTTCAATCTGAAATCTGATAGCACCACACACTACAGGATAATCGGAGCGGGGCAGAGCAAATATCAAACATTCTTGATGTTGATCGGGCCGATCCCGATCGCACTTTGAGCGGTCGGGCACCCCCCGAGCGTCAAAAATGCCCGATTATCGGCTAGTGTAAGGCCACCTTTAGAGAATTGACTAAATGGGGGGTTCATATACTGCTGAGGCATTTTCAGATCTAAATCGTGCTCTGCGAGTGTAAACCTTAAAGAAGTGCAAAGACACTTTACTAGAGGTTCATGTTGTGTAGTTTCCTTGCCGACCTATATTCCTCTGTGAATTAGAAATTGATAATCTAAAATAGTCTCCTCGTCAACTTACATTGCACAGTGAAACCCATCTCTATGTCACTCTTTTAACTGATAAACAAATGTAAACAGAGTCAATTCTTTATTACTAATGAATGACCAATTAATTAATGACCCCTGCTGGCTGCTGCTATTGATACTATACAACCAAATGTACCCCTATCTGCTACTAAAATTAGGAAAAAGGAAATACAATCAAACGTTCCTAAGCACTTTAGTCAATGCATTTGTCAGAAAAATATTATTTATGACAAAATGTGGAAATTCACCTGGTCCTGTCCACCTAGTGGCAGTGAACCATTCATAGAGAAAGTGACTCTGTGGTCAATCCTTCCTTTTTGCGGATTGTTTGGTGCTTTTTGAAAGCTTTCTTAGTGGAGAATCTTTCCTTACACACATCACACTGGTACCGTGTAGGTAGGACAACCAAGAAAACGTCTTACCACATCTTTCTGTATGAGGGCAACTACAGTATACTACAAAAGACAATGAAAAGTCTGATCCTTCTATATATCTGAAAAAGAGAAAGAGAGAAGAGGACCCGCACACTCATCTGCTCCAAAGGTTTTTGGGAGCAGATGAGTGTGCGGGTTCTCTTCTCTTTTTCTGATGTCACTTTTGAACCCAGCACCTCCACTAAGTGATGTGCGTATTTTACTAGTTTCTGTAGACAAATATCTGTAAACTCGACACTAATGGCAGCAAAGAAACAATCTTCCCATTGTTTCAGTGTTATTAAACCCATGATGAAAAGCACCAGGATTGATTGATGAATGATCCATGTCTCACCTTGCTAGTGTCTTCAGGATCCAATGTGTCTCCATCCCCTGTGTGTATAGACATGTGTTTCTTCAGCAAGCCAGGACGATTGAAGCTCTTCCAGCATAGAGGGCAAGGGTGGGGTCCTGGCTGTCCTGTGTGCTTTCTCACATGATCTTTCAAAGATGATGATGAGGTGAAAACCTTGTCACAGAGAGAGCAGGAGTGGAGGTTTTCCTTAGTGTGAGATTTTTGGTGATCGCTCAGTCCTGTCCTTGTAGCAAAGCATTTGAGACATGAAGGGCAGTGGTAGGGTCTTTCTCCTGTGTGTGTCCTTTCGTGTTCTAATAAAAGCCGTCTTCGGACGAAGCCTCTACTGCATACAGAGCAGTGGTACGGTCTCTCAGAGGTATGTCTCAGCATCTGGTGCGTCTTCAGAGAGCCTAGCTGTGAATAACTCACTCCACACTCAGTGCACGAGTAAGGTTTCTCCCCGGTGTGCACTCTTTGGTGGACAACCACAGCTTCTTTCTGCTTGAATTGCTTGCCACAGAATGGACAGCTGTGTGGTCTGTCCCCTGAGTGTACTGCCCGAATGTGGCGCTCCACATGGTTAGCTGTAGTAAAAGATTTCCCACAAACTGAACAATGGTGAGGACCTTTCGTCTTGCGATTTTCCTGCTTCAAATCACCTTCTGCTGATGGACAAGGATTCTCAGTGTCAGAAAAAACACATTTATAAGAAACAAACTCACATTGTTATTAAGACAAACCAAAACAAATACACAATGTGAAAGAGGTTTCCGGCAGACAGAGTCCAAAATCTTAACAGTAATGAATGTTTTTTGGACTTAATATTTCTTCACCTTTATCAATAAGATGCTGACTGTCTTCCATACTCTCGTCTGTATCTTCCTCCTCTCTGAACGTGTCTTCATGATCTGTTTCTCCTTCCTCCATTTACTCAGCTGGGTTTCTCAGATGACAGAACAAGGATCTCCGGCACGGACGGATCTGGAGTTGATTTATCAGCACTAGACTTCATGAAAAACAAGATAATGGGATACCAGGCATCATTTTACACGTCTGACCTAAATACATGACAATGATCTTGAATTCAAATCTATCTTGAGCTGGGCTCACACTAGGACAATTGGGCCGATTGATGTCTGAAGTCATCCCTCCCAATAATCAGGTTGGTTCCAGATTCGAGGCTGGATGGAACTGATTAATTCATGTTTGGGGTTTACAGATCCAAAATTTAAACCTCCGGATGTGCTTGACGTTTAGGATTTTAAATACTTTTTTGAACGGAAGAGACATTGAATTTTGTTCAAATAGGCTATACAGTAACATTTAAGCAGAAACAAACAGATCACACAAATTTCCACTGCAGATTAAAGGGCTGCATCTTTTTCAGTGTCCAAATTGTCTGTCAGAGTCTGTGGTCATTGAGTGACAAATTAACGGATTCCATAGTTTGTTTACAGCAATAGTATCTATATTGTTCTATTACCCAGTGCCAACGATCCTGTGGTTGCTTGCAACCCAGGCCACTTCTTCTAATATAAGCCCGACACCAAACTCAAGGGTTCTCACATTCCTCATTGACTCTCAAAAAAGAAAACAATGTTCAACTAGTGGAGTACAGATTTAACCGTCTGGGCCACAGTGAGTAATGTTTTGATCGATTATTAGCTCCTTGTGCTCGCTAGATAGAGATCAGGTGGTTTCCTTCTCATACCATTCTTTGCTGCCGTTAAACCAGCCAACAGAACTCTTGTCACTTATGCAGTGTTATGATGAATTGAAAATGGTGGTCCCTGTTGTAAACAAGTGTAATGCTTTATCAGTGTGTCGTCCACAGTAACAGTCTTTGTATTGAGTTGTGCTTTCATGTGAAATGTACCCATTCTGCAAACTGTTAATAAATACTTCAATCAATCAATCAAGTTTAGAGATTAATCATCACTTAATAATAGAATGTGTGGCAGACTAGACAGGGTGTTCAATCCCATTTCCATCAGAGTAGAGATTAGAGAAATGCAAAACATGACTCTCTCACACTCTCCCTCTCACCACACGCATGCACTCACTCACACACACACACACACACACACACTAGCTGATAAACAGTGTCGCGTTAATCATTATCAGACCTCAACTTCTTGTTTATGACCATGATACTACTATCCCACAGGCTTTGTAACAATTTGTAGAAAATGAAATAATAGGTCTTAAGTGTTAATTATTTCATACCATGTTAAAAAAAACATGCATGTTTGAATCTTTATTGCCTTATTTTTTGAAACAAATACAATTTAATAGAGGTTCCCACCTCTTTTACTCTGTGCCCACTGCCCACAATGTTAGGTGCCCACTCTTCCGGTTACCATCTTGCCAATATTTGGAGTTAATGTCAAGGCAAAATCAAAGTATACAACACAACCCAAACCTAGTGGTACATCCATGGCTTCTACACTAGTAGGGAAGATAGCTAATATGCTAATTTGCTAAGAGGACTGTACTCTGCTCAGCGCTCGTTCAGAACGGCCCGGTCTGACTGAAGCGGCTCGCCGTGAAGCGCCCCCGCGCGAGCAACAAGGCGTGCGAGTGTCCACTGTCCACCGTCCATGCCGACGTTTGAACAAATATGTTTTTATTTTATTTTAGAGTCTGTTCGAAACTCACCTCGCTCCAACTGTACTTTTCTTGTTTCCGGCAAATAATATCTAGCAAACCATTGGCGTATTGCCTCCCACTGTTGAGGTTAAGGTACTGCGGCTGCCCATCAGAGCCTTCTATGCTGATTATACAACAGTAACAACAGTGGTTTGGATGACAGAGGACATGCGGGATTGCGGGCCGGGGTAGCCTGGTTTCCAGCCCATAGTCCCCGCCCACTCCACTGAGCGCACTGGAGGCTCAGCGTCTGACAACCAGGCATAAAGCCCGGGGGTCCTTGAGGGTGTCAGGCCCGCCCAGAGCCCTAGCTGCCCTACAAAGCCAATAAGTATACTTGCCAGCCCATTGTGAACCTGGACATTTTGAGTACCCTAAAGTTTTATGTCAGAAATGTTGAGTATGGGTCCCCGGCATTTAGAAACTGCCGGATGCTAATTTGCACATGTTGGGCAATTTTCATAATTAGCATAATAAGATGGGGTACCACTGACAAGGCAACATTTTTACAATTCCATTATGCTTTAAAGTGGCATGTGACATGTCAAACTAGGGGGGTTTCATGATTCTGAATCCATTGCAAGCATTATTTTTGCAGGAAAAACACTCCTTCGGCTAGTAAAAACATAGCCGTCATCACAAATGTGAGTGCCATGGCCGAATTTAGCAAGTGTTTTTCGTGCAAAATTAATGGTTTGGTTGCAATAGATTCAGAATCATGAAAAACCCCTAATTTGACACATCACATGCTACTTAAAGCATAGACATTTTGAAAATATATAGGTTGTCAGTGGTACCCCAGCTTATTATGCTAATTATGAAAATTGCCCAATTTACGAAGTTAGCATTTGGCAGTTTCCAAATGCTCATAAATGCTAAACAATAAACACACATGGTGTAATTTGTGTTTCACATTCAAATCTGCTGCCGAGCCAATCAAACGAAGGTATTGGACACTGAACAGAACAGGACACTAGTAAGCCACCTTCTGGAAACCTAGGACTACAGTTGAAATTGAATTAATAATTTAGGCATTTAGCAGACGCTCTTAACCAGAGCAACTTACAATAAGCAGGTTAAATACATACAGTACATCAAATGCAGTGTGTAGTGCCTCAGTAAACTAGGACCACAGGTAAAACAAGAACCTAGAATCAGTCTACTAGTACTCTTAACTATATACACACTATCAAAATAATAATCATCTGGTTCGGCATAAAACAGATTGGCCACATAAGTAACTCCACAACATTTTCACTCCACAAAATGTATTTTTTTATTCCACTTAATTTTAAAATGGAAGTCAACCTTGCCCACAATTGGAGTCATATCAGACGACTGACATCACAGGCTGGCCACATCGAGCCCATGTGGACAGTGTGTGAGTCCACGTGATCTTGTGTTTTTAGTTCAACCAAGTTGTGGACAGTGGATTACTCCACATTAAAGAGTGCAATAAGGGGGGGAAAGTGACATAGTTATTCACCTCAACCCTTAAAATAAATCAGCATTGTAAGCAGACATAAGTTTTGTTTATCAACTTTTTTTGGCAAACACCAATGCCATAAAATGTGCATCATCAAGGTATTAAATAATAGTCCCATCATACACCCACCACATTCAATATTAGGAGACTATTGTTTTTTCTTCACTACATGACCACAGTCATATTTGCCTCTGACCACAGTCAGTTTGACACCTGGAAGGTCCTGTGTCCTGCCACCCTCCACCAGCACCACGTTGTGCTCCTGTAGGTTGTGTCCCTCCCCAGGAATGAAGACCACTGCTTCCTTCCCGTTAGACAGACGAACTCGGGCACATTTACGATTGGCTGAGTTTGGTTTCTTGGGTTTCCGGATCATGGTCTTCAAAATCACTGCCTTTAGTTGAGGACGACCGAATGTAGCACCGAGAGGTTTAGGTGGTGATTTGGGTTTCCCTTGACGGTGCATTTGGTTCAGAGTCGCCATTGTTCTGATAAGGCATGGTCCTGTCCATGTGGAGGAAGTCTGGGACACTGCAGAGATGTACAACACATAAGTATCACATTAGAAAGTGGTATAGCTTTTGTAAACTGCTTTTATAGCTGCTCAGGTGACTTTGAGGGCTAAGGAAGTGTCTTGCTCAGGAGGTGGAAGTGGTGACGTTCCGATTCCCAGACAACCTCTCTACCCACCCACATTTAGTTTGTAAATTTAGCAAAAACTAAAGGATATGCAAGAAACATACTAGACTTTTTGAAGACAGGATGATACGTAATATAATAAAACTAGTAAATGCAACAGATCGTTTTAGATCTACAGTATCTGTTGGTTTAAGCACCAGACAGGGTGCAACACATATTGATTGAATTTCACTATTGTAAATTGGATTAGATATCCAATTGTGTCCCAAACATCCTATAACCTTAATCTCACTTAAGACCTATTTTATTGTATCATTTTTTTTGTGCGTTAATGCAGCAAAAACAGCCCATAGTGCATGCTCACATGCAATGCGTGGTGAACTTGTAGCTTTTATTTTCTCTACCTAGCAGCCTATGAATGCCATGCCCCAAAAAGGGACGCCAAGTTAAAAGTAGTTAAGCTCTTTGTCATGCCACCCTGAGCCAATAATTAGATGACCTGATACTTGCTGCAACAATATTGTTCTGCAATGCATAACCAATTGTGATTGAATTTCACGAGTGACATTTGTACAAGAATATTGCATTTTAAAGCAGTTTGTTCCTCGACTTATGCCAATCAAACATAACCACATATCCTTACTTCCAACAATCTACTACTAGTACTATCTAATACTTGCCTTGTAAAAGTGATGCCAACATTGGTCTAAAATTAAAACGCCACAACGACATCGTCCCTGCAACACAAAAACAAATTATGAAGCGCAGACTTTGTAATACTGGATAAATAACATATATAACGTCATTTAACGTATATGAAAGTCGATGCTGATTGCTGATTAGCTTGGTGTTTGAAGCAATCAAAGCTAACTGTCCTTGCAAGGTAACAAACTAGTTTGCTTGACTTAAGTTATATGGTGGTTTGTCAGTTATCCTACCTGCTTGTATAATCCTCGGTCTGTATAATGCTGCGGTTGTACACTAATTACGGTATGCGTATGGCTAATTGGCTATAACAATAAAGGACTTTCTTTTCACCATTGAGCTATTCTTCACATGCTAATGGACTTAGCTAGAGCTCAGCTGGCCTGGAAGTATTTAAACTGCTTCCGGATTGAAGCGCACATTTTTGACCTATTAATTCAAATACACTACTGCCCCCTAGGAAAACTCTTAAAGCCGAATGAAGATGACACGAGATGACACACGCACTTTTTCCTCCGAGGTGGAAAGCCTGGTGTGGCAAGGTTACACACGCACGCACTCCATGGATGAGCTCTCTATCCATGCGTATGCAGTAACACACACACACACACACACACACACACACACACACACACACACACACACACACACACACACACACACACACACACACACACACAATTCATTGCAATACCGATAACTAGGAACTGAAAGTAAGTAGCCTGCTATACTACATTGGTTCCATTGATCCAAGCTGGGACACAAATGATTGTTTGAATATTAAAATTGTTTATTTTTCAGAGGATGTTTTCCTCTGAAAATGCACATGACCCACCCATCTGACCACTTACTCACGTTTTTATAACATGTCAGCTAACAATTCACAGTCACATGCACATGCTTTAAGGTTCTCATTGAACTTATGCACACTGCTGCCATCCTGCCAGCAAGGTGGTAACTATAGGTGCAATTTCCCACAGCCCATATTCATCCAAATAGAAAAGTCCTATCAAATTGTATTAAACAATGTCAAACTCACCAACATTGCAGCTGTACGAAAAGCTTAAATTATCCTCTTTCTATCTACAAACTATTTGCAGGTGATTTGTTTTGAGTGGTCCAACCACTCCATTACTTTCCATGAATTGAGATCCTTCATATTCAATTCATGTGAACATTTAATGACATATAAATATACAGTAGGCCTATATGCAAAAACATCATATAAACGATTAGAAAAAATCTGTACAGTAAAGGCAAGGGGGAGGGGACTTTGACTTTTTACAGTCTGTGGCCAGTTTCGAATTCCCGTAAGTGCTCTTTGGCTTCACATCATAGGCCTACTGTCTGCACTCTGCAATCATTAATTGCCAGATCGCCAACACAAGGTGAGTTTATAATTTACATAACATTATTGACCTTGAACATCAAGGTTCTTTGGTTTCCGCACAGTCATGTACTCCCCCCCCCCCCCCCCCCCCCCCCAGCATTTTCATATTACCATGTTAATACAAGTGTAAGCTGTTCTTGTTTCCTGTTTTTTTTTACTGATATATGCCTCTCTAGTCTAGTCTCCATGCACAAGTGTGTGAGCGCGTGCGTGCGTGCGTGCGTGCGTGCGTGCGTGCGTGCGTGCGTGCGTGCGTGCGCGAGTGTGTGTGTGTGTGTGTAGGGGCCACTGCGAAAGCCCTGTCACCCCAAGTTCGCTTATTTGCCCTGTGGGGTTCCAGTATGACATGGCGTTTGATAAGATCAGAGAGGTAGCAGGGGGCCTGATTGTTGAGTGCTTTGTATGTGATGGTGAGTATTTTGAAGTCAATTCTGTACTTGACTGAGAGCCAGTGGAGTTGATGGAGGACAGGTGTGATGTGGTCCCTGGATCGGGTTCTGGTGAGCAGGCGGGCATCAGGATCCCACTCTAACCGACCTCTGCTACAGTGGGATCCTGATCAATGGACCCTCCAGGTACCCTATGTGCCCCCAGTTGCCCATAGGTACCTGTGGGCACCTGGGGTAGGAATCTCAAAAGTAGAGTCAATACACTGTCACATAAGATGCCCTTTTTTCATGGGCACCACCAATGTCATATACTCATATTCAGCTCATCGCCTGATCGCCTCATCCCACATCTTCCCTATAAACGGGGTAGCACTATTTATATATGTGTGTGTGTGTGTGTGTGTGTGTGTGTGTGTGTGTGTGTGTGTGTGTGTGTGTGTGTGTGTGTGTGTGTGTGTCATGATCGTGTTCAAAATCTGTGTTTTATTTTAACATTTAGATGTCATTTTTAAACCAAAAGAAATTGGCTGAAAAAAGGGTCTGACAAAACATTGTCAAAACTCTAAATAATGTAATAATGAGTTTATAATCATACATTTCGCAAACTAAATGTAATACATGAGACCTTGAACGATATGGTCAAGCAACTAGATCTATTTGACATAATAAAAGATCACTAATCACAAAAAAGTAATTGAGATGACATATTATCAGATAAGAATTGATATGACTGTAT
This sequence comes from Electrona antarctica, assembly GCF_951216825.1. Lineage (NCBI taxonomy): Eukaryota > Metazoa > Chordata > Actinopteri > Myctophiformes > Myctophidae > Electrona > Electrona antarctica. The sequence goes on along the minus strand of NC_136811.1, from coordinate 30,476,780 downwards.
GTTAGCCATGCACCCGTGTCCAAAGTCTTGTCCTTGAAAAATCTTATCTTCCTGAGAACTAGAAGACTATAAGTATAGCGGATAACAAGCTTCAAGTGTGCATGCATACACATCTAAGGATTGTCAAGCACTGATAGGCATATTGACTTAGAGACTTCAAGATGCAATTTGAGTTGTGCATGGTGATCATCACAGCAGCACTTTGTGTAACTAGTAAACCTGTACCTGTGAACAGGATTCATAACAAGTTACTCTTGATCTCCTTTGATGGTTTCAGATGGAATTATGACGAGGATGTGGATACACCACACTTTGACCAACTTGTCAGGGATGGAGTGAAGGCAAAATATATCACACCTCCGATGCTCACCATGACCTCGCCATCGCATTTCACCACCATAACCGGTAAGGATTGCTGCATTAGGTTTCTATTCAGAAGGTTCAAATGCAACTGGGACATCAGGAATTCTGAACCCTGTTTCCCCAATTCCATAAAAACTTTGACTGCTTGCTTGTGGTACTATCGTATAGTTACCGTAGAACTTGCCCTAGCCTTGACAACAAGCTTATGCAAAGGATAAATTGTTATTTAGATAGCATGTTATTTTAGTCCGGCAGATCGGGTGGGAAATTTGGTATATAGTATTTTTAATTGGCCTAAAATATTGTCTATATACATACATTCATGAATCCACTTGTTGACCGGCTGTAGGTATTGGGCTGTGTTTTTATAGGGGGTTCTTGTGACCCTACCATTAACATCCTATGGCAGGCAAAAATGTCAAACTTTCCTTATGCTTTAAGTAGCATGTGACATGTCAAACTAGGGGGTTTTCATGATTCTGAATCAAGCATTAGCTTTGCACAAAAAACACTCCTTGGGCTAAAAACGGCCATAGACGTCATGACAAATGTGATGAGATCAGCACAAAATGTGATGAGGTCAGCACATTTGGCTATGGCTGTTTTTAGCCCAAGAAGTGTATTTTGTGCAAAACTAATGCTTGGAATGCATTCAGAATCATGAAAACCCCCTAGTTTGACATGTCACATGCATAAGGGAAGTTTGACATTTTTGCCTGCCATAGGATGTTAATGGTAGGGTCACAAGAAACCCCAATACCGACAGCCGGTCAGCAAGTGGATTCATGAATGTATGTATATAGATAATATTTTAGGCCAATTAAAAATACTAATACCAAAATTTCCACTTTAAACAAAAGAAGCTGTCGCCTGCCGGACTATTTAGGATAATTTGTAGACCCGGCATCCCAATGTGTGTATAGTTTATTTTGTGATATTATACTGTTTAGAGTGACTGATGATGATATAATCTTGGTTTGCCTATGATCCTAGATTACTATTTCTATGCATTTGATGTGCATCCTCGTGTTTTCCTTGCTTACTGTAAATCGCTCTGGATAAAGAGCGTCTGCTAAATGCTTAAATTGTAAATTGATCATATGTTGAAATAACATAGTTAGTTATTGAGAGTTTGGGCCATTGTTGTTTAATGACAGTCTAGTTAATGAAGCCTGTCACTGAGCAACAATGGAATCCACCCTGAATTTATGCAGACAGAGTGTAGCGCTTTGAAACAAGGTGTTAACTTCCGACCATCCTGAATGACTTTACAACATGTAGTCGATGGGCCCCATTTACACTGGCAGCCGAATCTAGCCTGAATCAGATCTGTGCCACATCATGATTAAAATCGGATTTGTTTAAATAAGTCTAAATGCAGACAGGTCACATACCAGTCACATGGAATCAGATTTTTTCCAATGTTGAGCCACATTCAGAGGTGGCAGTGGTATCAAATCTGATTCAAATCTGATTTGAGGAGATCTGTCTCAGTCTGAATGCAACAACCTGATCTAAATCAGATTCCATGTGACTTGTATGTGACTTGTTTGTATTTAGACTTATTTAAACAAATCAGATTCCAATCTGGAAGTGGCACAGATCTGATTCTACTATAGTTGGCTGCCAGTGTAAATGTGACAGATCCGATCTAGTCACTTGCAAATGCAGTGTGAATGGTCGGGCCAAAAGAACAGATTTGAGGAAAAAAATCTGATTTGAATCAGATTTAACTGGATGTGACTGCAGTCTAAATCGAGCCACCCTAAATGGGGCCCAAGATAGTAAGGACAAACCTCTCCATGTGTAAACCTAGGACTATAATCAGTAATGGTGAACAGATAATTGATTTCCTCATGCGTTTGTGTCTATCATGTTGTCAATCTGTTTTGCCTTCTACCTCCCTAAATTCACAGGAAGATGGGTTGAGGACCATGGCGTTGTTCACAATATGATGTATAATGTCACAACTAATCTCAAGGTCCCCCACAAGGCCACTCTAAAAAGGTCTGAGTGGTGGGACAATGGAGCTCTGCCATTATGGATCACAGCCCAAAACCAAGTGAGTCATGAGTTAACAATTGCAGTCATATAAAAGTTATTGGTTATTAAATGAACTAAATGAGGAGAGCAGTGCTTCCCAGACAGAAACATTTGTTATCAGTGATGCTGCTAGGAATTATTTTTAGGCAAGTGGCCAAAAATGGGCAGCATTGGGGTCCTAGGGACATATTTTTGCAGATTAATCAGATTTTAGACATGCGTTATTCGATCTCAATCATTCCTTTTAGCAAAAAATGGCAGATAGCCAAAAATGGCAGATCTACAACAGATCTAGATCAGCTATTTTGCACTATTTTTGAAATAGGGCTTAAATGGTTACTTTTTGGCCACCCTCTAGTTTTTTTATGAAATGATATGGCTCTGCAAAAGAGACCCACCCCCGACGGACCCAACATGATGGCGGTTATAGTCATAGCCCAAATCCTAGCTTGACACGTGGACAAATTCCTTTTTGTACTTTTATGCAAGAAGAATGATTCCAATTCAAATGGTTCACTTTTCTTCTCAGGGTCTGAAGACTGCATCGTTCTTCTTCCCAGGAGGAGGGGCCAACTACAGTGGCCAGTCAGTCAACAGAGCACTGGTGGAAGAACAGGGACACCCAGATGACAATGAGACAGAGTGGAGAGAAAACATAGACACTGTCATGAATTGGTTCTCACAAGAGGAATTTGATTTTGTGACTCTGTACTTTGGAGAACCTGACAATGTGGGCCATGCTAAAGGACCAGACCACGCTGACAGAAAAACGATCATCAGTCAAATTGATCGTACCATTGGCTATCTGAGGGAGGCCATCGATCACCATAATTTGTCCAGCAGTCTGAATGTGATAATTTCGTCTGACCATGGCATGACCACTGTTAAAAAGAGACCACTGGTAGATGAGATCATTCTCAATAAATACGTAGATTTAATCAGGCTCAATAGTTTTGAGATCCTTGACTATGGTGGCTTTGGAATTCTAACACCAAGACGAGGAAAAGAGCAAGAGGTATTTGATGCTTTATCCAAAGCACCCAACCTGACTGTTTACAAGAAAGAAGAACTTCCTGAGAGTTTCCATCTTGCCAAAAATGTTCGAATTCAGCCTATTATGATCATCGCTGATCTGGGGTTCAACTTAAACTCTGTAAGTATTTGTGTGGACATGTTTCATTATGAAGTGTATTTTCAGCAAGTCATATGAAGGACCATACTACTGACCATTTCCCAAAGCTTAATGCATGTGGTTTGTTTAATTTTTGCCATTTAAGCCATTTATCAGGACATGGTCTCATTGTGTACGAATACTGTATATCCAAAGTTGTGAATACTTAGACATATATGGTACAGTATTGACAGTCTTTTAAAATGTTTGACTGTAAAAAATTAAACAAATAACTGACTTTTAAGAAAAAGAAGGCCTAACCTAAGTTTAAAAAGACATGAAGTATTTATGACATTCATTCACCCAAGCTGATATGTATCTCTTTTTTTTTTTTTACAATAAATCTGAACAGAGATTTATTGTGTATGTAAATAAAGGAGATCATGGCTACCATAATGGAGAGATGGACATGAAGACCATCTTCAGAGCTTTTGGACCTGATTTCAAGAAGAACTATCTGTCAGAGCCATTTGACAGTATCCACATCTACCCTCTGATGTGCAAGCTCCTGAAGATAAACCCAGCTCCTAACAATGGTTCCCTTGACTTCACAGAGGCGATGCTGGCTGGTTTTAACGGTAAACCCCCCCCCCATAGCATATGTAATCTCAACACAATCTCCTACACCTAAATCTACTGCAAATGTATGAGGCACGACTCTCATGGATTAATGTGCACAATTTGTTATTCAAGCCACAGTCAAGTGGAGACAATTGCACAGAAACCCGGGTTTCCACGGCCATGTCATTAGTAAAGAATACAATCATTTGAACCATGTACTGCAGTGCGCTCTGCCCTAGGATAGGGGTGTAACAAAACTGCTTACACACAAAAGTATACAGATATTGTATGCTTGATTCTTTCTACAGGAACTACACCGTCACCACCCACAGTGGCTCCAACAACTGCAGTGTCTACAACAGCTACATCAGGTAAACTGACTGACAAAAGTACAGCAAATACAATACAGTATAGTGTTCCAACTCACTCATGAAAATGTATTTTCTGTTTATTAAAGACTAGAGCTGGAGAGATGGAAGTTAATGCCATATTAAACAATATCAGTGAAATGTTTTACATGATAGTTTGCTTATCTCACCCCAGGTGCAAATGGCAGAAGAGGCCAGATATCCCTTGGACTGCTGACATCAGCCGTTTACTACATTTTAACACTCATATAATTCAGCCATGTAAAAGAAAGGTACAACTAATACAAATATATATTTAAAAAAAAAAAAAATATATATATATATATATATATGTACAACACAACAACCATACATTTTATTTTACTTGCCGAGCCATACGACTCATAGGGCAGGACTGGGAGCCTACTGTATCTCCTGTTTCTGTAGTGTGAGGCAGCTTGCTGTGCAAGTACACCCCTTGGACGCTTGTATGTTGCAGGGACTTACCCCAATCCAACCCTTGATGAAGAACTTGTCATTTTGTGCAAAGCGGACAAAAACACCTTACAGAGTTCAACGACAACAAAATAAGTTCCAGTGATCCCTTTATGTGTACAAAGCACACAAAACCAGAAAAGTGGATACAACCATACGTTTTATCTCAACTTCTCAAGCCTTCTGAAGTCTGACCTGGTGGAGATAATAAAAAACAGAAATATGCTGCTTGCATCTTTCTACATATATTTAGCAGAGACATATTTTGCTGCAGTAACGGCTTCAAGTATATTAGCAATGTACTTTGTTTGTTAGTGATAATGTGGTTAATGGTTGCTTTAGACTTTGTAATGGTTTCTTTCTTGCCACCCACCCATACAGCCTGTTTTATGCAGAGCTCTTGATATTGACACCTTTATTTCACTCTCAGCCACTGAGCTTAGTAACTCCTTCAAAGTGATTATTGGCCTGTCCATGGATTCTTTCACAAGTCTCCTTCTTGCACAGACACTGGACTTTGAAGGAGTCAGTCCCAGCCTGGGTGGTGTGATCTGTGATGCAGCTTCCACTTCTTAATTATTGATCCAACAATACACACTGTTATCCAAACACTTTATTTTACACATTTTGTACCCCTTTCTTTATACATTTGCATTACTTTATTACTAACATCTATAGAATGGTGTTTAGACTTCATTTACACACCCTTTGAGATGCACAGTCTGAGCAATAATTGAATAATTAAACAGTGGCGTCATAAAAATAAATAAAAATGGGTACACGCTACACAGGTAGATGCAAATGGTAAGGCAATTGTATGCTGTGTATGTAAAGAATTGTATTTCATTTGTGCAATCATGGAGGTTCCAGAGTACTGTATGTGCTGAATAGTTATGATGCAAACTACAAATGTATAGTAATCTTAAAATGTTGAGATTCTGGTTTATGATTTAGAGACCTAGGCTGGTAATCAGCCTGACCCCCACGACCTTTGCTGTGTGTGTGTCCCCCCCCACTTCTCTCTTCCTGTTTCCTGTCAACTTACTGTACACCTATCAATAAAGGCAATAATGTTTTTAAATACAATGTGACAGAACACAATTTCAATAGTAATTCAGAAAATTTGAGAATTGGTCAAGGCTCTTAAGACATTGGCACTGACGGAATTACAAACAAATACGTACCTAGTTGGCTGTCTATCTAGCAGTGGAAGACTGAATGATCATTATGGAAAAACAAAATACAAATAAAAAAAATAAAGATGACATTCTGACAGCTCTGGTGTACGCAAAGTCAGATGAAACTGGAATACATGGTTTGGTTATCTGCAAATTGACATACTAAAGTTAGTAAAGTACTATTATAGACAAAATATTCAACCATCTTCAACGCAATGTGTTTTTGTCAGGCACCCATCAGATCTTTTGTTACGTTTTCTCCAATTACTTTAATAGCTGAACATAATCATTTCTGACTGAAACCTGTGGATACTGCTGGCTTCAAGTAGTCTGTAGTAAGGGGTCGACATCCCTTTTTGGATTACCTCATTTATCACTACTGTACATAACCTCAATGTGCACAGTGGAAAAAAACAAACCACGAAAACAAAAACAATGACTTTATGCAAACTAATACAGATATATATACACTTAAGCCTATGGCATGTGGTGTATGTAAAATTGATATACCGTAGGCCTGCAAAAACACATACAGTATTTAACGTTCATTCTCACCATTCACAAGCTCAGTTATACTGCTTCTATTTGCTAAATAAATTAGAATGCTTTACATACTAGACACAGACTATTGTAAACATCATGAATCAAGTAGCATAAAAATCAATTATGTAGAATAAATACAGTATTTCACGGGGAACCATCAATAGAAGTACAGGTTGCTCCTTCACAGAGCCAACTAGACATGGGTGATAGTACTCTACCCGTGACCCAAAAGAGAAATTTGATGTCTCCCCCGGGTCCCATACTAATGAAAATAGCAGATTTTAGATTTTTCTTGTATTTCTTCATGAAATTACTGACATAATTCATCTGCATAATTCATGAAAATGTTTGCTTTTCTGGGAATGTTTTTTGAAAATGTTTTGGAATAATAATAAACTAAATGTAGGACACAAAAAAAATAAAGGGATTCATAAACATTTTCACACAAATGGGTCGAGACCCACTGTTTGGGAAACAGTGCTCTACACCAAATCGAAGCAGTGGGTCCTAAAGTCTAGAGTCTAGACCAGGGGTGGGCAACTGGCGGCCCGGGGGCCACATGCGGCCCCCACCTTCACTTAATGCGGCCCTCAGGTTAATGTCAGAATTCTGATATAATATTGGTTTCAGCTGATTACAATTCCACAACATGCAAACATGACCCGCTTTAATTACTTCAGTCTAAATTAGTAGCTCAATGCTTCAACACAAGTATAATTAAAGGCATTTGAAATGACATAAAAATATTAATTTTCAGGATTCTGATTAAAAAAATAGCAAAAATTCAAGATTTCAATTCGAATATAGCAAAAATAGCTGATCTACAAGCTCAAAACGCGTCGCAGCGCAACGCGTTTTGAGCTTGTAGATCGGCTATTTTTGCGACGACCGTAATATATGGCCCTAGGGAGTGAGTGTTGAAATATAGTGGCCCTCTCCATTGTCAAAGTTGCCCACCGCTGGTCTAGACAATGGCTTTAAATTGATTACATAAGCCACAGAATTGTACATGAATTCATTTCTCGTATTTATTTTTATTTTTTTACCATTATACACTATTACATTTGTTAAAAAAACTTTACTAAGATAACTATTCATGGGTTTGAACTATACTACATAAAATGAGGCCATTAGCAATTATAACTATTTATTTTATCACCTGGCTTTGAATCAATATCACTGTATGTATTGTTAACATTATTGATTGTGCATCATTTTAGATGCTGGGAAAATGTAATAACGTGATACAGACACCATCAACAGATCCTACAGTCAAGGCCAACTGGTGACAATCGAAACTAAGGCAAATACTCAGAGTTCTGGGCAAGGTTTACAATTTACCTTATGTTTTATTTTAGATCACAAACACAGTGACATTTTCTTTATCCAGCACAATATGCTATAACAAATGTCCCACTGAGTATTTCTTAGCTTGGAGGCACTTAAGAGACTAGAGACTAGACACTAGACACTTAGAGACACCATTTTCAGTTGGACCATAAACTGTAATACAACTGCTGTGTATTGTCATAATGTAAAGCAACAGTGTGTCCCTTACTTCAAATATGATCCACACGTTGTGAGAACTGTCAGACAGCGTTTATTGATGCTGTAGGAAGTAACTATGGTGACAGTGGCTTTGACATTTCAGTTGACCACTATAGGCAATAAAGTGAAGTACAGCAGCACAAGAATGAACATCCGCTCGCGCGCACACACACACAGACACACACGCACACACACACACACACGCACACACACACACACACACACACACACACACACACACGCACACACGCACACACGCACACACACACGCACACATACACACACACACACACACACACACACACACACACACACACACATCACAAAACATACACACATGAATTCATCACAAAACATTAAATCAGCATAACGGATTAAATAAAAACACAGCCTAACATGTGTTTGGACCATTTGGAGAGGCCTTATTTTCTTTTATATAAAATATAAAACAAATTCAATTAAAATAACTTCAGGTGCATTACAAAACATCATCAAAAGTCTGTCAGGTACTATAAGATCAGGCCTGTACTGGAAGAGAGATATGGGGATTGTGGGACTCCTCTTTGAGCCTATTTAGGTACCTTTGACTAGAGGGCAGGCACAGCAATGGTTCAGCACTTAGTGGAAAATCAGCACATTAATACAGCACTTCTGATGAAGCGAATGACTCTGTTGATTTCTATAGGTAGATAATGAGAGTCAGTCTGTAAAAATAGTCATTGCCAGGACCATGATGCTAAAAAATGACACCTCCATCTGAATGACCTGGAGCGATCTCTTCTAAAAGCGACCTCCATCTTTACTCCCAAGATGCTCTCACAGAGTTGTCAGCATGTTTCACCATAAAACGATGAGAAAATAAAAGTATCACCTTTCTCAAGACTAACAATAGGACAGGTACCGTGGAGAGGCCAAAGCTGTGGGGGTCCTCCACCATTCACCCACCGACACCTGTCACCTCAGTTTTCAAAGTGCCAGTGACAGTGCTTCTCGGTGTTAGGGGAGAGACAGTGGATCATAAGGAGGTCTCTGCATCCACGACTTTCTGTGCCTCTTCGTCTTCTACAATTATCCGGACACTCGACACCTTCTCCTGGCTGGGGAAACAAAATGGTGTCCTTGTTGTTATCGCAATGCATTAACCCCCACTATCAAATATATCGTCTCTATAGGGTGGAAGCCCCATATGTCCAAAGCTGTTACTTTTGAGGATTCAAATTCAAAAACAGGAAAAATAGCAGATCGACAAGCTCAAAACGTGTCGAGATAGTATACAGTAGTCTGGCAGGATATGAGAGAGATGGGGAGTGATGCGCAGCAAAGGTCGTCGGGATCGGGAGTCGACCTCGTGACACGCCTACGTGCTCGGACCACTACGGCAGCCGCCCTGGAAATCTTTGATACTTTTGTGTGACGCTGTAGTATGATCCAAGTAGGGCATTCATTTACATTAATTAAATATGGAGATAAGTTTCTGCCCGACAAGCCTCGATATGGTTTCAAATAATCGTTGTAGTAGAAGGTAATGGTGCTCTCACTATGCTAAATGTCATGACATAATAGAAGCACCATTGATTAGCAGTAGAATCTCACTAAATGTGAGCTAGAAGAAGAAGAAGAAGAAGAATTTGGGGAGGAAGAGGAGAGAGACAAGAGGAGAGCCAGTGGGAAGTGTCATAGCTACGTACCTTGGACAAGGTTTCAGAGCTTTGGCACATTCAGAATTCATGGCGCCAGCTTTCCACATGCCCATTTTAGCCATTTCGTCTGTAATGTTTACTACAGAAGGGTCAGCACTGCAGGGAAGAAATACACAACGTATTATTTCCGATTCACACACACACACACACACACACACACACACACACACACACACACACACACACACACACACACACACACACACACACACACACACACACACACACACACACACACACACACACACACACACACACACACACACACACACACACACACACACACACACACACACACACACACAACAGGAAGGACGGGTGGGGAAGGAACAACATATGGAATGTCAGAACAGGTCAGCTCCATATATGGAGATCTAAGGGTTTGAGGTCAGATGTAGAGTTGCTGGCCGGCTCCATATATGCAGATCTAGGTGATGATCCATTCTTCTCCATGTATGGTTTTCCAGGGTTACATGGACCCGAGACCCGCATGACCCGAGACCCGCATGGGTCGGATCTGTGTTTTATCATATTCACTTGGGCACGGTCGGAATCGTCCATATCCCCCGCGGAACTCGGGTCTGTCAGTCATTATTTGTAATATCCGAGTGGATCCGAGGAGACCCACACTGTGTGTGAGTGACGTGTGTGTACTGTCTGTGATGTTTTTTCTTTTTGCAAAAATAATAAAATATTCAATCAATCAATCAATGTGTGACTGTATGTGTCTCTCTCTCTCTCTCTCTGCCCGCTGTGCGCTCTGCTGCACTGCGGAGGAAAAAAAGCAACGAACTGAAGTGCTGTTTAACTTGTGTGATAGTTTATGCTGACCTAGGATCAGGTTAGTGTAGCAGCGACATGAACAGCTGTGTTACTTGTGTGATGATTATGCTGGTTTAGGATCAGTAGCGCAAGAGCTACGCAATGAGCATGCGTACCATGCAAGGAAAGCCAGGACGGGCTGATTTGAAAACACTGGTGTGCAATTCTACATTATTATATCATGGATCCCGACAACAGGGTTGACCTCAACTAGGTGAAAGAGAACTTAGTAAAGCTCAAAGCAAATTAATATAAGGTTAAATGCACGCACGCTGAGGGGGCGAATAGAGACAAGTCTCCCCTGTTGCTCATAGCCCTCTCTCTGGCTCTGTGCAGGTATCGAAATCTCAACTTTGATGCAGCGCATTTTACTGTTTAGAATGGAAAAATGCTGAGACGCTCGCCTCCATAGACTTTGAAACTCAACACATGCTGCTGGTGTGAATAATTGGATGTTACTCAGTGATCTGCATTGTACCCCCAAGCTAGCTTTTAAGAAAGATACCACGGTGCCAAATGGGCACACTCCACCAACTTACCATTTTTTGTATGGGTGGTCAACTACATCCACCTCATCCAGCATTTGCTGCACCTCCTGAGAACACACACACACACACACACACACACACACACACACACACACACACACACACACACACACACACACACACACACACACACACACACACACACACACACACACACACACACACACACACACACACACACACACACACACACACACACACACACACACACACACACACACACACACACACACACACACACACACACACACACAAATGTAATTGTCTGTGTGTCACTCTGTCCACCAGAGGGTGCTGCAACTCAACTATGCACAACTTTATGCCATAAACGTGTCCATAATATTGGGCAATATAGGAGAAAGACAATAGCAGAGAAAAACAATAGCAGAGTCTGTAGATCAGGTAGCTATATTCACTACAACAGTGGTTCCCAAAGTGGGGTCCGGGGACCCCCAGGGGTCCTTGAGGGAGTTCCAGGGGGTACCCAGCTAAATTATAGTTTGGAACCTACGGATGGCTGCAATTCGAAACTGGCCCCCGTAAAATCTGAATCCCCCCCCCCCCTTTTTTCCCCTCACTGTATATGTTTCTTTTCCCTTTTTACCTCCATTATGATGAATTCCTGTACTGTTCTTTGTCTATATAGAAGTGTCTATTTGTACGTCTCTAAATGTTTTGATGAATTGAACATGGTGGACCCTGTTGTAAACAAGTGTAATGCTTAATTGGGTCGTCCACTCACAGTTAACAGCCTTTGTATTGAGTTTGTGCTTGAAATGTACTGTAATTCTGCAAACTGTTAATACAATTTTCAATCAATCAATCAAACCAAATGGACCATTATTGGTCTGTAACTCTGAGTGTACAAATGGAACCAAGTATACAAAGTAGGCGTACACGTGTGTTATATACAACCATCACAATGGATAAGATGCTCTGCAAATGAGTAATCAGCAAGTGACACACCCACCACATCTACTAGACAATCCTATTCCTAACTAAATAGATGCCAGTATGCCATTTGTACACTCTCAGAGTTAAATTAACTTTGATTTTACAATATAAATTGTGGTCCCAGAGATAGAAATTACATTAAATGGGGGGTCCGTAGACTAATGCAGGTCAAACTGGAGGTCCTTGTAATTAAACGGGTTGAGGATCACTGCTAGAGCCGTAAAAAGCTTCTCTAATGGGGGTCCCTGGCTTACCTTTTCAAATAGAGGTCCGTGGGATAATTAGTGTCAATTTGGGGGTACTTGACATGAAAAAGTTTGGGAACCACAACCACTGCACTACAACACTATACAAGTATATAGGGTTACTGAATTTGTCACCATCAGTCACAACTTTCCTGGAGTGCACACAAATCACGATGCATTTTCAGCAACACCCAACTGATTAGAGTGGAGCATTTATGTAAGAGCATTATAAGTCTATCCTGTAGGGGTAACTGCATCGAAAAATCTATTTTAATTTCAATAATTGTATCTCGTAGTATCTTGAAATGAAAACGGCAACATATCGTATCGTTTGACTTTGTAGCATATAGTTTTGCAATGTAAATAATGGGTATTGAATCGTATACTTGTGCGTTGTATTTAGCAATTTGAAGAGAAAGAATTAAGAGAGGTTAATTACTTTTTCATTCAATATCGCTACACTCAGCCTATTGATAAATGTGTGTTCATGTCATGTGTTCAATTATAATGCATTTGCCAGAGAATCACTATGTTTACTTATTTATATTCATATTCATGAATTTTCCCTTTAAAAAACCTGCCCTATCCATATATTCATATTGTGTGGGTGGTGATATGGAACATGCCTCCTTCTCTTTCTTCTTCTTGTCAAGCTCCTTCTTCTTCTTGCTCTCGGGCATCAAGTCGTCCAGCCAGCTCAGCTCTCTCTTGGTGAAGAAGAAATCCAAAAGTTTCCGGATAAACACCAGAGCCAGTACCTACACGCAGCAAAGGAGATGCGCACTGTCAGAGCCAAGTCTAGATAAACACTAGAGCCAGTACTTACACACAGCCAAGCACTGTCAGAGGAGCCAAATCTGGCCAGTACTGCCAGACCCAACTTTAGCCACTCATCATCATGTTATGAACTAGCTAATCCACAAACTAGCTAGTTTGTGAATTTTGAAAACAACTTGAGCCCTAGTGTATGTCCCTATGCTGGGGCATAGGGACATGCGTTGTGATATGTTGTGATATGTTGTGAGCTTGTAAATGTGCTATTTTTGAGCATAGAGGGAAAAAAAGAGTCGCCTATATTAGGCCCTGGGGGATGGGTGAACCAACTATAAGGCAAACTAAAGGACCTGGAACCTCCTTGAGGACACTGCACTCTTCCTGGTCTACGTGAGCTGACGTTAGACTCCTCCAGGAGCAGCTCCAGCTCCAGGACCAGCTCCCCTATATCTTTATTTTGTTTTAAATATTTGTTTTTGGTCAATATACATAATTATCAACTTACTTTTGTAAAAAAAGGGTTAGGGAGAAATTCCCCTTTAAAACACATTGAGAGCCCACGCAAAACTGCCCAAAATCACTTTCACCTAGAAAATCCATTCACATTTTTTATAATTCAGCTGACTGTGGAGACACATGCTGGAACTTTTTACTTTGAAATGTTTTATAGTTTCTGAGTTATTTAATTTAAACGCCAAATGCATTCTCAATGGCGAAAACACAAACTTTGGCACCACGTATCAAAAAAAATAATAATCATTGTTTTGATTTTTTTGAATAAAAAATAAATAAAAATGAATTGTTTTTGATTTTTTTTTTCCAAAGACGTCCACAGACGTCTTGGGCTATGCACGTGCAGTAATACCAAGGACGTCCACAGACGTCTTGGGCACAAAATGTGTTAAGGGGGTCCGTGGCCTACTACTGCATAACAAAACGGGGCTTCTTGAAATGAAAAGGTTTGAGAATCAATGCCTTAAGGTGCGTTCAGACTTGAATGGTTAGAGCGGCGCGATTACATACAAAGTCAATGCAAAGACGAGAATTGCGCGAACGGGCGTGACGCGAACTGGCGCGGTACAAACGGGACGAACCCGAGCTTTAGGCCATGGATGAAGGTGTGTGTGTGTCTGCATGCTGTACCATCATGGGGAAGATGACGGCTGCATTTGAGGCCTTGGTGACCCACAGCAGGATAAGACAGGTCAGCTGGACTACTGTGAAGACGTGGACCTTCCATAGAGGGACGTAGCGGAGGTAGATCAAGTCTGTCTGGTGTTTGGCTGGCATAGCAAACAGCTTGATACGGTCAAACAGCTAAAAGGGCAGACACCGGGAGACAGATTAGTATCTTGTCACATTAGCATCAGATAGCAAAAAATAACACAAACTGTAAGACACAACACACACAGTATACTGTACAGTGAATGTAGACACACACACACACACACACACACACACACACACACACACACACACACACACACACACACACACACACACACACACACACACACACACACACACACACACACACACACACACACACACACACACACACACACACACACACACACACACACACACACACACACACACACACACCTGGATTCCTTTGAGTGAGGAGGCTCCCATGTACAGGAACACACCGTAGAGTACCGGCATAGGGATAAACTAGACAGAGAAGGAAATATAATTATTGTTTGATATCTGCCACACACATTAGTCATTATGTAACGACACTCAACATGTGCAGGAGGAAATTATTATTTTACAGCATAATGCTGGGTTCACACAGGCAGATAAAAAGCTACAGTCTACCATTCATTGTCAATGGAAGCCAGCGACATGAAGATGCAAAGATGCATCCAACGTTTATAGCTGCTGCAAAAGCTACAACAGCTACAAATGCACTGTGTAGCTTTGCATCTTTTGCATCTGCTCGTATGAACGCAGCATTAGACAGGAGTGTCGGTCACCTTCAAGACAGAGGTCATGAACACAGAGCAGCCCATCAGGATGAAGATGAGGAGGCCGGTGACTCTCTGCTCTCTGATGCCCAGGAATTTGGGCTGCTCGCCCGGCGCCGCACACTCCGACTCCAGCTTCAAACTGTTGACGTGGGAGATGGAGAGCACGGTGGCTGCTACGAACCACGGCAGACCCATGATGGAGCACACAGCCAGCATCAAGGCCACCACCAGGAGGTCCAGATGGTAGCCACAGCCTTTCTTTTGGGAGTGGATGGAACAGGGTTACCCATCAACGTTCATTTTTGAGTGGTGCACAGCGCTCCAATGACTGGCATCGTGTGTCCATGTCCCCATGTATGTCTGTTTGGGGTATGAACAGCAATACCGGCACTGGGTGACCTAAAGTGGCACTGTTGAGCAGCCCACAGGCCCATTCACACTGAGCACTATAACTATAACAATAAAAGTTAAGTATAACTGACAATAAAATTGTACCGTACAGTACAGTATAGTTGCATGGTTTGCACTGCTCAGTTCATATTTATTATTAATTTAACCACACAAATGGTTCATGTTGATTAACTCTACTATATTTTGAAATGAACACTGGTCATTCAATAATAAATTACCCATCAGACTTGAAATTGAAGGTTGCTGAAAAGCAATCCAAACGAGGACAACCGAGAGGGGGCACAGTTGAGACACAAAATGGCAAAGTTAAACATACATTTGCATACTTATCTTACATCATCTACAGCAGGAAAGTTAATGGGAAGTGAAATGACTAATGACTACGCAATTGTCCTACAATGAATAGTTCAGTGGTTATGTACGACATGTACATTAGTAATTGATCTTCTTAACTTTGAACAAAATAGCATTTCATTTTGATACAGTGTATAGTCATTGCAGACACACAGACAGACACAGAGAGAGAGAGACAGAGAGAGAGAGAGTGGGAGAATGGAAAGTACACTGCACACTGGAAAGTTACCATTTAACTATTTGCTATAGTGAATCCAGGCATTATAAGCATACCCAGTAAAATCCACAGTGTTCACTATGTTGCTGAGATTGTTCAAATGGATTTAACAGTGTAGTACTCTATCTCTATCATTAGCAGCTTCATGTACGTACAAGTGAGTACTGCTCTGACCTTGAGTTTGTTCTCCTTCCTGTTGATGATGACAGCGGTGATCTGCTGGTCCATGAAGATGAGGATGGTGCAGAGCAGGGCAGGGATGGCCGCTGCCAGCAGGGTCCACCAGGGGTTGGGACCCAGCGGGGAGATCAGCCAGCCACGGTGCTTTGACGTGGGCTAGAAGGAATGTATAATAAAGATTAGACTGAAGGCATCATGGACACAGTCACTCATCATCACACTTCAGAAAAAAGGCAATCTTCAACTGTGCCAAAACTACCGCACCATCAGTCTTATCAGCCATCCCAGCAAAGTCCTTCTGAAAATAATACGGAATAGGTTAAAACCTCAAGCTGAACTGATCATAGCTGAAGAACAGGCTGGATTTAGGGCAGGGCAGAGCACCACAGAACAGATCTTCAACTTGAGGATTATCTGCGAGAGATATCTGCAGCATCAACAACACCTTTACCACGTGTTCATAGACTTCAAGAAAGCCTTTGACCGGGTATGGCATGCTGCGCTGTGGACGACCATGAGGAAGTATAACATCAGACCTAACCTTGTCACTGTCATTCAACATCTGTACATCAAAGCTACCAGCGCCGTTATCTACAACGGAGCTATCGGAGACTGGTTCAGGACAACAATTGGAGTGCGCCATGGATGCCTTCTCTCACCCATTCTCTTTAATATTTTTCTGGAGCGTATCATGACGGATGCCCTGGCAGACCAGGAAGGAACTGTCAGTATAGGAGGCAGACCAATCACCAACCTCGTTGTCGTCCGTTTTGCGGACAACATTGATGGGCTAGCTGGTGAAAGGCTTGACATCACTTCCCGAGCCTATGGAATGGAAATCCATGCAGACAAAACCAAAATGATGACCAACAACAACAGTGGCATCCGCTCAGACATCCAAGTCAACGGACAGGCACTGGACACGGTGTCCAGCTTCAAATACCTTGGAGCAATCGTGTCCGATGAAGGATCCAAACGGGAAGTCCTTGCAAGAATTGCACAAACAACTGCTGCCCTGGCAAAACTCAAGCCCATATGGAAAGACAAAAACATCAGTCTGGCATCAAAGGTGAGACTACTGCATTCACTTGTCATGTCAATCCTTCTCTATGCTTGTGAAACTTGGACTCTTACAGCTGAGCTACAGAAGAGAATACAAAGTATGGAAATGAGATGCTACAGAAGACTCATGGGTATCTCCTACACCCAACATGTCACAAACGAGGAAGTACGGCAAAAGATCAGCCAAGCCATCGGCCCACATGATGACCTTCTGACCACTGTCATAAAGCGTAAACTGAGATGGTATGGACACATCACCAGATCCTCAGGCCTTGCAAAGACCATCCTGCAAGGCACCGTACGAGGTGGCAGGAGAAGAGGGAGACAAAAGAAAAGATGGGAAGATAACATCGGAGAATGGACACACTTGAAACTCAGCGAGGCAATGAGAGCTGCCGAGGACAGAGAGGGATGGAGAGAGCTGGTCAACAGATCGTCTGTGGTGCCCCAACGACCCTCCGGGGTTACGGGATAGGTGAGGTGAGACTGAAGGCATCACCTCATAATACACATAAATGGTGCATTTATATGCATGAATGTTTTCACGAGGGGGTTAGGAATGGAAACCTTATGAACTGGGAGCCAGTGACCTGCTTTGTCAATATTATGAGGGCTACCTTGAACCATGAGCGAAGCTTATCTGGCGCGCACTCACGCACACGCATGCACGCACGCACACACGCACGCACACAATAAGGTGAATGGAGTACAGTCGATTTGACTCTCTCAAACATTTTGTGAAACTTGTCCACTAATACCTCAAAGCGGGCTGGTACGTTGAGTTTGGGAGAGGGAATGCCCACCAGGTAGTCCAGCACAACCATGATGAGGATGGTCAGAAACACGGCAAAGTCACTGATGGCAGAGCGGACCTGGAGGCACAGAAAGCAAACATTGGGAATGGATCCACAGGTTGATATATTCTAGCTACCTCTCAGATTTTTCAACCCCCTCAGCACATTTGCCATTTAGCGTTTATTCATTCATACAGAAAGAGGCATGTGTGCCCCCCCCCCCCCCCCCTTTCTGTTCCCTTCATCGCCTTCTGATTGCTGCTCACACCAATTAAAAAAATGGTGTTGGCGTACAAGACAACCAAAGACATGCCACCCCTTCCACTTCCTGCAGGCTGAGGTCAACATAATGGTCTGCCTGACGCAAGAAAGTCACCTTGAATGGTTACCCCCAGGACATGGACTGTGCCACATATTTCTAGTATTTCCTGGTCATGTTGGCAGGGCCGGTTTATGTCTCATGTGTGTCTATTTACTCTGTTGTTTGTTGAATAGCGCTTGAGCTCACGCTTACACGCAGTGGCGTGCACAGATAGACACTAGGGGGTGCTAGAGCACCCCCTGCCCTTTTGGCAATGTGCCCTTTTGGATTTTTGCAAAAATAGCATACCTACAAGCTCGTAGCGTGCCACTCGGTGGCGCGCTATGAGCTTGTAGATCTGCTATTTTTCAATAGCTAAAGCATAACATAATGCTAACACCAAAAGGGGTTCCCGCCCAAAATGGATTAAGGCAACCGGCCGGTTCCACGCGCTGCACAAGGTGCCCTTTTTTAACTTGAGCACCTGCCCCTCTAAATGTCTGTGCACGCCACTGCTTACACGGCTTACTACGATCTCGTACTTTTGAAGTCACTCTGGACATGAACATCAGCTAAATAACTAGTAAATGTTAAACAAATAACAAATAATTAATTTAATTATGTTTTTAAATAAGCCAGGGCACTGCTTTGACCTCCATATCACACGTATCTAATAACAGCTAAAACATTCAAACATTGAACAAAAACTCAATGAATTAAACATAACGGTAGAATACAGACCTTGGTGGGGAAGTAGCGTTTGGTCTTAAACTGCTTGAGGAAGGAGGAGAGGAAGAAGGTGGTGAAGAAGAGGATAACAGACCAAAAGAGAACATCAGGGATGTAAGGACCATCAGGGCCACAAGCTGGTCCCAAAAACTCTCCATGTAGACTTTTACACTCCTACAATACACAGGGAGAAAGGCAGGGAGGTTTGAGAACGAGAGATATCAATCATGCAATTTGTGGTGGTTATTATGATAGGAAAATAATCAAATAAATAAATACAAATTACATAGCACCTTTCATACATAGCATAGAATATAGCTTTACAAGCAGCACATGGACAGATACACACATACAAAGATGACCGGAAAATATATCAAAATCACTAAATATAATTTATGGCTCCATATTTATTTTCCCCATGGCCTCTATCCATAGGAGGGTGCCTATGTATATGGCCAAACACAGGGCAAAACATATGTAGTCACATTCAATTCAAAACATATCCTTGTATGTATTCTGCAGAGAGTTCATGTTATACCTCAACACCCAACTGATTCCAGGATATATCATCAGTGTTGTTCCCGATCTGGTGGGCCGCAGCCGTAGCATTGGCTGGCGCAGAACACACGCACCTGGGACAAAGTACAGACAAGTTCCTTACAGTGTGGGGACGAGTACCATAGTGTGTCATACAGTCATACTACCACTACCCCCATGTTTCCTCTACCAGTGAATAGTACAACATGGGACACCTTTTTCTGGAGTACTAGTCAGTAGCCACCCAGCACCACTGAATTTTTGTCTTTTTTTTTTTTTTTTTTAACGATATTTTTTTGCGGCTTACGCCTTTTATTGGTTTTTGAAGGGACAGACAGTAGGCTGACAGGAAACGGGAGAGAGATGGGGGAAGACATGCAGTAAAGGCCGTGTCGGGCTCGGGAGTCGAACCCGCGGCACACTGCGACTGGATTACCAGTCGGGTGCCCAGACGGTTACGCCACCGCCTGGGCCTGAATTTTTGTCTTTGTTCAATTATCATACACACTATAATAAATAAAACAAACACACAGCCCTGGGCTCTCCTTACGTGTAGGAAGTGAGGTTGTCCAGTTGGTTGTTCATGTTAATAGGGTAGTCATGTCCCAAGTGGACAAGTTTCTCCAGCGCTTCATAGATGAAGATGATGCAGATGAGGCAGGCAAAAGCCTCTTCGGTGAAGCGGGTGATATAGCAGACCAGGGAGCTGGCATCTGTAGCAACCAGTATGAGGCAGAGGAAGGCAGTCCACAGACCAATACTGGTCCTCAGAGACAGGTAGGACAAGCCGTAGTCACTGTTGGAGAGCACAGAAGGATGGATCAGGTTAGATAGTAGAACTATGTTCATAGAATTAATTTCAGGAAGTCTCCGGGTTCAGACGGTTTTAACACAGAGTGGTATAAGACGCTGAGAGCGGAGTTGTCCCCATTGTTGCTCAATACTTTCAATGGGATTCTGCAGGGAGGCGACGCCCCACCCTCGTGGAAGGAGGCCATTATCTCGGTCATTCCAAAAGAGGGAAAAGATAAACTAGAATGTGACAATTATCGACCAATAAGTGTTTTAAACTTAGATTATAAACTTTTCACCTCTATTATGGCTCGGAGGCTGGAGGACACTTTGTCCTCCATCATAAGTTTGGACCAAGCAGGCTTCTTATGTGGGAGGCAAACCTCAGACAATATTAGGAGGTCACTACACATCTTAGGTCAAACTACTGAGGACAAATCCAAATCAATCCTAGTAGCCCTGGATTCTCGAAAAGCTTTCGACTCCGTAAGGTGGACCTTCCTTTACAAAGTAATGGCGAAATTTGGTTTTCATGAAACATTTATAAAAGTTATCCAGGCCCTATACGACAAACCTACAGCTCGTATTAAGATTAATGGAGATTTGTCTGATGCTTTCAGACAAATCTGAAAGCATCAGAAGTTGAGGCAAGTTGAGGCAAGCTAATTATGGTCCCATATCGATGAAGATAAAATCTGATTTGCATAGATGGAACCTAATCCCCTTCCTAAGTCTGAACTCAAGAATAAGTTCAGTTAAGATGAACATTCTTCCCCGTTTACTTTACATCTTTAGAAATCTCCCAGTAGAAGTGGATGATAAACAATTCAGAGAATGGGATAAATGGATTTCTAGGTTCATATGGCAAGGGAAAAAACCAAGAATTAAATATAGCACCCTACAACTGAGAAAGGACAAAGGGGGCATGGCTCTTCCCTGTTTAAGACATTACTATTATGCTGCGCAGATAACTCCTCTGCTATACTGGAGTAACAGGGGGTATAAAGCTAGGTGGAAGGAGTTGGAGCTTGGTCTCGTTGCTGATTTCCCTCTGCAGGCTGTAATAGGTGACAAGGGTTTGGCGGATCGATTAGAGAGGATCAATAATCCATGGATAAGCCATACGTTAACTGTGTGGCAAAAGGTTGTGAGATCATGTGGTTTAAAAAAAATGTTGAAACTTTTCAGATGGTGTGCCTTCGATACAGATTTTTCCCCAAATAGAGGCGACATAAGATTTAAGTCATGGATAGAGAAAGATGTCACAACTTACATGTCATTTATACAAAGAAGTGAAATCGATAGTTTCAGATCAATACAGGTCAAACATGGTTTGGAACAGGCTGACTTTTACAGATATCTCCAGGTGCGTCACTATATCAATCAAGAATGTAAATTCAAAGAGTTTTCTGCAGTTGAATCGGAGTTCTTTTTCATACTGAAGTCAGCCCTTACAGTGGAGCCAAGTAAATCCATCTCTGAGTTATATAGTGCCATTTCAGATGCTAAAAATGAAAGCACGTTGTACATCAAAGAGAGATGGGAGAGGGATGCAGGAATTGTACTCTCAGAGGAAGTATGGGGAGGGATCTGGGAGTTCCAGTCTACCTCAACCTGTTCTATGGACTGGAGAGAGCATTGTTGGAAAAATATTATTAGATATTTTAAGACCCCGTATCAGGAAAAATACAAAGGTGATGATAGGCTGTGCTGGAGGCAGTGTGGGGCAAAGAAAGCCAACCACTTTCACATTTTCTGGGGGTGCCCCAAGTTGAGGGTGTTTTGGAACAATATTCACAAATCACTGTGTTCAGTATTTAATACTCCAATGCCTTTTAACTTCACAACCTTGTACCTGGGCCACATTGAATGTCTTAACCAGTCGAGATACACAAAGCTACTGCAGGTGCTCTTGGCAGCCAGCAAAAAGTCAATAACAAGAAGATGGCTATCCCCAATCACACCCACAATGGACGATTGGCACGGAATAGTCCTGGATATTTTCAAAATGGAAAAATTAACATACATGCTAAGAACTAGACTAGACAATTTCTACCAAATTTGGAACAACTGGATAGTACACATTGCCCCTCTGAGAGCTGACTTTGTGTGATCTCACTGGCCCTAATAGCCTGCTTTATGATCGTTGTAGAAAATGTTTAAGACACCCTTCCTCCTCTCATGGTCGAAATCCAAAGCTGTTTTGTTTTTGTTCCCCCTCAGCAATATTGTAAATACTTTCGTTTCTTGATTGTTGTTTTTTTTGTCTTTTTCTTTTGTCTGTCTTACTCTTTTGTCTGCCCACTCTTTCTTCTTTTTCTCCTTCTGAAATGTACACTCTGAAGCAATATTGCCCTTTGCCCCTGTTAAGTGTTGACCTGATGCCATATGTAGTCCTGAAGAAAGCAAGGACACAGAGACACTGGAGATGGAGGGGGGAGGGAGGGAAGAGGGGTGAAAAAAAATAATCCTGGGAACTGCACTTGTGTCCTATGTATGCATAGAAATGATGTTTTTGTACTGCTTTTTCCAAATAAAATAAATATTATTAAAAAAAAAAGAAAAGAAAAAAAGAATTAATTTCAGAAAGAAAGACTACTTGGCCAGCATGATATTGATTAACTAAGGTCACCTTCACACCAGAAAGCTTTACTGAGATTAAAACGAATCCTGCTGCACATTGTCGTAAAAAGTACGCTTCGTTTGGCAGGTGCGAAGCTTCATTCGAATCCTAATGCGCATCAAAGAACCGCATTCTACTCTGCCAAAAAACGGGGGTTTCTCTTCGCTTCCAATCACGCTCGATTTAGATTCGGTGCAGGTGGGAATACAGACCTAATCATAATACTCTCAAATGATTAAAGGTCATTACATATTTATATAAAATATAAGATGTATATAAAATATAAGTGGAAGAAGCAAAGCCAAAGCACCCAGACAACAGATCCAACAGATGTGTCTACGGTGCATTGAAATGAAGTAATCATGAACACATAGCACTATCAGATAACTATGTTTATGGATGGAAAAACACACAGACTTCAGCAAATAGTAAAGAGTAAAGGTCAAGACAAGAGTGGAGCTCAGTGGACATGGATTAAGAGACTAATGTCGATTTTGGAACATGAACAGAGGTTAAGTAACATCAGGCCACTGGCTGTGCATAGACCACTATAAAAAGCTCACTGCATCTCTCCCCGACTACCCCACCAGTTTAGAGTCCCAGAGCACTGACAGAGACCATGGCAGTGCGTCTCCCCCTCTGGTCATTGTTGGCCCTGGCCAGCCTAGTGCTGTACACCTCAGGAGAAATGCCCACCGAAGGAGAAATGGAGAAAGAGTTAATGAAGATTCAGACAGACATGAAGGAACTGAGAATGGAGAGGCTGGGTGAGCAAAAATTTGATCTATTTGATCCTGCAGCGGAAATTCAGTTTTCAGCTTCACCCAGCAGATTTCTGCTCAGGTGGTCAGACTTGAGCACAGGCGGGGGAGCAGTTAGGGGTTGAGTGTCTTGCTCAGGGACACCTCACATTGCGGGGGCCAGGAATCAAACCTGTAACCTTCCATTTCCCAGCCGGCATCTACCCTTTCAGTTATGGCCACCCACAAGCAAACTGTTATGGACAGGTTTCTTGCCTATAAGGGAAAGCATCCGTTTTCAGTCAATGTGGACTACACTACAGTATATGTACCATTATCAACTTATTAGCAGGTGAAGTAGTCTAGAGACTTCGGGCTGAACAAGGGTTTGTTAATTACCAGAATGGTGAAACTAAAATGAACAAAAATGTGGTTGGTAGCTGGTAATACATACAGTATAGCCCTGTCGTGTTTTTGAGGGGCGCTAGCCCCTCCTACAGTATATACAGGTTTAATGTTTAAAAACACCATTGACAATGTTTGTTTTGTCACTAACACAAACATTAAATGCCATAACAATGAACAGAGTTTAATGTTTGTTTTGTCTGTCACTGAGCGAATCGGCATATGCATGTCAGAGGAAAACCTCGGCCAATAAGGGACCACGATTCTTATAAACTACTATTTTGTGATGATAAGGGTTGGTAAAGCGCCCCTCACTTCACACGGGTGTGACTTTTAAAAAGCACTTACAGTACAGTTTGTGCTTTTTCATTGCCGCATTAGTTATTTGGGCACTGTCGCTTTGAACCTTGCACTCATTGCTATTGGATGCCTTGCCTTCAAAGATGGTGTTCTATCTAGGAATTCAATGTTCTATAGATTTGTCATTCTACCGCTGCTGTTACTCTATTCACTGTAAATCCAGTCTGGAAAATACTGTCAGCTGAAAATACAAACGTCCAAATGAGACATTAGTAGTTATTAGTTACTGTGTCTGGGATCCATTTTCAGTCTTATTTAAAACTAAACTAAACTAAATTCTCCTTGGTTTCACTGGGTAAGAGTACCGTAGTCATTCTACTCTGGTGGGAACTGTAATACTACAGTACAGACATAATGATGTTTTTTCAATTTCCCTCAGAAAAACATAAATTCTCTTTCCATGTTTACAGTTATGAAAGAGCGCTTGGAGTTTGCAGAGAAGGCATTGACTGCTATGAAAGGTGAGAGCTTTAATTCACCACCAGACTCCTAGGGACAGATGGAGGTGTACTGTACTTATTCAAAATGAATGAATTCAAGTTTTGTACTGGATTGTGGTTACTGTAGGAGATTATTGATTCATATGGCATCCATTTTAATCATTCTTATTAAGCGCAAAATTCACAAATCATCAGTCCAGATTCAGTAAGGCACTGTTCTGTTCACACAGAGAATAAGGTGGCATTTGCAGTCTCACTGGGAGGAGCTGGACTACAGAAGACCACAACTGGCAACAAAGATCTCATCTACAGAGATGTTCTGACCAATGTGGGCAATGCATACAATACTGAGACAGGTGGGGTGAATATGTTAAGTTTCTAAAGTAGAAATTCAATAAATGCAAGTATAGATGTTGGTGACAGATTGGAAAGTCTATTAGACAACAATTACGATCCTATCTTTAACACAGAAGACGTTTAAACACTGCTGTAATGCCATAGATGTACTGTACTTATGTTTCAGTAAGTCATTCATACACACACACACACACACACACACACACACACACACACACACACACACACACACACACACACACACACACACACACACACACACACACACACACACACACACACACACACACACACACACACACACACACACACACACACACACACACACACACACACACACACACTAAATGATTCCCTCCACTTCCTTAAAAACACAACCAACCCTCTCCTCTCAGGTGAGTTCATTGCTCCGGTTCGTGGGGTCTACTACGTCCGTTTCACTATTAACGGCCCCTCTGACTTCACCATAAGCGGCGTACTCTACAAAAATAATAACCGATTACCGGAACTGATCGCCCACGAGGGGCCGTCTGGTGAGGGCAGCGACACAGCCTCCAACGGTGCTACCCTTCTGCTGGAGAAGGGAGACCGCCTGAATATGGTTCTCTGGCACAACACCCAGATCTGGGACAACAGCAACCACCACAGCACCTTCAGTGGCTTCCTGCTCTTCTCCATGTAAGGACCTTGACTTCCTTCTTTTACATGTCTAATTTAGCCATTTAGACACAACAATGTAGGATGCAAAGTTGGACACGAATGGCATGACATGGACCAGGGGTTCTCAACCCGTGGGTTGCGACCCCTCGGGGGGTCGCCAAATTATTTTAGGGGGTCCCCAAATTATTTTCACGATTTTTCAAAAATAGCAGACCTACAAGCTCATAGCGCGCCACTCGGTGGCGCGCTATGAGCTTGTAGATCTGCTATTTTTAAATAGCTAAATTATAACAATGCTTAAAACACCAAAAGGGGTTCCCGCCCAAAATGGTTTAAGGTTATTGTAGCAGTCAATTTATATTGGGGGTCGGGAGGGGGCGGGGCGGGGGTCCCGAGACGTTGCCAAAGCATTTTCGGGGGTCCCCGGCCAAAAACGTTGAGAACCCCTGACATGGACGACCAAAACCGCATCAGATGGAATACATTAGACATGTATGCTCCATAGCCTAGACCAAAGGGCTAAATCAAATAAGTCAGTTGCAAAGCTTCCGTGTCCTTGTGGCTAGGTTAGTAGCTGTACCCTACATTGTAGGATAGGGTACGGCAATGTAATGCCACCAAGTACCTACAGTATAGTAGATGGGTTACATGGAGTCAGTATGATACCCCATCCACTATGCACAGATCATGGAAGAATAAGACAATCCTAAATTAGTAGCCTGCATACAACCAAACAAGCACTAGTACTTGATCAAATCAAATCCCTTGTATTCTTCTCAAATCCCTTTTGTATTCTTCTCATTCTGACAAAGGCCAGTGGATGAGTCTGACACAGGTGAGGAGATGACCGACGCCATGACAGAGCTGAAGAAGCTTCAGAGCACCATGGCCGAGCTAAAGACCTTCAACCTGCGTAAGATGACCACAATTAAATGTTCCGTGATGATCATTTCCAGAGCTCTAAGCGGAACATCATACTAAAGGACTATGGTTTATCAATTGTGTGCAGAAATGAAAGAGAGAATGGAGGCTACAGAGAACAAACTGAAGGCTTACAAAGGTCAGTTACCTCCACAACTCCACACACACCCTGTGTGTGTGTGTGTGTGTGTGTGTGTGTGTGTGTGTGTGTGTGTGTGTGTGTGTGTGTGTGTGTGTGTGTGTGTGTGTGTGTGTGTGTGTGTGTGTGTGTGTGTGTGTGTGTGTGTGTGTGTGTGTGAGTGAGTGAGTGAGTGAGTGTGTGTGTGTGTGTAAATAACCAATTCTAGAAATGCCTTCCAGTTGTCACAATAAAGTCACACTTTCTAAAATGCTCAAAAATCGGCTATTTTTTAGTAGCCTGGGTTCCAGCCTGATTTGCTGCGTTCCGCGGGTCTGAAATGTCACTTTGCGCGGTGACATTTTCAGATCCGCGGAACGCAGCGAATCAGGCTGGAATACAGGCTAATTTTTT
Source organism: Electrona antarctica (assembly GCF_951216825.1). Lineage (NCBI taxonomy): Eukaryota > Metazoa > Chordata > Actinopteri > Myctophiformes > Myctophidae > Electrona > Electrona antarctica. Next base: position 30,449,100 of record NC_136811.1, on the reverse strand, counting down.
AGTAGTAAACACTAACATCTAAAAACAACACAGACGCTTTCTCGGTTGTATTGGGTTAAACTCACAGCAGTATATAAAGAGGGCAAATTTCACTTATGTGTAAATACACAGTGACAGTGACCTTTAACTCCCAGAGTTAACGGAAGTAACCAGATTTTGCAGTGCATCAGTTGTTTGTTCTTATATTGGGATAACATTCAATTTCACATATTTGACAGACGTAGGTCAGCATAAGGTAGCATTTTCAGCATCACTTGGAGGTGACGGGCTCCAAAAGACGACATCTGGCAACAAACAACTCATCTACCGTGATGTAATGACCAATGTTGGCTATGCATACAATACAAGTACAGGTAAGCACGACATAACACTCACACATTCACAAAGTGAATGGTATGGACGCAGGCGCTCACTTTGCAATTCAGTACTATTTTTTGGGGCTCACATCTTGCATTTCAGCCTATCACTTTTACAATTGGCCGTTAACTACTATTTACACACATAGATCAGCCTGCCTCTTGTTAAAAAACACTCTGTCGTCTCCTCTCCTCCACTCAGGCGTGTTCACAGCTCCGGTCCGTGGGGTCTACTATGTCCGTTTCACAGTAAACGGCCCTACAGACTTCACGATCAGCAGCGTGCTCTACAAAAACGACAAGGAGATCCAGCTGATCGTCCACGAGCAGCCGTCTGGTGAGGGCAGTGACACAGGCTCCAATGGCGCCGCCCTGCTGCTGGAGGAGGGAGACAGGCTGAGCATGAAGCTCTGGCACAACACCCAGATCTGGGACAGCAGCAACCACCACAGCACCTTCAGCGCTTTCCTAGTCTTCCCCTTGACGAGGGCCGAGGAGGCAAGTGGAGCGGAGCATTCTTACGCGGAGCGGTAAAAATGCTGAAAACGGAACATAAAGCTATACACAGACATACTTTGTGTAAAGGATACCTCATACATGCCCAAAGACTGATGTTTGCTCAAGCTGGCCCTGGATGCAGAATGCATGAGTGTTCATTTAACTCTTTAGGAGTGTAAAAATGTAGCCAAATGTACAAGTCACAATGGATACATTAACAAAGTTATGTAAGGATCCACCAATAAAACAAATACATAAACACAGCGTTCCGAGTCATCTGTGTTATACTGCATATAATTACACACACAGTGGTAAAGTGCTGCAGAGGTTGTGGGTTTGAATCCACTGTGGTGAATCTGACTTTGTCGAGCGTCTATATACGAAAACAATTGACCCGGGCTGGGTCGTCACCTGGGACTGTTTGGCGGGAGGAATAGGACGAAGGCTCTACGTAGCGTCATCTCGGTGGGGGCTCCTCACTGGCAGGTGAGTCAGTAGAATACAACAGCAGTGACAAGTGTGTGGGGAGGAATCAAATTGGCATACAGACTAAATGGGGAGGGGCCGCACACAAAAAATTACCTGTGATCTCAACACAAAAAGCTGAGCACAAATAATAATCAGGTGAACAATCACATCACATTTAGTTAATATTCGTCAGGTATATTACCAGTAATTACAGACTAAAGGGCAAGGTCGCATGCACGTGCCATGTATGGAGCGTGTCTTAAGTGTACAGGGTTTGATGCAGTTGCGTTTCCAGGAATTACATTTTGGGCAGACAAGATGTGTTAATTGTCGTCTCCCCGCGCACAATCGTAGCACTAAAGGTTTTCAAAGAGATATACCTGCCAGACGAGTAGGATACAAAGGCTGAAAGGCATGCATTTACATTCCAATGGGTGATTGAGTGTTGCGCTCTACCGCAACAGCCAATCAGCTGTCCACTAATAGTTCTCAGGTCTTGTTTTTGTCCTCTCTCTTTTCTCATTGTATGGATTTTGGCCAGGCCAGAAATGGATTTGGACGGACGCCTGCCCTCGCCTTATTGTAGATACGCCTCTGGTTTGATGAGGGCCCAGGTAGGGCCGGGGCTTAATGTTCGGGCCCGTTGAGAACTCTAGTTTTCGCCAGCTGCGGCTGCACAAATAACTTTGGGGCGGGCCCGTCTAGAGTTTAAATGGACAGGTATCAGTCAAAAGGGAGACATCGAAGAGGAAGGATGGATGGGGGAGGATCAACATTGAATGTCAGAACAGGTTCTGACATATATCCATATACTAATATTGATGACATCAGGGATCTCCATATATGGGCTTAATTGCGACAGCAGATCGCATTTACTATGATCTCTGATTTACTATCTTCCCTGATGATGACAAAGTGATGTCATGAGACCTGGGCACATTATATGGGGGCTTTCCCCATGTATGGGGATTTTGAGCGATACGCTGACGGCCAAAAAACGCACGATTCCATAGTTAACTGAGACCTTCGGTCGCAATTATGGTATTGGTCTGCACTCTTACCCCCTCAACAGTGCATCTTCTCAATTACACAGTTTTGAGAGCACGTCAATAAAAACAACCTGGTCATTGATTTACACATTCCAATAAATATTACTATAATAACCTGTAGCCCATCTGTCTCAAACTGCATAGTTGGTATAGGGCTATATACAGACCTATAAGCTTACAGACAGACATGTTTTGGAAAAAGTAGTCATTGCACATCATGAAATGACATCATAGGCTATCAATAACTGTGTATATATTGTACACACACAACACATGCAAACAAGGAGGTTATCCAGTTGACTTGGGGATAATATATGATAATTATAACCAGCAGGGGGCAGTATAACACTACTAGTACATTAAGAGGATTCAGTTCTTCAAAACCATTTTGAATTCAAATTAATTGAATTAATTAAAACCTTTTTACTTGAATCATTTGTATATCCTTCTGCATTATAACATTATTGGACAAAGATGGTTGTGATTTTCATCCACTACGGGTAATAAAGCACATTCCCAGCAGCCCCACTATACAAATTGATCGATCGTACAATAATCCACATCCATGGCTACCATGCATGTACAGGTACAGCCACTGCCAGTCTGCTACCATTTAGCCACAAAATAGCTTCACTAGAAGAGTAACAGTGAAACTGCACTGATAGGAGGCAGCCCTAGATAGTGGACTGGACTCACCTGCAGAACTTGAAGAGGATCTTCTCAAAAACCAACACTGGGCCGGTGCTTCCGAGGATGGTGAGTGGCTGGCCAGCAAACATGGAGTACGCTACACCCGTCATAGACGCCCCGAACAGTGACTCTATAGCACTCTGAGTGAGAGGAGGAGTGGAAGTTAACAGTGACTCTATAGCACTCTGAGTGAGAGGAGGAGTGGAAGTTAACAGTGACTCTATAGCACTCTGAGTGAGAGGAGTGGAAGTTGTTGGGTGAAAAACCTTAAAGCTGGTTTCCTGCACAAGAGCTGACATTTCTACCACTGAGCTAATAGAACGCTAGAACCCGCCTGCCTGCCTTGAGTCAGATCCTGTGTGTAGGTAAGACATGACCTTTGACACAATCTAAATGTCTCAATAGAAGAGCAGGCAGACAAAATACAACCACCTCAATTGTACAAGTTATTGTATACTGTTCCGTACAGATTGGACAAATTAACAAAACATGTTAAAACCTAAGGCCCAAACCACACCAATGCAACTAGTCGCAACTGCATTTTATAACATTTTATAGGAGTTTATAACTCCTTGCAACAAAACAGTTTTAAAGACATGCCACACGAATGCAACTCCTAGCAACTGCCATTGGGGATAATGGTTGCATGCAACTACATGCAACTACTGGTTGCAAGGAGTTGCACGGCGAATCATTGATGTGGTTTGGGCCTTAGAGCAGTGGTAAAGTGTATAGATTTTTAGTGTTCTTTCAAGATCAGTCAATTTAAAATACCAGATAAACATGTAGTAGGAATCTGTTTTGTTGGCATTCATTCACAGGACATAATGGAGTAATATTAGTTAATTGTATGTCAATCAGTGCAGATAGCAGATGAGGTCTTACTATATCTCCTTTTGTGGCCTCCCCCAACAGCCCTCCAAAGGTGATGACGGGAGACATGCAGGCGCAGTACAAGAAGAGGACAGATGCCAGACACTGAAGACTGAGTGCATCTTTTATGTCACTCAGCAGGAAAGGGACCTTCCTCTTTACATCATTCACCAAACCACCAAATATCCTGAGAGAGATTGAGGTAAACAGAGAGATAAGACATTGGCAACATCCAATTGGTTATTATTTATTTGCGATGCGCTTGTATTTTCGCAACACTCTTGTAGAGAATTAATTTACGAGAAAAACATAAAAAGCGTGTGCGTGTGCGTGTGTAATGTCACACCTCCCAGTCCTCTGCAGCTCTGGTCCTGCATGGTCCTCAAACTCCTTGATGCTGTCAGATGTGCAGGCGGAGCCGTTGGGGAGGGCCGGTAGCTTCCTTTTCTCCTGCACGAAGCAGAAGGCAATCAAAATGAGGAGATTACAGACACCCAGTTTCTTTTCTGTATTCTTTTTGAACATGCCTAAAGACTTCACACCTGCGAGGGGACACTTTTGGGGGGCTCGATGCGGATGGTGGGGTCCCACTCCCCCGGGGGCAGCACAGTCACCTGGTCCAGGAACTCATCGATGCCAGACAGAAGGTCAATCCGGTCCTTGGCCTTGTAGGCCACATCGTGGAAGATCTACCACCGGACAGATGCACAATAAATATACTGTACCATCACCAGCTATCACAAACGTTCATTCATACTGGAACAACCAGTGACAACATATACAGTTTAGGTATATCCATTTTGGAAAATGTTCCGATCTCTGATTGATTCAATTTTAATTCTAAACAATAGGTGTCCTGTAAAATGCTAGGTTATGATGAGATTTATAAGAAAAGGAGTAGCTAGCCAACAATCTCTCAGTCATGTTTAGAGGTGAGATTTCAAATGGTCGAGAATCGAGATGGTAATCAAATCATGTAATCAAATTACTGTACTATTAAAATCATGTTCATCATTGTTAGTTTATCCATATGTAACTAATAGGTTACAACAACTCAGAGCATTCAACCAAATGGATCCTTGTGGTTACATTTGTACACTCAGGGTTTTACATTGTAGACAGAACAATAACACAGCCTGTCCTTTGAGGCTGTGGTCAAACTAACCTCATCTGTCATGAGAGTAGAGATGGAGCGGCCAATCTCATGGTACTGGGGCCCCTTCCCAAAGGGTCCCAGCAACAGGAACAGAAACCTGGGGCCACACAGAAGGTCCAATGAAACAACATACCATATAAACCGTATATTCCAGCATACCATGTACACAGTAAAATCCTCAGTGAGAGTCTACAAATGTATCTTTGTGTGTATGTATCTGTATATATGAGCATTTGTACACACTGATTATCACTGAAGAATTTACTGTTTATAGCCTATACAGGTTCAAAACATACAAGTCCAGTATCATGTTCTGTCATAACAATGGATAAAAGAGTTTAAAGAAATGATGTGACATGAGGTGCTACCTGGTGGGAACAGGGACCTCAGTGAGGCCGGTGAGGAGCACAGCAGGAGCCAGTCTAACGAAGGCTATGATTGGTCGATCCAGGAAGTCCACCTCCCCTACCAGGACGTTGGAAGCCTCAGCTCCTGGAGGGATCTTCTTCATGAAGTTCATGTCCACCTGCAGCGGACAAACCATTACAGATGATACCAACTCGTCTTTACATTACCAAGACCGCAAGAGAAACGATTTGTTTCCAAAGTCAGTTCTCAAACATGCAACGCTCTATACTGGGCTAATATCAAATTCGGAATCAACTTTTTTAACTTTTTATGTGAAAGAGAGGGTGGAATCAGGGATGTTTTTTTCTGCAAAATCGCAGCATTTACAGTTACAAGGAGTTAGAATAGAGAACGAAAGAATAGAGCAGGAACAAAGAACATAATAGGACAACACAGTCAAATCAAAATATACAATTGAACAATTATACATAATTGGGAATTATTTAATTGTAGTGCAATTGGATCAGATAAGTACTCTTCATTGGCCGGATCTTAAAGTAAATTAGAGCAATGCACAAACTACAGGGGGAAACTGTACATTGACATTCCACTAGCTCCATGTGTGGAATTCATAGGATACAGCATATCTATATAAAAAACTGATCCTTTTTGCTGTGCAGTCATAATATTAACATGTCTAGAAAAAGCTTATAAGGTGAAGAGAAGTACAGAATGGAATATCTAGTTTCCCACGGCCTCTACTGACCAAATCATTTCACAGGGGACCAACTAAAGATTTAATCCTTGTCAGTTCACATGATTAAGGGACAAAGATGTGGGAATGAATGCTTAATGCTCTACATTATGTCAGGGGTTATGATTTCATGATGTTATACCCTGCTCAGTTTCAGGGCACCCGTTACAGAGAAGTTGCAGAATCACGACAACGCTAGGTCTGGTGATGCAATTGCCAAGGCGCTGGTCGGCTCTGTGGGGGATCGCGACTACATATATGCCCATATTTGGAGATCCCTGATGATGTCACGAGGCATGACCATATATGTAGGCATGGGTGACGCATCGAACGAACGAACGAACGAACGAACGAACGAACGTTTTCATAGTAAATGTGACCTATGGTCGCAATAACACAGCATTTCTAAAAACAGCAGCCTGACAAGAGCAAGCTCTTAGAAATGACTAAAACGATGACATATGTACAGTATGTGCAGGATTTCAATTTCTTGGGGAGGCTGGTAAGATTGTATACCCACTACCCGGTCAGCCATTTTGGCAGGTAGGCAATCGTTTGGGGATGTTACCCTATTTTAAATAAGTAAAGGATGTGTTGTTGTCCTGGTATCTGTAGTGTGTATCTGATCAACACTGCCATCGAGAGGTCCATGGGGAAAGCAATGTGGACAGACACCTGCCGAGTGCCGATTTGACACTGGCTTGATGACAGTAGACTTTGTGAGCAGGCATTACCATTAGTGTACAACTACAAAGCATACAGGCCATACATATCAATGACACTAATCTCTTTAAGTAGCTTGCTTCAGTATAAATCAGGTTTTACGGCCAGGCTGCTGTTACTACAGACTATTTTAAACCACACATACTATTGTACCTGGAAGTACAAATTTTACTTTTTGAACTGAGATTAACCGAGAAGTAATAATAGCATAACATGTAAGAACAATAACACCCATGGGATCATGGTTCCACATTGCATAAAACCACAGCTTTGTACAGTAGCAAAACAGCAATTACAACACAGTACAGCTTCCTATTATGGTACATGATGGGATCAGCAGCTTAATGCAGTAATCACACCATCTGCCAAGCTGTCGTGGAGTCCACTTTCGCATTTCAAATATGTAATTTCCTTGAGTCAAAGTTGGTACTGTATGTATGCTGAGAGGAAGGTGCACATTCCTCTTGCTCATTTGATCACATTAATCTGAGCCGTGAACTTGTGATGTCTAAGAAATTATTTTTCTAGCCGTTTCAGTCTATTTGCTCACACGGGATTTCCGTAGGGGGACTTTAATTTACCTTTAAAAAGCAGGAGTGCACCATCCTTCCCTCCCACTCACACCATCAACCATCCTCAAGTATAACGCAAGCAACGACACAAAATCAATATCATCACTAAATAATATCCACATCAAGGTCACATGTTCACTCAAAAACAAAGACATAAATTCAGACACTTCACCACAACACATTGATTGATCCAGTCAGTGACTGACAAGGGGACAGACTTACAGCAGGCCTTTTGGTGGCCACTCCCAAGGAACCACAACTACAGTGGCAGTCCTGCCGAGAAACCGAACTAGACTTCATCTCCTCTCAACCAGCACAGCCAAAGCTGTTCATTTTACAGCTGTTAAGCATATGTCATATTTTTTTTCAGGCACAATTTGGGCAGAGAAAGTGAATGAGAAATGCCCCGCCCAGCCCCTTCCTCTGTGTCTGTTCAGAGGACTCTGGTTACTCTGGGAAGTCCCCAGGTGTGAACAGAATGAGAATGACATTGTGTAACCCTCCCTCCACCTACACAGGCTGTACACAGGTGTTCAACTTGTGTTTATGTGAAATTCCACAGTAAACTCTTTTGGAATCAAGTCTCTGTCTGTTTCACCGCCTGAGGCAGGAGGAGATCAGTGACTCTTGGGTGAATCAATGTGTCAGTAAATTTTGTTCATTGTTCTAGTCAGTGACATATGATACAAACAAATATGTCTTCCTGTAATATTCATGACACTCGACCCTTTACTGTGGATTGTGTATAATTTAGCACAGCTACATCATACCTATTGTCATCACATCTTCATTAGCCAGCAGGTATGCTGACCTCGTAGCCTGATACTCGGCCTTAATCTGCATTTCGTTTCATTCCATTATTCAGTCTGAAAGCCCTCTGAGTGCAGCTGTTTTCTGAGATGGGGGCGTGGCCAAAGTGGGATTCTTTGGCGATTGGTTCATATTCTGTCAGATTCTGCCGGTCCCGATTGTGCCAGTTAGATTTTCAACCGAGAAAACCTTGCCTCACCAGACCCCGAATGTGAGGCTAGCGATTCATTTTCAGAAAAAATGGCTAATATATACTTTGTACAACCGTGTGGCTTGCTGAATATTAAAGTGAATAACTTCAACAAGCAACACAATCATCAATAGCTTTCTAACTATGTAATTTAGGGACTAGTGTACAGTAAACAATAGTAAGTATCAGAATCTATTTTCAATCCACATTCAAAATATTGTATAATATACTTTGTCACACAACTGTGTTGCTCACCTAAATAACTGGAAAGCTAACAACACATGCAAAGAAGTACAGTGGAGGCTAAGAAGATGAAGCTGAAAGTGCTTTTACCTTGCTGAAGTCTACAGTGCTGTTTTCCGTGCTACCACCATTGCCTCCATTGATGCGGTTTTCACTGGGTTTGCTGTTCTCCAGGTTCCCAGGGGCCGACTGAGGAGATGCCAACAGACCTGGGAATGCGGGTCATTGTGTTAATGGTAGGATCAAAAACCTGTGCCGTGATCATCAAGCATGACTTATTGACAACTGATAACATGGTTTTCAGATTCAAAATCACAGAAAGAACAGAGGCAAGTCATCATTCTGGTGTGTTATTGTGAAAAATATATTTGCAATAACATTTGTTTAATTGAAAAGGTTACACAGTATGGCTTTAACACACACATTTGCATGTATACAGAAACACATATGAGTGCAACATACCTTGCACTATACACAAAAAGCCTGTGTTAGTTCATCATAGCATTGCAAGCTATAGTTAGCATTTAACACTATTATATTGTAGGCACTGCCTATGTCTTGTCTAAAATCTATAAAATATATGATTGGTATTGTTCATTAAATTGGGTATCAAAGCCAGAACTTCTCCAAGATGTGAGCCATGCATTCTATACCCTCTATATGATTTGCAGACTGTTGATTTTAAGATTTCTGGCTTGGGCTGACTGGAGCATTGTTAGATTATGAAGTGTGATGCTAAAATAAGATTGGTGGTCTGAAGGACCTGAAGGGTGTTCCTTTAAACCTTCTTTTCAAGATGAATGGTCCCGGCGATTAACCTTGAGAAACTACAGACCCAGTCCAGACCCAAAGGAGCACTCTCACTCACATGTTACCCCAGTGTTCACGTGACCACACAGACAGACAGAACCCTACACCACCCACATCACTAATGCTGATTACGTTGTTCTCATGTTACTGTCTATAAGAGCAAAGGGGAGGACTCTTAAAAGTCACACTGCACGCTTACCAATGTCTCAGGAGGAGTGTTCTCTGTGAACATGATATCCTTCATCAGCACATGATAATAATGACCATAACTGGATAGTTAATATTTACTCAGAACATATCGCCATCCCTGGCAAAACCTTGGTAAACCAAAGTAACTCAGTACTTGTGAGTCATGAGACAAGTCAACACCTTTGGTTAGGCACCTCTAAAAATCAATAATAAATAGAAGGGAATGACCATGCAGAAAATTCTAGAGTTAAATTTACTCTCCGGACTTTACTGTGCAGAGATCAGTGTGGGTCAAATGAAACGTCTGCTGATGCTACGAAAACGTGGGCCTAACTCAGAATAGAAGAGAACAGAATAGAATAGAAGCGTCAGCAAAAGATTAGATTAGAGAAAGGGGCTTGTGACCACACTCCACAGGAGAGGGAGTTGAGGGACAATCGGAACATGGAGTTGAGGCCGGGTGAGGATTTAATGTTCAAGGTTGCCCTTGGGCAAGGCACATAACCCCAGTTGACCCGGTGGAGCTGCTCAGTGGCCATCAGTGGTTGAAACGTGACTGTGCCAGAAAGCTCCCACGTGTGAAAGTGTCTAAGTGCATGAATGAGAAATGCGTCTGCACATACTTGAAACTGGATCTGTGTTATTATAGTAGTGGTGTTCGCTTCATAGGGGCTTATAAAGCCTTTCTAAACTCTATGTAAACTGCGACGAGATTAGTTAGTAGATGGGAAATGTGAAAGGTTGCAACTGGATCTGGTGATGGTGACCTGATCAGATCAGATCATGTCCCTTTACCAGAAACCCAACAGCTGTGCTGTTTGTGAAACAAGCTTCTAAATTATGTGAAGCCGTCTCCTTAACCACCCCCCCTCTTCTTCCCTTCTTGTATTTCTTGGGGAAAATGACACGATGGGAACTATGCACAAAAACGAATTTCACCCACTTTTTTACTTGTGAAAGTGATGTGACAATAACGTTTATCCTGATACTGAAGTTGCGGAGGGCAAAATACCGTATAGTACTATTGACCACAGAGGGAGTAATCTTGTTTACACACACGCACACGCACACGCACACACACACACACACACACACACACACACACACACACACACACACACACACACACACACACTCACACACACCTTGTATCTAGAGCGCTGCAATAAAAGCAAGGATACCATGCTGTGCTATGTGATGTAGGCAGGATATTTGCCTTGCTGAGAAGAGGGAAGGTGGAGATCTACTCGAGATTTGGCCTGCTGGTCTTCAGACGAGTCGAGCTTTAGCTCTTCCTCCTCCCCGTCCCCCTTGGGGGGGGGAACCACCACGTGGGGGATCCTAGTACCTTCACCTTGCTCCTGGCACTCCTCACCCTCCTCAGACAGATCCTCAAGTATGGAGGAGTGACAGGCGCTCAAAAGGGGGGTGTCAACAGTGTGTCTTGGAGGGGAATCATGGAGGCGACGAGCTAACGGGGGTGTATTCTGGGGCGTGCTGAACGGGGAGGCGGATGGGGAGTAGAAAGAGCTGGGAAGGAGGTGAGCGAGGAGGCCAGCTCCCCCGTACACCGTGGTGACTCGTGGAAACAGAGGGGGGGTGGCGGTGTGGTAGGAAGTGACAGGACAGGACAGTCGTCGGAAGAGAGAGGTACGGGAGGACAAGAGAGCTTCCACTGAAGGGGAGACTGAGGAGAGAGAAAGGGAGGGAAGAGAGTATAGTACGGAGGACAGAAAAGAGCATCAGAAGAAAAAAGAAATGTGGTTGAACACAAATAAAACTATTGATTGGTGGAATGGTGATCATGCCGTTTTTAAAAAACACATTTCCCTGACAGGACAATAAAGTCTTGAAATGTTAGCCGAGGTGTCAGATGTAAGAGGAAAGGGGACAGTTGGTATTAATGGTATATTATTATTGCTGTTATTAATTATATTAAGTATAAATAAGGAGTGCAGATGGTGAGTTAGCTAGAAAACAAATGAACACCAAGGCTCACCATGCAACCAGGTCAGTAAGAACATGGCATTTAGGGATTTAGGAATATAGAGCATTCTAACACATTATGTAACAAGATTCTCTTTTCCTTCCACATACTGTCCTGGGACACACATGCGTGTACACACTATGCACAGACAATTGCGGTTTGACTACTAGAGAACTAAGCGAATATCATGTTATGCCACGTTTCACACGTTTGGGATTTCCATACGCTACAGCTCGGTTTCAGTTTCTCAGAACATAATTTGGGCCCTGCTAGTGCTAGTGCTCAGGATACATACATACACCTTCCGACGACCAAACCTTTCTTCGGAAATAGAGATAGAACTACAAATTGACGTCATTCCGAGCATCGGAAGGGCAGTACCAGAACTTTTCCTTGGAACCTGTGCACCTCGAGATGTCTTGACTCAATATGCACTTTACTAACCCTGAGTTGTGGAAACCAATGGGAGGAGCAAGCAGTGCTGCTCTGGATTAGTCACGCTGAGGTGGTGACACTGGAACCAGATGCAATTAAATCAACACCACCATTTTAACCAATTAAGACGTATTTTATACTTTCACAAATGATAAATAAATAAATACATACATACAAACAAACAATAAAATAGCTGATCAACATGCTCACATTGTGAGCTAGATGATCTGGGTGGGCCTCCTTGCTATCTTCAAAAAAACTAAAACGAGTCCAACAAATGTTCAGCATATGGAAGGTTCTGGGTTTCCCTTTGTAGTTGAAAAGAGCCATAACAGTGCTGAATGCCATAATTCCACAGCTAAATGACAGGTTGCAAGCTGCAACTTCAACAAGTTAGTCAACAAATTAACAAACCGGTTACAAAATCTGTTACAAGGCTGCACAACGTTAGCAGCAGCAAAGACAGACCTATGTCGTTTGCATTACCGTATAAAGGAAGAAAATATAAATTAGTGGTCAATAGACACACAGATGACACTCACTAGTCACAAGACATTAGACGGTTATTTACCAAGCTGACTCCACATATTATCAGAGAACAGGCATGGATTAGTTTAGTCTGTTAGAATAGGTGCTGACCAAAAGCACTTAATAATTAAAAGAATGTCAGTGGTTCTCAAAGTGGGGTCCAGCGACCCTTCAGGTCATATGGTGTTCATCAACATCATGCGAGTGTTTATGTATTCTTCATCATCATCACATAATCCCACATCTACCCACACACCACCTTACGCCTCTCACTGAGGGGTCAGTAAAAGGGTTAGGCATTGGGGATTGAAGGTTAATAATCAAGCAAAGAACTTTAGAGAAACGTCTGTCTTCAATCCAAAAACACATTGCAGCCAAAACAAGAGGATGTTGGTACCAAGCGACACATGTCAACTGAATGGCATGCATCAATCAGAGTCCTGTTTGTCCTGTCCTTTTGTCTTATCACTGTTATCTCAACAATAGGCATGTTGCATTTTTTTGACTGACCCCACACCACTTTCATTGGATAATATGGCAGAGGAATGACCACAGTTGAAGGAAAACCGGCATCATTCAAGTATAATAGTACACCAAACATCAAATATCAATGTCAATTTATCAGTTACCATTTCTAAAGTGCAGCATTTCACACCAATGTCCCTCCTACCAAGTACTGATGAGAATGTATATCAGGAACAATAACGACTTCATAGTGACATTACAGTAAAGTGAGAAGAGCTGTGTGGCCTCACCGTTGCGTTCCAGTAAATGGGGGTCAGAGTGTTTCTTGCCTATGTCGGCGAAGGAGCGCACCAATGGGATCCGGTTACTCAACTTCTTCTCATTCTGGTGGTGGTGGCGCTTCAGCATGACCTCCTTCACCTTCTCCTTCATCCCCTCCTCTAGCTGGCCAGACGCAAGCATGTTGTCAATCAGCATGTCTGAGGGCACAGGGGCGAGAGACACCTGAGTGTGAAAAGCCTCATTTACTACATACATCGCCCGCTGAAAAGAACAGATTTACATTTTGTATTGCATTTTTCATGGTAACAATTTTGTTAGAGACTGAATTATATGTAATTGCGTGATTCTCGGGGGGAAACAGATCACACTTACATAATGTGGCCGGGCGCAATGAAAACACGTTGTGATTGTGAGACGTTTGAGAGGGGAAAAAGCAGGGAGGCAGTATAGTGTGTACAATACAGAAAGACCTGCAGTTGTCTGATATAATGTAGCAGTTATTAATACTGCCGTTTTGTCATCTGTTGCACTGACCCGTGTCTGCAGTACTGACCTGCCATCTATTCAATGGTGTTATCTCTCATGCACTAACCCAGAGTGGTGTTAGTTCACATGCACAGACACCAGTGCCTGGTTGCAGTACTACTGACCTGCTATCTCTTCAATGGTGTTGGCTCTCATGTCCAGCATGACAGTCCCATTGAGAATACAGCTGCGAAGTTCAAACAGGCTGTGCAAGGACAGCGTCGCCACATAGGGTTTACTCCAGCGCTCACCACAGTCTTCAACGTCCTCCTCAAACTTTAGCCACCTGAAATGCATGCACACAAGTCAAAGTCAAAGTCGCACGATTAGTCACAGACGTTACCGCAGTGAAATTTGTTCTCCGCATTTGACCCATCTCTTGGAACGGTGAGCCGCAGCGTGCGCCGTGCTCGGGAATCATTAGTTGATTTCACCCCCAATCCAACCCATTGATGCTGAGTGCCAAGCAGGGAGGCATTTGGTCTCATTTTTACAGTCTTTGGTATGACCCGGCCGGGGATCAAACCCCGACCTCCCAGTTTCAGGGCGGACACTCTAACCACAAGGCCACTGTCTGGTCATGCATCAATATTAGAATTTAATCAATGCCAGATCTTCGGGTCTGATGCCAATCTTGAGAGTCCCAAGACTCCCAACCCAGGAATACACCATATTCACATGGCAGCCATTTTGCACTTTTGCAAGTCATACCCAACCCGCAAATACGATGCAAATGACCGCTGTGTGAATAATGGTCAATTACTGATGATGTTTTGGCCGATAGTGTCAGAACATTTTGTAATCAATTTGAAAAACTTTGATTCAATTAAAGTTTCTATTTGAGAGCAATTAACTAACAAAAATAAAAAAATATAACCTTTTAATAAATATCGTTGCTGTCGGGAAGAAACCACCAAACTCCAAAATGTTCATTTTTCAGGAAATGAAAAATATAAATTTTTAAGGAAATGAAGAAAACCTAATATTTTCGAAACAATGCAATACTGCCTCATCAAAGTTGGTGTTGTGACTTTAGATATTGTCAATTACTTGCATGAGAAGGAGGGAGGTGGTGGAGTTAGCCATTTACAGATAGTTTGAGGGTCCAATGGAGTTAAGAGGTTTTGTTTGTCCAATGCGTTTTTTACTACTTTCCATTGGTTCAATATTTTCAAAACACACAGACAGGTGTTCAATGATTTATGGAAAAATCCAAAACCTCAACAATTTAGTTATGAGGTGTCCTCCCGACAGCAACGATATATTTATTAAGTGTATATATTAAACTTCTGTTAATATATGTAATGAATGGGCCTGGGCCATGGCTCAGTGGTCCAGGCACCTTGGCTGGCAATCCAGTCTGGCAGTGTGCCGCGGGCTCGACTCCCGATCCCGACGGCCCTTACTGCATGTCTTCCCCCCCCCATTTCCTGTCAGCCTACTGTCTGTCCCTCCATAAAAAAATAAAGGCGAAAGCCACAAAAAAAACATAAAAAAAAAAAAAAAATGAATGTAATTGAAAATAATTGAAATAATAAATTAACATTAATTATACAATGAACAAGCATTACAAGTAAATATATAAATTAAACGTTATTTTTTATTTAACCACCAGAGATACCAGTATGAGAGAGGTAAGAACTTTATTGATACAAGGAAAATTCAGTCGTCTTAAGTCCTATTAAGAATTAGAACACAGCCAATCTACAAGCTCACCACAAGCTTTTCACTTTTTGATTTTGTTTAGAAATGTTCACCTAGAATCAGGTTTAAAGTGGTTAAAAGTTGTGACACATCAGCTACGTAATTGCTGATACTGAATTGACCAATGTTGTTTTAACAAAAAAAGTCAAATAATGGCACGTATATCGGTTGGGCTCTAATCAATAACTACACACTGATACAAACAGATTCTGGCCTGGAATCAGACTAAAATGTCCCCTACAAATTACTAGGTATTGTATTGATTTTACCAAAAACAAAGAAATCTTTGTTTTTAGCTGGATTGAAATAGCCGCCGACCTAAAGCCAAGAAACGGGTCAGGGAAAAGGTCTGTGTCAAGCCATGTTTCTCCATACCGGGCCGTCTCCTTCCAATCCTGTATGCATCCGTCTCTGAAGGACAGCTCGTCTAGCTCGGTGAACAGGTCATGGGGGATGTGCTCCTCATCATCATCCTCTGTCCCAAGGATGAACTGTACTCTCTGGGAGGGTGTGTCTGAAGAGAGAAGCATAGGAATACTACTGCACATAGAATAGATGCTGGACAATGTGATTTAAAAGCATCATTTGGACAGATAGACCAAATTTTTATTCAATAATTCTGTATCGTTACCTCGAAAGTTTATCTAGATTACTTCGCTGAATCATATTAAAAGATGTTATATTGTGGGGTAAGCATATTATTTCCGATGTTAAAACCATTAAAACCAGGAAAGTATCTGTGTCATTTTAGTTACAAATAAGTTAATATAGCATCACAATAATTTGAACCATTATTTTATACTTTGGCTTGTACCTCTGCTATTTCATTTTATCGTGAAAACTCTTTGAATAGCCTATCTAGTTTCAATGCATTTTTTAAACTCAAATATTTACTTCTGGGGTCCCTGCCACAAAATATTTTGAGATGGGGGTCCGCGGCCAAATACATAATAATTTTGGGGGTCAGTTGACATGAAAGTCTTAAGCACCACTGATTTCAGGAAAACTAAGATATTTCATATTTGTAGACTCAGCCTCAGGTTTTAATGGGTTAATGAATGCTTCAGATGTTTTTTGTCTTATCAAAGTGTCCTTGAGCAACTGCTTTTATGCTGTGCTCAAACTAGCAGCTACAAAAGATACAAAACTATAAAACACTGCAGGACCGCAGCATATCTGTGGCGTGTGAGTCACATACTGTATGTGAGATAGCATGAGTCGCTGTTGAGGTGTTGTGCAACACGCTCCTTGACATCAATCGAGCATGTTGTCTGATGAGCAAGACAAATGTAAAGGGAAAAGGAGCTTGGGTTTAAAAGAACGGGGAACCAGAACCTGATGGCAATAATGATGTTTCCCCCATTACAAGCAGGAATTGTTTGAGGAGAGAATGTGAGTGGAATTGCAAATCAATCCTATCAATCCTAGTATCCTTTTTCTGGGCATGTCATAATAGGAAAACATTCAGTGAAAATGGGTGAACATTTGGCAACAAACTGTGTATCTACAAGCTCACATCACATCATGTTGCAGTGTGTTGTGAGCTTGTAGGGGCGGCTTGTAGGGGCGGCGGTGGCTCAGGGGTAGAGTGCCTGGATGGTAACCGTAAGGTTGCCAGTTCGAACCCAGGCTCCCGCAGAGTTACTGTCGAAGTGTCCTTGAGCAAGACACTGAACCCCTAATTGCTCCCGATGTGCTAGTTGTTTCCGCTGCCATCGGTGTATGTATGTGTGTGTGAATGGGTGAATGTAATGCACAATCTCTGTAAAGTGCCTTGGATAAAGGCGCTATATAAATGCACCATTTATTTATTTATTTATTTGTAGAGTGGGCATTTTCAGTCAAGCTTTTTGGTGTAGAGAGGGACAAAAGGAGTGTCATGTAGACTCCTGGGAGTGTAGATCTCTGGTCAACAAAATATATAGGGTTCAATATTGGTTAATAGCTTGTTTTAATTTATTTTTATAAACGTATAGAAAATGTAGTCACAAATACATTAATAAAAAAGTACAGATAATTTCCATCTTTCATTTATTTGGTGTCTAAAAAAGTACCGATAATTGCTATTTCATTAATTTGGTGTCCAATGATGAATCTTTTCAAAGCTAAAGTACAGTTTTAAATAAAAATCTAAATGTGAAAGTGGTTCCAAATCACCTGTAGATATACAACATAAGTTAACCAATCCTGTATTCAGATGAACATGACAATGCAACTTGCCCTTCTTGGGGACAACTATTCCAGGGACCAGATTGGACCTTTATGTGTCTCTAACAGAGTGTACAAATGGCACAAAATGTACCTGTAACTGTAAGGGTACATTTTTGGTTCCATTTTGTAGACTGAGGTCCCCAAGATAAAAATCACATGACACAAATTATCAAACTGGGGGTTTTTGGAGAGAGAGAAAAAAAAAGGTTGAAAATCTCTGCCATAAAGCAACCTGCAAAAACTGCTTCAGTCGTCCTACTTCTAATTGTGTTTGAATACATGTACTCCAGGAAGGAGGAGGTGGGTGGCTCAACGTTTGAGTCAAATGTAACTGTAGGTGAAAGTACTGAATGTACCGTAGGTCGGGGACTCTCGTCCATCGTCCTTGTCCGATTCGCGCTCCCTTCTCTTCTTGTGGTGCTTGTGTCCGCGGTGGCGATGTCTTCGCTTGCCTTCTCTACCCAAGGGGACGTGGACACCGACATACACCGCTCTGTGGCCTGGGACAAGAGGAGACAGAGAGCGACGCTGGATATAACAACTGTTAAATTATATGCAGCTGCCCACAGATTGCGTGCGTGCGGTTCCTTGTTCCCTTGAGATTAGAACAAGTGAGTTTAGAGAACAAAGACAGTGGCCATCTTTCATCCAGAGGACGGAGACAACAGAAGACTTAAAAAGGAGACGATGGGACATGCAGGCTCCTCTATGTAAACATTATATAATTGCTGGTGATGGTATCCCTCACTTTTCCTACTGACGTCAATTGAGATGGTAGAGATAGATTGCAGACAGTGCAGTAGTACATACCTGTTCATACATTGTATCTTATACTTCAACATTAAAATAGTTATAGTTGCAACTTAAAGATTTGGAGCCTAAATAGATTCAGTTTTACCAATAATGCAGCCATTTCTTTATTCCCTTGCCTTCAACTATTACTATTATTACTAGCAGCCGCCAAACATGTATCATCAGTATTCTGTACTTTGTTGACTGCTTGACAATTTATTACTTTACATTTATTTATTATCAAGTCAAAATCCTCCAGTTCTCTCCTAGCTCCTACGGTAGCATAAACACTCCAGTTTCCATTCTCCCACCAGCAGTTCCACCGAGACATGCAACATGTCAACACCTGCTCTCCCCCGACCCAAACATGCAGGTTGTACATGCAGGCTCAAACACATTTAGGCCCCAATAACTTGCATCTCATATCAGGATTTGTTGAATTCACATAGCTCTTCCCTTTACTAAGTGCTCCATTCTTCAAATTACACATTTCAAAATTACGGCAAGTTTACACCATTGCATCAAATAACCAGTATCATGCCAGTTATTTATATTTTCTCTTTTTTCCCCCTTACTAGTTTAAATTACAGTCTGAATTGCATTTCCCTGGATTGGATTTGACAATTTACTTCATTACTAAATTACTTTTACCATAAGCATTGTAGATGAAAAGGTCAAGTTATAATTACATGTAGACCACACAATAAAATCTCCAGTGTCAATTTTACTCTGGCAAGTACAATTCTACCCAGAGATTCAACTCTCAGTGGAAAATGATTTGGATGTACACTGATTTCAATAAACTTTAATGTGATCAATTTAAGTGTGGTCTTATTTGACCTCACTGTGCTATTTTCAGCTGTTGGAGGACAATGGAGTGAATGGACTTGTCTTAATGTTTATCCAATTAGACTGAGAGACCCTGGCAAAGAAAAGATACAACAGCAGTAATAAACATTTAATTTATCAAGGAGAGTGAGGTTTCCTGTCCTGCCCAATGATTGAACATTTTAGGGTTCTGCCTCTACTGTTTCCGTTGAGCAGGGGGTTATCTTTGTTTTATTATTCTACGGTACCAGCATCATGTAAAGGCCTGAATACAGTGTGCGCGTGTGTAAGTTGGTTCCTTTTAATGAGCCAGACCAGAGCGTGGGTGAAATCCAGACCATGTTGTTAAGTGGAAAGTGGAACAGAGAGCAGTACACTGACTACAGTAACGGTTACTACAACAGAGACAGACCAACTCTGCGTTATCTGCCTCTCCAATCATTTAGCCAAAATGACACTAGGCCAAACTTTATATATATCAACATGTCAGAGAATAAGCAGACATTCTCCACACAGAATGGATGATTCCTACACATTTTCCATTTAAAATCACATAATTCTGCTCCGGACCTCAGCAATGATAACTTCATTGCTCATTCTTTTACACCTTTGAAAGAAGGCTGGAAACATTATGTGATGCACATCCTGTGCCACTTTAGACATGATCTAGGAATCCCCAGCCAAGCAGGGCAAACGTTGTTAAATCCTCCAGAGTAGTTGATGAGTCAAGCACCAGCTTGTATGTACTGTAACAGGGTAGAGAGGACGATAACTGAAGGTCTGTGTACATAAAACATACATATCTGCTACTGTCTGTCTGTGTGTGTGTGTGTGTGTGTGTGTGTGTGTGTGTGTGTGTGTGTGTGTGTGTGTGTGTGTGTGTGTGTGTGTGTGTGTGTGTGTGTGTGTGTGTGTGTGTGTGTGTGTGTGTCAACATGGTGTTTTGTGTGTAAACACATTCAACACATACTCTCCAGCTCCTCTTTCTCAAAGTTGGTGTTGAGGTTGGAGCTGGTCTTCCCCAGGTCCACAACAGCTTCCTCGTCATTCCCCTGAGAGGAAACACACTGATTTAGTATAACAACAACAACACAGTAAAATACTCTATATTACAACCTCTCATATTCAATTATTAAAATGAAGTGCTGTACAATAATAATGATGAACACACGTTAAAACAATCAGTTACACACAGTAGGCCTACAATGAAGGGGAGATCTACAGTACACTGGAGAAGTCACATAGCTTCATAGCTTGTTACCGTCGCATGCTCAGCATATTTACAAAACCACAAGCAACTATTTGAATAGAGCCTCTTTTTAACCCATTAAGACCCGAGGCCGATACTACAAATGTCTTCTAAATACTAATAGTTTGATTTTTGAATAGCCAAAGTATAAATTAGGGACGTGCCGAGACATTTTGGCTGATATCGATATCCGATATAATTAATTGCTGTTATTCTTTTAAAAAATATATATTCTGTTTATTGGTAAGCACACTCATTCATACAATTGTACAGAACTGGGAGGAGAGTGAACATAAACATTTACCGCATTAATTAACTTTTGTTTTTCTTACTCCATACATTGACTCTCCCCATTCAGTGTTCCATTTCAGTTTTTTTCTTTTTTCACAGTAAATGTGCCATTTTTTCCCCCCATTTTTCTATGTGCATGTATATACATACTACATATGTAACCCCCCCTCCCCCCTCCCGCACCAGGGTAAGTGTCCAAGTGAACGCAACGTCTGTACAATATACATAAAATGACAGTCTGTGTGATGACAATTGTATGAGAGTATACATACAAAGACAGAAATAGAACCTGTTGATATAGACATGAGACATAGTGATGTTGGTAATAATACTGTAATAGTGTTGATCACTGTAGTATGCATGAAAGGTCCCTGATTACATCGGTTTCATGGATGTAAGATATTAATAGATGTTTCCTCTACTGATTTTATTTCTTCCGTTTTTTACTCCCCCCCCCCCCCCCCCCCATCCTTTCCACTGTGCCGCCTGCCGCCCTGAATTAATAGCTGTTATGGCAGATAACCGATATTACCGATGTCGATATGATCTCATTCTGAAGTGTAAAAATGATAATAATTCTGTCCATTCTGAAAAATACATGTACCATGGTATCTGCACTGCAGGCTTAGGCATGTCAGATTTAACTCTAATACCTTATATTTAATATTGTGAGCTTGTAGATATGTTCAAGCTGTTACTTTGGGCTTGTTTATCTGTAACGACAGCGGACCGATTAATTAATCGGTCTGATTGAATAATCGGACCGATGCAGATGAATCAAAAAACAACTAGAATCGGCCGATACCGATGTGTTTGCCGATTAATCTCCCATCACTAGTATACACCAATAGCTCATTAGTTGATGCTCTGTAATGCAAAGCATTGTGATTAACATATTCATTAAATGTAGTTGATAAATAAATTTGACTCAACTCCAGGTGGCAGAGCCCGGGAGAGGTTGTACTAGGCAGGACACACTAGTGAGAAACGGATATAGGCAAGGCCAGGCATTGCTCCAACACCTGTAGCCACGAGGTCAATATTTGTATTGGGCAGAAGCCAACAACACCTCAACTTTACAAAGCCAGATGAGTTACACAAATACCACGTGTGCACACATTATAGAGCAGATAGCATACTACCACCACATGTACATGCCACACATACAGTACTGTATTACACCAGGGGTTCTCAACCTGGGGGTCGCGACCCCTCTGGGGGTCCCGAAGTTATTTTGGGGGGTCCCCAAATTATTATTATTTTTTAAATCACACCCGTGTGAAGTGAGGGGCGCTCTTATCATTATACATCATCTTATGAACAACTGAAGTTATGTGATTTGTTAGCCGATTTGCTCGTCTACATATGATGTAAATTCTCCCTTCATTGTCAATGGCATTTAATGT
This sequence comes from Electrona antarctica, assembly GCF_951216825.1. NCBI lineage: Eukaryota > Metazoa > Chordata > Actinopteri > Myctophiformes > Myctophidae > Electrona > Electrona antarctica. The sequence goes on along the minus strand of NC_136811.1, from coordinate 30,426,668 downwards.
TTGTGTTGCCACATTCATGGCCAAAGCATTTTTGGGGATCCCCAGCCAAAATCGTTGAGAACCCCTGTATTACACTACAGTAGAGAAAATAGTATACCGTGATAATTGCCATCATAGGAAATGACTGCTCCAGCATTGCTACATTCCTACAGTCCGTCACACGACTCACACCTAATCACCTATACTGTAGTGACCAAAACTAACCCTCTGATTCTGCTGAGGATCCCATCATTCAGGCATCACAACATGCCAAAAACCAACAATTACACTACAGCTGCTTCATATAACTTTTTGGCTGAATTAACACCACAACATAACTTAAATACACAACTTAAATACACTCACAACATAACTTGTTTGTCAAGTCTGTGGTTATTGTACTAACTAACTAATTAAGGGTGACAAGTGATTGATTAACTATTTATTGTCACACACAGAGTGTAGACAATTGTTCGCTTAATTTGGCATTGGTGCTCAACCCAAAAAGAAAACAAACAGTAAGATCATAACAGAAGTGACACTTAAAGGACCACTTCACCACTTTTCAACCTATCTTCATATAATTGGTCCTCACTAATAATCACGAAAAAATGGCGCAATTGTTTTTCTACTCGGTCTGTGTCTCATAAGAGGGCTGTGGGCAGTTCAGAAACCGTCTTCCAGTGACATCATTGATGGGGAATACAAGCTAATAAAAACTGCAGGCTTTCTAGTCCTGAAAAGTTGCAATGCGAAAATGGAAGCCATCGTTCTCACGATAATGAAAATCTAAACATTTTTGTAAAAAAAATCTTGTTTAAAAAATAATCTGCCTAATGATGATGTCACTAATTCTGATTCTAAACTGCCCACAGCCCTCCTATGAGACACAGACAGAAAAATTGTGCCATTTTATCATGATTATTAGTGAGGACCTATTATATGAAGATAGGTTGAAAAGTGGTGAAGTGGTCCTTTAAGATCCATGATTCCATGTTATTTCATTGCAACAGATAGTGGAGTTGACTCTGGGAACAAGAGGAGAGAGCCACAGTCCATGACCTAAAATGACCCTCACTCAATTTCCAGGAATTACTGTAGTTGTAGTAGTAGTGGTGAATGTGATTCTGGATTTTTGAAATGCTGGAGAAGAGCAGGGCAGGAATTTCAGGGAGGCCACGAAGGCATGGCCGTTGTTGCCCCTAAAGAATGGCATGCCCTGAGGCCACAATGGACTTAATGCCCCAGTTGACTGTACCACTTTCTCTTTCTTGTCAATATGTAGACACCAGTGTCTTAACTCCCCTGAGTTCCCATCTTTAAACCAATCCAGTGACTTTGATTGGTGCAGGGCTGACCATGGATCAGATCATGTTTTTATTCCACTGCAGATAGTTTAAAATCACCCTTAACCCCAATTAATTATTTCAATGGACTAAAATATTGTTTAATTTGAAGGCCTTCCTGCCCTGGCATTTGGCCTTTGTGTCCTCAAAAATGGACCACACCAAAGGCCAAGTGGCCTTGCACCTAAAATGACAAAATTCCAGGCCTGATTATCAAAAGTACATTGAACAGTGACCATTTTAGCTGTCTGCAATTCAAACCACTTTGATCCGATTGGATGTAGAGCAGCAGAGCCTAAAAGCTAGATCTGCTACACGCTGGGCAGTGAAGAGTGCATTGCTGAAATTTGGCGGAAGTAGCGTAGCGGGATTTTGGCGGAAGTACCGCTCAACTTAAGGCAATGACGTTGACACTTTACAAATCGGTTTACATTCTCCGTGAATACAAATCGGTTTACATTCTCCGTGAATACAAATCTGTTTACATTCTCCGTGAATACAAATCGGTTTACATTCTCCGTGAATACAAATCGGTTTACATTCTCCGTGAATACAAATCGGTTTACATTCTCCGTGAATACAAATCGGTTTACATTCCCCGTGAATACAAATCGGTTTACATTCTCCGTGAATACAAATCGGTTTACATTCTCCGTGAATACAAATCGGTTTACATTCTCCGTGAATAAAAATCGGTTTACATTCTCCGTGAATGAAACAAGTGTTGTGATTGGTCCAAGAAAATTGTATCTGGGGGACACTTCCAGCTATGCACTCTCTGCCTTATATTGTGACCAGGCTTTTCACTTTGCAGATGAGTAAGCCTGGGACCAAGGCTACATCTGCTAGGGCAGGGATTCCCAAACTGTCTGTGGTGCATGCACACCTTGTGGTGCGCGAACGCCCTCAAAGGTCTTCAAACCAATCAACCAACAATTATTCACTTCATCCTGATATGAGATGAATGGTTACAGCTGTTGTAGACCCGCTATACAGATCACAAGCTTCCAGAAAGGCATTAAGAATGTCCAGAAAATGTTGGAGCGTAATTTTACATACAAGACTCGAGAAGAACCAACCAGGCGTCTCAATAATCCTGAGAGTACACAGCGACTAGCGCAGTCTTGATAATGTCTTGAAAGGCTAGATCACTGACCCCGTGCCATGGCTATTTTGGTTGTTTGGACTTTTTCAGAGGACAGCTCTACCTGAAATATAGCAGGGTCTAAATACAGCCTCACAGCAGGTCTGCCAAAGAGTGCCCTAATGCACGTCTGTTTGTGCATATAAGACACATACATTTACACCTTGTTCTTTCAATTATTTTCCTCCTATGCATTAAAGACAGATAAAAATGTCTCAAGTTCCTGATAACATCCTGATACTAAATCATAGTAGCATGAGTGTGGCACTATTAAATGACTCAAAACCTCAACATGTCAGCTTTTTTTTTAAAAGATAAGAGAATACAATAATATCAGAACAAAAACAGCATCAATGGAGAAGATCATGGCACGGACTGACAGATTATTATATGGGTGTTGGCTAATGTACAAGTAGTGCTAGTGTATGCTGGGAATGCACAACGGAAAAACATTTCAACAACACTAAGGGTTTGTCAATAATGGAAGGAGGGTAATTCTAGCTTAGAAGCAAGTTTAGGTAAGACATAAAGCGAAAAACAAAACAGATGGTTCCCATTCCTGAGACTTAAGTGTGTTTGAATGTCAAATATGGATATTGACCAAATAACCATTTGGATGGTCAAATATGTTGATCAAGTGCCATCGTTAGTAAAGCCAGACGCTTTGGCTGATTGTTAGTCTGTTGAAGATTATTTGCACAATTGATTTTTTTGATTGATTGATCAAAGTTTGCAGAATTTGTGATTAAATGAAACACACAGAAAGAGGCAAGTCAGTTAGGCTAGTTAGGTCAATAGTTTGACTACAGGAATAAGAGATCCCAAAGAAGGATTCAGATGCATTTTGTTGAAAGCTCAGCATGAGCATCACCTTTCACATTTATAGTAGTGTTGAAGAGTGCAAGTAAGTTTAACCCTTTATTCTGTAGAAGGACCACAATCATGTGGCTGCGATCTGATAAACTGAAGATAGCCTACATTAAGTCCATGGGTTAAATAAAATGCATTCTTACATCCATTTTAGTCTGTACAGTCTACTGTGGAGCTGTCAGTTTGAGTAGCTTTCATTCCAGCTGTCAGTCTGTTCAGCATTCATTCCAGCATATTAACTTCAACTTCAAGTTTACCGTCACATAGCAATTTACAGGTGTAAACTACATAAACATGTCGGTAGACTCGGTACATAAACATATCGACTAGTCAAACTGCCTCACAAAATGGAAGTATAACTGCTGTTTTGAATTTGGATTCACATTTGCACCACTAGTAACAGCATTTTCTTTCCACTAGATGTCATTCCCTTTGGCTCTCCCACCACACAATGCTGACATTCTGGGGATAATATTTGTCACATCTTTTGCCAGTGTGTTTTGGCTCCAATCTCTTGCAGTCCACTCCAGTAGTCTTGCTACTGAGAACATTGCCGGTGTAGGGATTTAAGCTCAGTCTACCATTGTATTCAATTCATTAGAAGTTGCTCTGAAGAAGACCAATGATACAGCAATGTCAACTGTCTGAAAAGTGTTAATATAAAACAGTGGTACATACCATAGAAGCTGCTCTGACCCTCCTGTGATTAACGATATCTCCCCAAAAGTCCCCCATGTCTGGTTGATCTTACCCAGCAGCAGGAAACAGCAGTCTTCTCTAAACACTGCTTTCCAGCAATTTCAACCTCGCTAGTACTGGTACTTCAGAGGTAGAAACACGCAACTAAATGATTCCTACAAAGAAAAGTAGGAATCCTCCTAGTCCTCAGTAGGAATCCTCTTAGTCCTCAGTACTGGCAAACTGTTTCAAACCTCAGCAAGTTTAGTTCAGAAGGAAAACAGCTCTGAGCTATCTGTTCCGCCCAAGTCAACGCAGCTGCGTAGTTGCATACACGTGGGACCCGTGGGTGCATGCTGGAGTAAATATTTAAGTTATCAGGTGTTACATCCGCTGCCAGAGAGGATCAACTATGATTTATATATTTATAGCTGCGTGTGCAATCCTGTGAGGCTGTGAGTGAGCAGATCACTACACAAATAAGGAACAAATCAGGAAAAGGGGGCAGGACCATGACATGTTGAACATTATGCTCTCTACTGGTTGTCTCCCTGTATGTTGGAACACAAACACTCAAAATTGTCCATTCATTGTCAATGGCATTTAATGTTTCTTAGGACAAAGTTTGTGTTTGCACACACACTAAAAGCTGGACATAGGTCACCCCTCAAAAATAAAGAATATAGCTGCAAGCAGCGATAACAGGGGCCAAGCAATACGGGGAAAAACAAATCACACCCGTGTGAACTGAGCGTTGCAGGCTGCTCATAGTGCTCAACAACACCACTGGCTGGCTGCAGTTATAGGCGCTCATTTATCAACTCGGCGTACGCCAAAATATGGGAGCACGCCGAAATTACCGCAATTTTCGCCATTTACCATTTCTGCAAAACCTTGAACTTGAACGTGAGCCAGGACAAAAATCACGTTAGGTCGGGAGCGATCGTACGCTTTGTCCTCACCTGTTTTTCTATCGTAGAACAGCGGAGCAGCATTGTTTGACCAGCTGAGAGGCTGTCACAGCCGGCATCGAAACATATGTTCACTCCTAAAATGTTAATATAAAACTGTATGTATATGGGCTACATATACTATAAAAAAATAATAATAATAAAAAGAATAGGCCTACATCAACGATGTGTCTTTGTGTCATATGAAATTGGTAGGAGATTACCAACTTTATAAGCAATTAAAATCGCGCAATTAAAACAATGTTGCAAGTTTAGATGCTTAAGCCATTTAAACAGTGTTTTCTGTTTTGCATGAATCCCTCTTTCTCGAGTTACATCTCGTCGTTTTAAGGATAAACCTGACGCGTCGCTCGAATGCAAAATGTGCCGTGCCGGTGTGCCAGTGCAGGGGAGTCGAGGGGACCGCATCGGAGATAGACTAACCCAGCCAGTCCACCAGTGCCAGTGCCATGTAGGCCTACATGAGGCTGGTTTAGGCAGCACATTCATATAATTGACAGTTGACAGCCCAGCCACTGCAGCGACTCGCGAGGCAATCTAAATAGATTGTCATAAACGTGCATGGTCACGGTGTCATGGACGGACCACCACAGTGATAGAGACAGACAGACAGGACAGGAGCGGAGGAGGAGATGCAGCTACGAAACCTACACTCGAATTTGGGGCAGATTTTACACTCAATTGATAAATGAGGGCCATAGTGCTCAGTGTGAATGGCCCTTTTAGGCTGCTCAACAGTGCTACTTAGGTCACCCAGCGGTATTGCAGAGGCTGTTCGTATGACAGCCAGACACTGTCAACACTGTCAGTTGAGCTGTTCCTGAGAGCAATTTCCATAAAAGCTTGTTCAAAATTGCATATTTGTGGGGATAGAAAATACACAGGGGAGCGCAAAAAACACCCACAGAATTGAAAAAGTTGAATTTTATGTTATAGGTCCTTTAATACCGTAGCTAACCTAACATCAGTAAAAATATTTTAAACCTATCCTTAACCCAAAAAGCCCTGGTCGTTTGTGTCTAAGCAGGGTGACATAGCCCAAGGCCTCTACCAGACTATTGCCGCATTTCGCAAAAAAACTAAAAAACGACTGCATCGTTTGGCCTGCAGCGCCTACAGAAGAAATTATTCATAATTGATCTAAAGGTCAAAAGTCAAAGTTTGCCTTTTCATTTGAGTGAGTTTCATGAAAGTTTCATGAAAACCGACTGCACGGTTATGCCAGAACTGCAATATTTATTGGTACATCATTGTAGTTATAAATCAACCCTTCACTAACTACAGTTGAGCTACAGTTGACAGTCCAACAGTTGAAATGAAAGTTTATTCAATATCAAACATATCTTATACTATTAAATTACTGTCTTTCAAAGTAATCCTTTAAAAAGCTGGCATTGATCCCTAATTAACGCTCCAGATCAGTCTTTGCAGTCAGTCTGACATTAAACAGCAAAAGTAAAGCCTAGTAGTGCATGCAGTATCAAGAAGAGAATAGTCAGCGGAACACATTTGAACCACAAATGTTACACAAGTTTCTCTTTCAGTTGTGACTTTGCAACAGCAATGATAATATTACAGCATAGAGCCAGTGAGCCCACACACTGAGGATACAGTGTGTGCGTGTGAGACTATCATAACAACACAATACTGCCTGCTACTTCATACAAGTTTATATTCCATCCAGAAACTGCACTTGTTTTAGGGTTCTTGTAAAGGGAGCAAATTTCAAGACATTTTACATTTTCTAAATAATACAGAGCTTTTATTAGGATTACTTACAACATGCAGACAGACAACCTCTTCCACAGTACACACCCTCTCACTCTAGTCCGGCAGCCAACAGGTTTCTGTTGTTCAAAGTGGGAAATTTGTTATAGTTTTATTCGCCTAAAATATTGTCTATATTGATATTCATGAATACACTTGCTGACCGGCTGTCGGTATTGAGCATTTTGTTATAGGAGGATATGTGACCATAACATTAACATCCTATATAAGGCAAGATGTTCAAATTTTCATTATGCTCCAGCTTTATGTACATGTGACATGTCAAACTAGGGGTTTTTCATGATAAACATATAAACCCCTATAAAACAAATTGCTCAATGCAGACAGCCGACGGTCAGCAAGTGGATTTATGAATGTATGTATGTATAGACAATATTTTAAGCCAATAAAAATAAAAAAACTATATACCAAATTTCCCACTCCACACTGGCCGGACTACTCTACCTCTCAGGTTACCTCTCATTTTCAAATAGACATTCTCACAGGTCTGTCTCGCAGCTTGCTCCACCTGGTCACATAGCATTCCCCCCTAGATCTACTGTGACTTGTAGTGTGGAGTGGACAGTGTCAGTGATGCAGTACAGTACAGCATTTCATCTGATCTCTTCCAGAAACACTATGAAAGCATCCAGCATTATCAGTATGCTACTCTGATCCTGTCATCACCATGTGAAGGGGGCATTGACAAGGGCCCAATCCCAAATCCCAATGCACCCCTAACTAAAATGTCCCCCTTGTGGACCAATAAAGAATTACTGACAATTAACCAAAACACAGACTCACCAACTCTCTGACATGTCTCTTTATTTTCATTCTCCACCAGTTTCACTTGAGTAGCTGCCGGAGTGCAATGATATGATATTACTTTTACATGGACAGAAACTTTAAAGAACATTAATTAAGTGAATTGTAGGTTGAGTCAGAGTACTGAACATCTATCTACCTTATTTCTTTGTGAAATTATGTAACTCCAATATGTTTATTGCATATTGATAGCCTACATATCAGTCCTAGGACATGGAAAAGATGAATTCACATACGGTATTTTAAAGAGACAGTATAAGACAATTACATTATACTAGAGGTTTAGGCTGCTACGTGGCCCTCACACTCAGACATCACTCTGCCAATCCAATTTATATGCCCATATATAGAAATCTGTCAGTCCTTGTCCCTTTTATGCCCATATGGAGATCTGATTGTCAGTTCTTGTCCCTTTTATGCCCATACATGGATATCAGTATATGCCTGCCCCTTTGCCCATATATGGAGCTGACACTCCATATTTGGGGCGTGGCTGCACTGCCCTTAAGCCAATTTGAATATATAGGATGGGAACTAGAACAGTACAGTGATTCAAAGATTAGAAAACTGTAACTCCAACAGGATTATTCATGAAGCAACCAAACCATGTGCACACAAACACAATACATACTATAGGTTGGTTACCTCAGTCCAGAATGTAAAAACATTCTTTAAATTTAAACCCAGAACATAGCTGTGGCTGGTAGGGTCCACTTACTGTAATACAGGCTATTTGGCAAACATGCTGAAAATTATAATTAGGCTGCAATCAGGCTGCTCGTTTGGCGACTAACGACTTATGTTACACGATGTTACATATTTCGTGTAATGTTATACATGTTTTGGAAAACATATTTTATTAAAGGGGAAAACCACCCATTTTCAACATTTTACTATGTCATTAATATACCTTAGAGCTGTTGTGTGGAAATAATAAAAATCCCCCCCATTCTGTGTTTCCTAGAACTGTAATTATGAAAAAAATCATTAACATGGTGAAACACATCTTGATCAAGATGTGTTTCACCATGTTAATGATTTTTTTCAGACCTCTAGTTCTAGGAAACACAGAATGGGGGAACCTTTTTATTATTTCCACACAACAGCTCTAAGGTACATTAATGACATAGTAAAATGTTGAAAATTAGTGGAATGCCCCTTTAACAAAATCAATAGCCAAAAACAATGCATAGCCAACCATTTTTCCATGACCATGGCTTTGATCAATTCCAGGACCCTTGATTCCAAACCTTTTCCAGAACTGGAAAATTCTAATTTCAAAATAATTCCAGTCATTACATGACCATGGGAAGCCTGTTGTATGACAAAGCATAAAAATAATTTAATTATTTTCAGAAATCTAGAAATATTGGCCTATGCTTGCAAACAAATAGTTTGTAGTATCTTTCTTCATACTTAGTTGACAACTAAATGATTACAGCCATGTTTTTGATAATAAAAGCTAAACTAGAAAAAGTGCCCCTTGGGGCACAGGTCTCCACCAGGCCAGGTCAGGTTGTGGCCTCCTGGTGGCGCTATAATAGGCCAATGTGAAAAGGTTGCCATTTCTTCTTACGCCTTGGATGGCATTTTGTTCCAAAAATGTGTTTTGCCAAAATCCACCTGTTGGTGGCGCTATAACAGGCCAATGTGAAAAGGGTGGGATATATTCCTCAGCCTAGTAGAAAAGTCTGTGAAAGATTTCACGTAAATTGAACGCTGCGTTCATGATTTAAGGCTTTTTGTTCAAAACTTTGAAATCCAATGTTAGCAAATTAGGATGGAATATGAAATATCGGACAGATCCGTCTTGAACACATGACTATAGAGATAGTGTGTAACAATTTGCGAAATTTTTGGACAGAATCTGGAGTAGTAATATAAAAAAAATGTTTTTCAAAAGTCGGCCTCCTGGTGGCGCTATAACAGGCCGTTCTGGAAAATTCAGTTCAACGTTGGCCTCCAGGGAGTGTGTGTGCAAAATGTGGCATCGACCGGCTCTCTCCCCATGCCTTCGGCCTGGTGGAGACAATTATGCTTAACAGCTGAATTGTTAGAACTCATACTGCCCTTCAGCCCTCTGAAATAGTCTGTATTCTGAGATAGAATAAGATGATGCAGACCAGTAAGACTAGGGGAGGGCGGGTGGGGGGTGACAGAGAGCATTCCCAATTTCCCACCACACATGATACACCACTTCTCCTGTGACTCAGTCCTCCTAAACCCTACCCCAACAGCTAGCTGAAGAGATTAAAAAAGATAGTTTCTTAAAGCACATGCATAACAGTACTACAGTAGACTCAAGTGGTTGCTTGTACGGTCAAATCCGAGTAGTATTGTGTGAATGTGAAACTTTTAATACAAGTCACTAAAAGAAAAACTAAATCAGACAATTTCACCACAGTGCTTCAATTGTAAAGCTAAATAAAATGTTCAAAAAACCAGGTCGGGTTGTAGACAATTTGCGAGGAACAAATAACTTCTTCACCTCATGAAAACCTCCGCCACCATCCAGCTCGTGTGAAAGAGAGGGCATGTGTTACGCAGAAATGAATAGCTGTACCACTGTCTGTGTGCCGTGTAAGTATGTTTAATTGTCTGTATTGAGCACCTCCGCTGCTTTGAGCCCTGCTTTGTCAGGCACAGGCCAGACAGCAGGCTCAGTTGCTGAGTTTCAACCAACGCAATGACATACTTCCTGGATTCTAAAGCTCCTTTTTAAAGTCAGGGTTAGAGCAGAAACCAATCACCTTCCTCCACCCGCTTAACAGTACTCCAACTAAAAATTAACAGATGAAAGCCAAAATGAGAAATTTCAAAAGGTAATAATTACCCAGGAAAAAATGATGAAAATTGGAAAACTGGACCCTCCAACTATACAGAATTCTCAACTTTAGGCAACACTTTCCACTATGTAGCTACAGTAAGTCCAGACTATACATGAAATGCTAAACACAAAGCAGCCACTGTGAGCTGTCGGACACTTTACATTTTGGAGTAGCACTGATGTGAAAAATAATTCTAACAAAAAGGCAAGTCTGATGTTTTATTGCATGCCAACTGACAAGGAATAGTCTCTGATCATTATACAGTCAACTTTGAATTTTCTAATGTGCTCACTGGTCAGTTACCAGTGACAAACTAGGCAAACGTGTGGTCAGTCACCAGTTACAATTAGACAATAGCCATTCAATTAAACACAAAGACTATGGGTGCTTGCGCACTGCACGATTTTGGACTCCTGGCTTATACAGTATTACATCTCATATTACGGCCGATATTGCAGTGTACTGTGCAGTCATCATCATAAGAGTGAACAGCCCCTACTAGTAGAGTCACTCTGATCTGCTCCTTGCACCCAAATGAACAGAACTTTTGAGAGAGGAAATGACCATAATGGGGTCACCATAATCAGTAGGGTTCATCTTGCCCATAGGCTGGATCACAAGTCTCTTGAGTCTTGCCCGAGTCTCGTGTATCCTCCCTCTCCTCTATCCTCTATCCTCTGGAAGTTCAACTCAGTCCATCATTATGACGCTCATGCCAGCCAGGTCTCTTATTCCTGCTCCAAGGAGTGAGGATTGGGAGGCATCTCTAACTATAAGCAATGAAACATGAGCGTATCCTTCCAGGAAGACTTCCAAAGCTGAAAAGCATGATGTTAATGACTCTGGCTTTACAACTGGAAATGTAGAGCAACATAAAAATGTTCTTTCAATGCCATCAATGAGTAGGGATATTTATGTGTAAACATAGTCATGGGGTGCAGCTCAGCTGTGTTATTGAAATTAGAAATGTATGACTGTCTATATCATCATCATTCAAGTGTTGTTTTCCATGACAGCATTTCTATCTTGCTGCTACTTTATTTTCTGCAGTGTCACTGAGCAGTAAGTCTTTTTTGTTCCCCTTTTGTTTTTCATAAAAGAAAAAAAAAGAATGTATACTGTACCAATTGAATAATAATTTATAACCTGTTAATTAACCGCTTAATAAAAACGTATTTGACAAAAAATGAAATTAGAAATGTATGTTGCTTAACATGATGCTTTTAGAGGAATTGATGTTCCAGCTCTGGAAACTCTCTCCTCACATAGTTTCCTCCATGCTCAGTGGAAGGAACAAAATACCTCTACACCCCAAGCTGACGTTGGGCCATTTTGCCTATATGGCACTAGCGTAAAGACCATGGTAGCCATTGACTTGTGCTTTCATTCTACATACTGTGAAATAAATATTTTCAATCAATCAGCCTGGCCCAACCTGTATGATTTCTGGTCTAGAGGCTATAGGGGTGGGAGCCGGTCGAAACAGTGAACACTGAAGCCTATAGTTTACAAGATGTCTTGTTTGGGATGAAAAGTGTTGGATGGACTGACCGTCGCGTACAGTCGTACACGTATCGTATAGCCATATAAAGTTCTGCGACTGCCCCGCTCAAAAAAATCTCAACGTATTTTTAAATGTGGAAATAACACACTGAACAAAGCAGTGAAATGTTTGCAGAACTTCTTTTTCTTAACCAGTTTACATTCTAGCATAAAGTACAGCCTTATATTTCACCAGAGATCATCTGGCCACATGAGTGTAGTTCTGCTGACGTCAGGGAGCATCACTTGGGAGGCCTCTCTACTACTGTTTGTACACACGTGTGTGGTACAGGACAAAGGTATATGAACAGAATCGATTTTGTTGAAAAGAACAACTCATACAAATCCAGAGAACAAGGATTCAAACCTGCGATGTATTTAAATAGTAATAACATTTAGCACAAGCACACTTTACTTCTGAGTCAACAAGCTCCATTCGGTTTTGTTTATGGAATTTACGTCATCAACAACAACATACTGTACTGTAAGTTTGAGTCTTATTTGTATACATTTTCTTTGAGAGATAGTTGTTGATCTTCACAAACATTCATCAGACCACAGGAATAACATGAATTCTTTGACAAAGCCATGCCCTGCTTTAACAACAATACAAGTTTGGCAACACCATTATCCAGGAATTCAGTCCAGTTTGCTTGGCATTAGAACAGCCACATCTGTTAATGATACAGGCGGACCATAAACACAGTAGAATGGATGGGGTGGAGGGCCTGACTAGAAGGAAAAAGCTTGTCCACACAATGTTTTCCGAAGACACAGATTAGATTAGCCAAGATATTAATAGAGAATAGATGGGATAGAATCTTGCCATGCACATCTTCCTTATGTTCAGGGAGATGAAATACCAAATATTAAAATGCAACTTCAACCGTACATACATCTGGAATAAACCTCAGTTTAAAAATAACACAAAGTAAAGGGAAATTAGCCCAGGTGAATGTACGAGACTGACTGGCGACAGAAAGATGATAAACATTGACTCCTGACTCACTGATTCCTTTGAAGCCGTCAACATGAGCCAATATCACAAAGGACAGAGAATGAATCCCAGTGTAATAAGAGTATAATAACAGTTGTATTTGAGAACAATTATGTTGCTAACCTAACAAACAATCTCCATCATCTCGTGTCCTGTCTGCAGTGGAAATTAGACCACCATGGGTAAATGGTCACACTTCTTGACATCTCTACATAACTGGACCAATGATGAGAATGCACAGGCCCTACAATAGCCATATGGATTTGAATTTCAAAAACTTTACAAAAGCCACAATACTAAAGATCATGGAAAAACGTACAACAAAATGCGGTGTACATTTCAATAGAGTAGTATTTAGAGGACAGGTTTAGCTCTCCAAATTTCGTACCCAAGACAAGTGGAAGAACGTACACAGACAGTGATAAACTTGCCTTGCCCATGCAGATTCTCGTGTAATCTACAAATTGTAATCTACTCTAAATACTATAAAAGCACAATTCTCTGTGATAGATGTGATTAGTCAGGCACCAGTCAGAGCGGAGCACATGTTCTCTCATTGTCTCTCAAACATCATTTGCCTGTATGAATCACCCTTTCACAGAAACCCGGCGATAACCACTTCCTGGCATAAGCATGGTCCCCAGGCAACAAAGGGCAAAGGCAAAGCTACATTACTCTTCTTTATAACGTCCATCTGCTCGTCCATCCAGTTAATAAGTTAAACTTCACCAACACTTCAATTTCAACTGGGACTCCCAAGTGAAGACCAGACAAGTCCATAGAAAACAATGCGATCTACTCTCAACTCATCCCTTTCTTCTTTCTTCCTATTCGTTGATAGATGAGCAGGCTACTAAAGAGAAACGCTAGCCATCAGCTAACAGGTAGACCGGAGGAAAAGTATTGAACCTACTGATGTCAGGAGAGGTCGCATCTGTTCGCTGGTATCTTCCTCCATATATCTTCCCCTTTATTTCTATCCTCTGGAAGAATTAGAAGCTGGGCACTGCCAAATTCCCCCTTTGACGTGTCACCCACCTCCACTACTTTACAACTGCTTGGCAAATATAAGTACAAATTGAACCCGCCCTGTTTGTTGAGCGACAGCTGTAGTGTATCCTTACATTGAAGCCGTTGTTTCACTGTTGCCAAGGGTTGGTTGGGGGAGTAAAAGGGGCGGGTGCTGTGGCCTCGCCCAGGCCAGCCTGCTAACAAAGCATCACATCCTTCATCCTTCATTTCATTCAGTCCGTTGGGTCTTTCTCTTTCCCATGGGTTACTCTACTCTGTAGCCCAGGGGTAGGCAACCTTATACGGGTGTCAACGTTGGCACAGGGGATGGTGATCACTGGCACACTTTTTTTCTTATTGTATCCAAAATAACTTTAGTCAGTTAAATTATGTTGTAAATTGTAATACATGTACAAATTACATCCTGCACATAATTCTACATGTGTTCAAACTGATAGCTGAAACTCTGACTGGGGAGGGAGTCTGCAGTCTGGGTGTAATAGCCTTACATTATGAATGGGCTGTGAATGGGGTGGTGTGGCATCTGGTTCACCTTAATATGAATTGTAGAAGTTACCTTTATCAAAAATTGATTGGGGAAGTAATTAAACCACAGATTCTGTCAAACAGACCTTAATTATATTATGCCCTTATATAGATTTTTTGATTGAATACTTTAGAATTAGTTTAGTAACAGTTTGGAGAAAAAATAAAAAAAAAGGTACAGATTGTGGATGCTAAAGACAACCCAAAAAAGCCTATGACTTATTTCCATTGACAGTGGCACAAACAGCTGTAAGCACTATGGCAGCCACATTAAACAAGTGATAACCTAGAAAATGACCTCAAACTTTAGCTATTTTTTATGTGAGGAGGAAATACATTTAAACATACCAAAGCAATACTTCAGTGCTTCATCAATTCTTATTTTTCAGTGCACACAGTAGGCTATGAAATACAGAAGTGGTTCTCAACATTTTCTTGATCAGGGCCCATTTGAAAATCTCAAAAGTGTGTGCTCAACCTGTGTGCCCCACTGCCCCAGCCCACAGGTTGAGAAACAGTGCATGTAGAGTAATGAAGTAATCCATCCAAGGATTAAGCCAGCAAGGGGGAATGCAACACAAATATGACCTGGCTAATCACCAATAAGCCTATTTAAAAGGCCCCAGTAAATCAACTAACACCTGATTCCAAGTGAGCTGTCATTCTCAATCCCTTCATTAGGCAGGCTTGATGACTTGAAAATCAAATGTGACATCTTATCCAGCACAACTAGTTTATATATATATATATATATATATATATATATATATATATATATATATATATATATATATATATATATTATTCTTTTTTATTTTATTTTCATTATTATTATTATTATTAATTTCATTAATTACAAATAATAAAAGGTTCTCCTGGTTTATTCATGCTGGAGGGAGTTAATCATTCATCTTATCTGAAGTCCTGTTTCTAAATTAAAGAGATTATTTTGTCAACAGAGGAATCCCCTTCTATCTCTGAATTGTACTTCCATTGTCATATACAACCCTTTAGTATCACAATTTGTTCTTACTTTGTATTATCAGGCATTTTATGTGGGAGAAGACGTCACTTATGGTGGGAATCTCATTTTGTCACAACATTCTTCAGTTTATAACTAACCAGTAAGACGCCCTGAGGGCCCTTGGGACCTTGCCCGAGGTCGCGTACACGCATCCCCCTGGGTGACTGCAGACTGCTGGGCGAGCACTGGTCCTTTGGGATGGGGGGTGTCTTGAGTGTACAGGGTTTGATCAATGGAATGTCAAAACAGGTCATATATGGAGATCTAAGGGTGGCAGCGGGGGCAGTGTCTTGAGTGTACAGGGTTTGATGAGGTCCCCCAGGTAGTGCCGGGCACTGCCGGCCCTTAATTTTCGGGCCTGTTGAGAACTCTACTAATAACTTTGGG
The DNA here is from genome assembly GCF_951216825.1 of Electrona antarctica. Taxonomy (NCBI): domain Eukaryota; kingdom Metazoa; phylum Chordata; class Actinopteri; order Myctophiformes; family Myctophidae; genus Electrona; species Electrona antarctica. The sequence continues at coordinate 30,410,753 of NC_136811.1, read as the reverse complement.
GCGGGCCCATCTAGAGTTTGAATGGACAGGTATCAGTCAAAATGACATCAAAGGGGAAGGACGGGTGGGGATGATCACCATATGGAATGTCAGAACAGGTCAGCTCTATGGAAATCTAAGGGTTTGAGGTTTGAGGTCAGATGTAGAGTTGCTGGCCGGCTCCATAATGCCGATCTAGGTGATGATCCAGTCTTCTCCATGTGGCTATCCTGGTGATGAGGTCACTGTCGTGATCTTCATATATGGAGACGGCCATATATGGTGGCATGACGTGTCACGAGGCGTGACCATATATGGAGGCGTGACTCGAGGCGTGACACGACACTCTGACTGGCTGACTGGCGGCTGACCGTTTTCATAATAAACGTGACCTATGGTCACAATCAATCCTATGCCTTCATGATACCACCCACCAGGCACCATTGGACCTACAGTGATCTTAGAGTAAGGTGAATATGCAGCAATGCCAAAATACACACATAAACTATAGTCTCCGTGCATGTAACGTGTGTGTGTGTGTGTGTGTGTGTGTGTGTGTGTGTGTGTGTGTGTGTGTGTGTGTGTGTGTGTGTGTGTGTGTGTGTGTGTGTGTGTGCATGGGTTTGTCCACGTGTTCATGCACATTTCTTGTTTATTTTAGATTACATTGCTAGTTACTGGAAAGTATACTGTAGAATTATACGGCATTAGAAGAGGAGCACAGGATGTGGTCCAGTTTTGCAGGTAGGTCTTATCAACTTAAGGGATTTAATATAGGCTCTCAGCAAGCATCAAAGGGCCCCTTCTGGGATTAAAATGAATATTGTAGATGACCTTTGACCCCTGGAATACAAACTTATCCAGACCTTTATAACCCACGTCTTTACTGTAGTCAGATGAAAACTTCCATTTTACTTTCAGTGTTTTTAATCGCCCTACTGAGTGGTGGGAACAAGCTATCTGGCTATGTGCCAATTCTGAATTAACTGTTTGCCTATTTCTGCTTCTATGTGGCATTACCACAGATATTGCCAGACAAATATTGACTAATGTTTTTTCAGTACAATTACATACATTAGCATTATTATTAATACATTGTCACAAATACTAATATATACACACACACACACACACACACACACACACACACACACACACACACACACACACACACACACACACACACACACACACACACACACATTCTTTTGAGGTATAGTTCTGTTTTAACACACTGCACAGAATTTATGTGTACCGTTTGTGACAAATCAAGTATCCTCTGCTGCTTCTCTGCATCACATGGATTACACTTTGCTTTTGCATGCATGACTAACTGTACAAAGTAATTTCCCTTTACACCCTAACAGTAGGTATAAAGCACATTCATAATATTCAAATCATATTCAAAGTAGCTTATGACAGTAGGAACTATAGTTGGTAAAGTTATTCTGTATGCATTTAACAGTTCAGAGGAAATTAAGCTAATGCAAAGCATTTTTTTAGGATTTTAAATAAGAAATCAATAAATCACTTATGAACTACTCTGATGTCAAATTGTCACGCAACAAAAAAATACACTTTATATGAACAACAAATAATTAAATTAGGCTTAATCAGTGCTAGTGTTTGATTCAACATGTAATGTTGCTTTCACTCTATTATTATTTATTTCACTATGAAAGTATAATAAATTATCCAAAGTCCTATAACATGCACTTTTGTCAGTCAGAAAAATCCCAGACATGGCCAGTGTTAAAGTCAACATGACCAAAAATGCTCTGCCTATAGTGATTTGGGAGATTAAAATGTATTGTTTTTGTCACCACCAGCGTGCTTCTTGGTGACATGCCAATCTACGTTTCAACTGTTGAAAAAGTCATATTACATTGCAGTCTCACAAACCTCCTCAACCTGTCCAACAGAACCCCTGCAGTGCCCTCTGGTGGATGAGACCTCATGGGTGAGTAGCCTTTTGGGTAGCAAAACATTCCCTGGTAGGCTGGTAGTGGTTTAATATACCTGTACTCTAAGTAGTAGGTACTGTATGTCGTGGAGAAGTTCAGAGTTCAGAGTCAGACCCTTCGAGTATTCTAAGGTTCAGACCTACTTTAGCCTAGAACGTTAAGACCTTGTTCCCTGCATCTCTTGGAGTGACGTAGCGTAAGCAACTTGCGTAGCTGGGAAAAGACAAAATTCTTCACGTTGGCTGGTTTAGAGTGAGCCAAAGTAATTGCTTCTGGGGGATGTGCTCGGAGATTGCTGAGGAAGGAATGAGAAACAGCAGTAACATTAAGTGTTGAACTGGTTAGTGATATGCTCATCATATTTTTATGACATAGCTGTGCATATTTCTTCTTCCAAAGTCTGTTAAAATTGTATGAGTCACTTTATCAGATTCCCAGCCTCTTTTCTATTCTAAAAAAATCACACCTGTGTGAAGTGAGGGGCGCAATGATACAATATCATTGTATAATGTACATCACCATGACGTAAAATAGACACTTTTAAGATGATTTGCTCAGACAGTATGACTATTAAAAATAGACACTAAGCCGATTTGCTCGTCCACATATGACGTAAATTCTCCATTCATTGTCAATGGGAATTTAATGTTTGTGTAAGACCAAAAAACTACAGTAGGCCTAATATAGCTGAATATAGCGCCCCTTTAAAACTATGGCAGCTGAGGAATGCAGGACCCAATCACCACGAAGACCAAAACATTGTTCCGCTTTATTGTGTTTCCTTACCGTTGCAATTTGGAGCAATGTTTGGTGTAAATGTAAGACCGATGGGCCACAAGAGGCAGACGTGGGACCAGAGAAGGAGGTCTGTAACAGCAACCAGGACCCATGCGGTTCCTGGACAGAGCTGAAAGAGAGTCTCTGTAGACCAGACCATGTCTAGTGGACAAGTTACAGTGATGGCACGTTGCCAGCTAAAAGTCAAAGAACAGAGGAATATGTTAGTTCCAGATAGATGGTAATTTCCAGTAAACATCGTTATCAAAATACCTGGCCATCACAACAAAGAAAAGGATCTTTAACAACAAAGTACTCTATGGTGCTGAGACATGGAGGACCACCGTGAACACCACAAACAAAATCCAGTCATTCATCAACACCTGTCTGCGACAAATCCTCCAGATCCGCTGGCCTAACACCATCAGCAACAAAGAATTGTGGCAACGAAACAAAAACCAGCAGAGGAAGAGATCCTCAAGCGGCATTGGAGATGGATAGGCCGTACTCTCCATAAAACAGCCTCAAACATCACAAGACAGTCCCTCAAGGTTGGCCACGGAAAACCTGACGCAGAGACTTGGAGACAGAAGCCACGATAATGGGCCACACTTGAGGACAGCTGGAGGTGTTGGCTCAGGACTGAGATGCTTAGAGAACTCTTGTAGACGGTCTAAGCCCCAGAAGGGGTAAATACTGTAGGTGTAAGTAATAATATTATATTGTTATAAAGGGACCTTTTGGATCACAACGTGTGTACCACCCAGTACTTTTCAGACTTCACTTAGGTAACATATTCCAATATGCATAATTTTCAGTCATGATTGAGTAACAACCCTTTAAATATACAGTAAATGATATTGTGTTGTAATGATTATGAGGTTTTACTAATAAATTCATAAACTCAAAAATATAACAGATTGTCATGCAACGACCAGACAATTTTCCATTAGAGGCAAAATGACTTGTTATGAAGCACCTTAATGCAACACATAACCCTAGAGCCATGCAGTGTTTTTAGAGCTGCTCTAATTCCAGCCATGATACACAGAATATTAGGACAGCTCCCAGAAGGCCCTGCATTGTCTAATGGGGGCGAGCGTGTTCCGGTTACCTTGTCAAAGACCCACTTCTAGATTGCCTGTAAACACGCAAGCTTACGTTTTTAATTCTACATTTCCATTATCAATTTATATTGTGTATGCATCGCTTGTATTCAACTATTCATCTTAATGCTGTTTTTGTTTCAGTCATTTTCTTGCTATTGTGCATAGTGGACCATCCCAACATGAAATAATCTTACCACTGTCTGTTGGAGTGTTGTGCATATTCACCAGATATGTACAGTATAAGTACATTTACTCAAGTACTGTAGTAGGCCTATAAGTATAAGTATATATATTTTTTTTTACTTTACTGGAGTATTTTCAGTAGGCCTACTTTTACTTCTCCACTACATCTCAAAAGCAAATATTATACTTGCACTGCAATTATTTGAAAACATTAGTTACTAGTTAGGCTACTTTGTATATTTTGATTATTATTACAAACCAAAACCATACATTACCCACTTCAACCCTATACATTTCGGTCGTTTGAAAATAGCTGATCTACAAGCACACAATGCTATTTTCAAAGGATTTTCATATATTTTATACATTTAAAAACTTGTGAACTGGGACATTCTGCATATGAGTAGCCTACTTTAAATATATTTTGATACCAATAGTAGTTTTGTACTTTCACTCAAGTACATTTTGAATTCCAGACATAGGCCCGACTCCCTTTACATCTAGCATACAACATTGATGCATGCTTGTTGTATGAGATGCATAGCTGATGCAAGCTCGCAATGCATTTCCAATGGGAGTCACATGGTTTGACACAACATTTGTGTTGTATGGCTTTCGGCTGTGTTTCGACTTCCCCCCTCCCCCTCATACAACACAAATGTTGTGTCAAACCATGTGACTCCCATTGGAAATGCATTGCGAGCTTGCATCAGCTATACATCTCATACAACAAGCATGCATCAATGTTGTATGCTAGATGTAAAGGTGTGAGTCGGGCCTTACTTGTAACAGAGTAGTTCTACATTGCAGTATTGATACTTTTACTTAAAACATGTGAGTACTTTTTCCACCACAGAAAGAAGACAAATCATTAGGCCATAATATAGTTTCTTTCATTCATGTTGGCTCATAAAAATTGACTTCTCAGTACAGTAGGCTAACCTACAAATATACGGTAATTCCATATTAGACCTACTAAGTTTCTAAAGCATGCGGTTTCAACACAAAAGCCTTAAACCATGCACCTTAGGTTTCTGCGCAGTATAGGCAGTAGCCCATTTCTGCTTTTGAGGTTCAAATATAATGTCATAAATTCTTATTTATCAAACTTTTGATAAATAAGCAAAATGGCTAAATTGAATGGCTCTTTAGTTTTCATAACGGATATATTATATCATATGTCAGAATCATAATACCCACAGCATGTAAAAAAATAAAATAAAATAAACCATTTACCGCTGCCAAGAGCTATTACTTACGGTAACAAAAGTTGCCATGCCGTTCTGCAGCAGGTCCTGAGTGCAGACAAGGAGTAACCTAGTATACCGTACGAATAAATTCAAATCAATGGACTGTCAGTGGCGGAGGGATGGAGGCTGCACTTAGCATCTTCTTCAGGACTGTTCGTGTCTGTGGGGGGAGGGGAGGGAGACAGCAGAAATTGTGTGTGTGTCTGTGTGTGTGTGTGTGCGTGTGCGTGTGCGTGTGCGCGTGCGCGTGTGAGTGAGCATGGCAGAGGTGGGTGGTTGGGATGAATAAGTCAATTGTATTAATTTGTCAAAAACATAATCAACATACTGATATCGTTCATCACTGTGACCCTACTGTGACCCTGACTGACCACTTCTCCATCCATCTTCAACCGCTTATCCGTAGTCGGGTCGCGGGGGCAACAGCTCCACCAGAGTGCTCCAGACTTCCCTCTCCAGAGCAACATTAGTGACTTCCTCCCGAGACGTTCCAAGGCCAGTGAGTCGATGTATTTCCTCCAACTGCGCCTTGGTCTGCCCCGGGGTCTCCTCCCAGTGGGACGTGCGTCATGGACCTCCCTAGGGAGACGCCCGAGAGGCATCCTAACCAGATGCCCGAACCACCTGAGCTGGCTCCTTTCCAGGCGAAGGAGCAGCGGTTCTACTCCGAGTCTCTCTTGTGTGACTGAACTTCTCACCCTATCTCTAGGGAGATGCCAGCCACCTATTGAAGAAAACTAATTTCGGCCGCTTGTATTCGCAACCTTATTCTTTCGGTCATGACCCACACTTCATGACCATAAGTGAGAGTAGGAACGAAGATTGCTCGGTAGACAGAGAGCTTTGCCTTCTGGCTCAACTCTCTTTTCGTCACAACAGTGCGGTAGAGCGACTGCAATACCGCCCCTGCCGCTCCGATTCTCCGGCTGATCTCCTTCTCCGTCCTCCCCTCACTCGTGAACAAGACCCCGAGATACTTGAACTCCTTCACCTGGGGTAATGCCCAATGCCCACTTCTGTCCAAAGGATACATTGTATTCAGCTATTTCATCCATACCCTTGTCATTTTGAGCATGAGCATTTTTATGAAAATAGTACCTTCTTGCAATGTTTCATTTAACTGAGACAGTCACAGTGTACATATGGAACCATCCATTTTGTACACTGTCAGAATGCAATTAGCACTCAGGATTTTACAGTGTAGATATCCTGCCAAAAATACATTAAATATTAAAGAAGAGGAAAAAGGTTCACTATCACCTATACCTATTTCTATCGAATGGAAAAAAAGAGCATTCTGAATTGGACTAATAGAGAAAGTGAGCTTTTTCAGATTCAAAATTATAAAAATCCCTCACTCTGTCCTATGTCTGCCACAAAAAGGAAAATAAATCCTTTAAATCTGGATATCTGGATTTAAATTCCATTAAATCCAGATACCATTGACTGTTTTGACAATATGGCAGATGGTGGCTGGTAGTGATTTTGAGCAGCTTGTGTAATTTGAATAAGAGCTCATTTTACTATCAAAATCTGTTTTGTCTGTGGCCAGACTGTTGCCTCCTGCAATTTTCAAATGCTTCCGTCATACATTCAGATATTGAGCAATAGTTGGCTGGTGGCCTGTGCATGAATAGCCTAAAACTACTAATTTAAGACCTCCTTAACCCTAGAACACTAAACTTAACTTATCAGCTCAGTGGCCTTGTGGTTAGAGTGTCTGTGACTGGGAGGTTGGGGTAAGTCCCTGCGACATACCAGCGTCATGTTCAGGGAGTGTACAGTTTGTACATCATGTCCAGGGGTGTACTTGTACATCAAACTGCCTGCACGCTACAGAAACAGGAGATAGGTTCCTGCCCCTATGGGCCTCATGGCTCTATACAAGCCTTACTTACTAAACAACTTTTGTCAAACATCACTAAACCCGGGTATATTTTACCCAAATTAATATATTTCATAAAAACTATTTCTGATCATTGAAGTACAGCAATACATGGCAACCTGAGGTACTCTTCTATTCTGGGCGGGAACCCCTTTTGGTGTTTTACCCCTTCAGGCCGGGAACCCATTTTGGGGTTCTGTACAGTATGTACAGCAGGGGTGGACAACTTTGACGATGGAGAGGGCCACTATTATTTCCACACTCACTCCAGAGGGCCACGTTGCGTATTACTGTCGTAGCAAAAATAGACGATCTACAAGCTCAAAATGCGTCGCATTGCGCATTGCAACGCGTTAGACTGAAGCAATTAAAGCGGGTCATGTTTGCATGTTTGGAATTGTAACAGCTGAAATCAATAATATATAATATATCAGTATTCCAAAATTAACCTGCAGGGCCACATTAAGTGAAGATGGGGGCCGCATGTGGCCCCTGGGCCGCCAGTTTTTTTACATCAAAAATTTAAAAAATTTGATGCTGAGGTTTTTCAGAAAACTTAGGTCAGGATTTAGAGGCGTTTTTAGAATCGGCCTCAGGCCTAAATGGATTTATTTCATCATGACTTTTCACAAAAATGAATGAATGAAAATATTATTAATTTATGGGGGGGCCCTATCAATCAGTGAAAAATTTGGGTATATATCACTACCTGCAAAAAAACAGGGATGTGGGCAGGGAAATAAACCTACCTTCTATGATGTCATTAAGCATCATAAGTTACTGAAAGACCCACCCACCTCAGACATCAGAATCACCCAGGTTTAGTGTTCTAGGCAGAGTTAAAGTAATTTTATATTTGATAATTTAAAATTTCATTGTTATTGCTGTGATAATACTTTGACATTTATTGCCTTTAATATTCATTTAAGATGACAAATCTGGTGTCAAACTAAATGCAGTCTTAGGCATGTAGCCTACCATACACATTGAAATAAATCATGGACACACAGAGGTAAATCTAGTTTACATACTATATTTAGACAGAACTTTGATGTCAGAACCATAACTGAACCAAAATACATTTTGGATACATCACCATGAACAGTTTAACATATATGTTATGTTTTTAAGCAATGAATGGTGAATATATACCCACAATTTAGGCAGTTTAGATACAGTAAATTCCAGACTCAGTCTTAAGCAATAGTTGTCTCTTCCAGCCAGCATCCTGCCCATCGTATGCAAAGTGGCAAACTCTTGACTACCAAATTTCACAGCATTTGACTCCCAAATGTGTGTTCACCTGTTTTGAGCAGGTTTTGAGCTCACTGTTTCCTGGTATAGCACTGAAGACAGCTGGCTTGCTGACAGGTGAGACATTTTTGATAAGAAATAACCAGTTTATAGTTTAGAAGAAAAGCAATATTTTGACTATCATAATCATTATAATGGATTTTAAAACTGAACTGTGGTCGATAATTTAAATGATATCAGGCCGTTTTACTTCCCTTAGCTTAGAGAGCAATCACTGTTGCAATACACGTCTTTTTATTTTCTTGGTCTTAAGTCCTGATGGCCTGTTCATTTTTATTTGTTCAAAATATAAACTCACTTGTCAGTTATTTTTACATATACATATTTTAAGAAATATTTTAGCTACTCCTACTCCTGTTTAGTTTACACATGTTGTTAGTCTTTATGGTAACATATACATAATAATATATATGATATGATATATATATGATAACATACATGACATGTTGAGGACTGTCATCCTCATTGTATTGTTCTTACCCTGTCACTTTTGGTAATCTGTTTATTTACAAATGATGTATTATTTCCTTCAACGTCACATCACAAAAAAGGGAAATACTGTAGAATGTACAACAATAAGGCTACTGAACATAACTGTTGATCAAAAAGGATTACAGTAGCTGTTGATGTCATTGTAAACATCCCCAATGATTTTGAATCAAATCTTAGGTCATTTTTTATTTCGTCATAGATTGTCATACACAATCCTATCATTTGACTGAGATAATTAAAACAATATTACTAATAATTATGATTGAAAATGTTACTTTTCATACTTTTAAATTAAACTAATTCTAGGTACTGGCAACAAAGTGAAAGAAGTTGGCTGCCATGTACCGCCACGCCACCTTGGACATGGTTCTTTTCCTTATCCTATTAGCCCTTACTGAAGGTAAGTCACACACCAAACTTAATTCAGTACAATCAAACCTCACGTTTTACTGTATTGTTGTAATAAGCTTTTCAATTTAAATCCATTAAATCACATAGTTATGATGTTGATATTAATGACAAATGCTTTTAAAATGAGTTGGGCATTTCTTAAAATGCATTCAGTCATGAGGTAAGGACATAGGATCGATGCATGTTAACAAAAGTGTACTGTAGTTAGATGGTTTACTTTACAAAATATGTCTTACTGCTATCTCTCTTCTAGAATCCACAGCCACCTCCTCTCTAAACACCAGTGGCAAAAACTTCATCGTTGCTTTTCCTGAGAACATCGCCACATATCATCCCGAAGGACCCAATAACCAGATCATAATCACGGCTGTGCATGACAACACCAATGTCCGCCTTAGCGAGCTTACCGTCAGTACACAAAGGGACTTGAGTGCTGGGGGTACAACTAATTTGCAAATCAAAACAGAAATGGAGCTCAGTAGGCAGGAATTGACAGGCAGGAATCACACAGTCAGTATTAAGAGCACTGAAACAATTGCCGTCCATGCAATCAGCAAAAAAGCTGGCAGTATTCAGAGTGCCCTTGTTGTGCCCACTGATAACTTGGGCACAGAGTACCACATTCCATCACTGCCCAAAGTAACCTCTGAACAAGGCTTTTGGAACACAAGTGATCCAGAGAGAGGACCGTTCAGAATTATCATCATCAATGCTGACAAAGATAACACGGTCACTCTGCATGGAACAAAGACACAGCCATTTTCGCTTCGCCCATATGAGTTGGCTCAGTTTGGGGTAAGTGAGTCCATGCAGAGCTTGTCGGCAGTGCTACCTGTGGCAGTCCTCTTCAGTCACCCATGTACTACCATATACAATTGCACTTGTGGTATGCTTTACACCCCTCTGGCACCAACCAAGGCTGGGCACAAATATCACTTCTTGGTGCCACCAGTGTTGGCAGAAAATGCTGAAAGTGAGTCATTACTACTTCTGAAGCCCAGTCCACAACCCTACAGTCCTCAAGTGTCGTCCCTGCAGACCTTGAGTCCTGTTGTCTTCTACCGACCTGGCATGCTCCTCAGCCTCATCTCCACACAAGACTTTTCCTCTTGCTTTATACTTAACAAAATCGAAAAAATACAAAATAACTTTGCCCTTCTCATTGTCCCCAAAGACAAAACAGATGGGGTTCACTTGAACACACTTCCTGTGTTAAATGCTGGGTGGGAGGTGATGGACGGTACAGACTACTCCTGGGCACTCATTGATCTGACACAAAACAAAAATGTCATCTGGCATTCCTCTAAAATAGGTGTCTATTTTATTGGAAAGAATGAAAGTCTTACTTTTGGGAATGCAGCCTCTAGCATCAGCAAATATCCAGGTATAATAATGTTACTCAAGCATCGTAGTAATTTTATATATATATATATATATTACACATTATTAAAGATTTTGTTGTGATTCTTTTCCTTCAACTCTCTTTTTCTATCTCGACTCCTAAACAGACTTTAGGGGCTGTGTTGTGACTCAGGAAGCTTTGGAAATCGGAGCTGAGAAGATGGGCTGGCCTGAATCAGTCCAATACTGCAGAAGCAAGGGCCTTGAGCTGATGAGCATAGTCACCTCTGAGTTACAGCAACACATCAGCCCAAAGCTGATGGAGGCCAAGAGAGATGAGCAAAAGGAGGCATGGATCGGTCTCCGTCGAAGCTCCTTGACAGGGGACTGGTACTGGGTCAATGGGGAAACAGTGGGGAACACTAGATGGGCCGAGGGGGAGCCAGGCACCCCTCAAGATGGCCAATGTGCCATTATGAAGCTCAATTCCACCACAGGCTTTAGCTGGAGTGATGAGGATTGCTGTAAGGCTGCCCATCCTATCTGCTACAGAAGCCCAAAGTTATTTCCTTTGACTTGATGATGATTTCAGTAGTCTTGCAGACAAGCAGAGATCTCTGCTTACCAATGGTGGCATCTCAAATCAATGTAGGTGATAGAATATACCAAGAACTACAGTGATGTTTATATCACCGTCCCTTATATGAAAATCTGAAATGTAGGTTTTGTTTTAAGTTTTAACAATGAAAGCTATTTCACTCTCACCAGTCTCTATAGTTGGGTGAACCTTATTGCCTTAGAATCTGTTATGATGATGATGATGATGATGATGACGATGATGATGATTTTTTTATTGGTGGTTTTTATTTCCGTTGCAATTTGTGGATGTGCGTGCACCTCTTGACCACCATATGATGACTACTTTCAGACAGAAATCAAAACAATTTAGCAGAAACAGTAAGTTTGCACCTTCCTGTAATGTAAACCATATACCACATGTAGGCCTATCTGAATGGATCTTTACTCCTATTGATCAAATGGGTTTCTGATCATTTTTGTTTTAATCATCATTTAAACAAAATAAAAATGTGAAACAAACATCAGCCTTGTTTTTTGTGATAACCATGACCATGTTACTTTGGCCAATCAGTATCCTTTTATAAGATAAAACAAAGAACAAATGAGTTGGATGAAGCACATCTGAGTATTTTGGCCAACTATGGTGTAAATCAAAATACATGGTTCACAAATTAAATTATTCTATACATATTAAAATACTGTAATAGATGGAGAGACGTATATCAAAGCAGGAGTAACTCAGAATATCTGTGTGTTAACCAGAGAGAGGACAGATGAGGTGAGGATGCAAGAAGTATGTGGTGATGGTGAAGGGGTTTAAATACCTGGGGTCAACTGTCCAAAGTAATGGACAGCCTGGAAGAGAGGTGAAGAGAGTGCAGGCAGGGTGTAGTATATGGCTGGAGGAAAGTGTTGAGTGATTTAAGGACATCACCAACCCAGCAAGAGTGAGAGGGAACATGTATAAGATGGAGGTAAGACCAGCCATGCTGTGTACAGCTTGGAAGCAGTGGTACTCACGACAAGTCTGTAACACAAATACAATAACGTAGAATTTAAAGATTTAATTTTAATGAATAGTTTAATTTAGTCAGAAAGCCTGAAAGACATGGTCATTTCCACCGACATGTGAATCCCAGTTGAGCTCGCCCTTTCACCATCCACACCCCCACACCCAGCAGAAGCAATAGCTTGGCCCCCAGAGAGACAGATATCAGGAACAGGAGAGGAGGAGATGTCTCCCCAGAGGTCGGCTCCTCCAGCTTGGGAGGAAGCACATACAGGGTGGATTGCTCCTTGCCCAATGGGTTGGAGGCACTGCAGGTGTACTGCTGTCCAGGGAGAACATCTTGTAACTGGCTGACGGTGCGGTGCTGTGCTACAGACCCCTGTGCCAGTGGGGAAATGGCAAGTCCTTCCAGCAACTCCTCTGGACCGAGCCACTGGACATCTGGTAGCGGGGAGCCTTGGACCAGACACAGGGCTCTGTAGCCTGACTCCTCGCTACCCTCTACTGACAGGCCAAGGATTGTTGGGGGAGCTGAAAAACACAAACGCTGCATGTAAAAGAAATCCAAGTGATGAAGACAATAACAAGACCAATGCCTACAAACACATCTGGCAATTATTCCATCTAAAACATTTAGTTTACATACAAATTTTAAATATCTGTTAGTTCTGCACATTGGGCTGCCCTAATTAAAATTTCATTTTGAGGGGCAATAAAAGTGTGTGTTCAGACAGGATTTAACGCAAGTAGAAGAAGCAGAAGCATAAACAGAAGAGTACTTGTTCACGACACATAATCTAGGGAATAAACAAAAAAGCTGACATTTTATGTTAAACGGCAACAGGAGACAGGTGGATAATCACTGAAAATGATACAAAAAAAAACTCTACCCTCCACTCTGAGCCTTGTGCCCATCTTATCTTCATAGCTGGCGTGGTCGTGGCCGGGCACCTCCACGCGGCAGTAGTAGCGGCCACTGTCCTGAAGGGCGACGCTGTTGATACGCATCGAGAGGTCATGCTGACGCGGGTTCCCCTCCAGGCGGTACCGCTGATCTTGCTGGGGTCCCGATTCACAGGTTTGAGACACGATGTGGCTGGTGCAGCGAAAGAGAATGGTGGAACCCTGCCCATGACCCAGACGCCAGACCACTTGCAGTGAGGAGTGGTGGGTGTGCTGCGGGTGGCTGAAGGAGCAGGGAAGCACCACTGGGTAGCCCTCAATGGCTCTCACCTCGGCCTGCACCTTCATGGACCAGCCATCGTCATTGTAGCTCTGCCCTGGGGGTGGATACAGCCTGATTTATACTTTGTCGTAAAACTGTGTATAACATGCCGACAATATATAGCCGATCTACACAGCTCACAATACATCACATCTGCAAAAGAGTGGAGAAGTTGTAGATCTGCTATTTTCGATGTGCAACATCTTCATATGATGGAACATTACTTTGGCTTTAAATATAGGCCTAAAGATTGTTAATGCAAAGGCCATAAAGGGAAACTCGATGTAATTGACACAAACAAATAGAGGGTATGCGTGGGGTTATGCGGGATTGCCTACTGAGTGTCAAAAAACTACTTTCTGCCCTTTACAGCCCATAAATCCAAACAGAAGATCTGATTGCAATAAAAAATGTTAAACGACGTTAAACTCACATTGCCACTCGATTTGCCACTCACTTTATGCATGCGCAATATTTATTTAATTTAATATAAATTTAAATAATTAGGCTATATATATTTTTGCCAAAATTGGGACTTCATTTGGATAAGCCTGGCATGCTTTTGGTCTGAATGTCAATGCAATATCCATTTAAAGTACAGTATACAAAGAATCACTAATAAATGTAAAGTGCACTTTTGACTGTTTTGACCCCAAACAACTACAGTTGTGAGCATGTGAGCACCAGTAACTTTTCATCCAGCACTTATCAGGGGGGAGCCTATCATTTGACATAACCATATGAATTGACCCCTAAAGGAATTATTTGCCCTCTGGTATGTACAATATATACTTGATTACATTACAGTATATTTACTTAATTACTTTACTTTCTCATGTAGCCTGTGTTTCAATCAAGTTCAGTATTTCAGTACATATTTATATACTCTTCAAAGTGTCCATAAAGTCTGTTTATAAACACACAATAGCCAATATAGCCTAAGCTCACCTTCTATTGAAGATAACAGCAGGCTCAGAACGCAGCAGATCAGTTGAACATCCATGATTGTGAGATTAGTACAGTACAACCGTTACAGAACAAAGGATAGTGTGTGTTTGTCATTAGTATGACTCACCATCACCCCAGACAGTGTCATGTGCTTCATTCTTTCCAATCTATTTAGAACACAAATACCTGTATGTCATTTAAAAACAATGAAAATAAATTGTCTACTCAACACTGAATGAAAACCTTTTAACAAAGACTCTTACTCTTATTACGTTAAACACTATTGTTGTTGTAGGAGTTAGATTAAACAACATTGTTGCTGGAGTGTTACATTAAATGCTGCATCTTGTTGTCTTCCTGTCACTGATCTGTCTCCTCTTTATTCTGTTATTTCATTTATTTATCTGACAGGAACAATACTAAATAAAGTTAAAATGAATAAGCAAACAAGAAAGAAGGAAATGAAAGCATGATACATGATACACTCTTTTCACTCGTATGAACTTACTGTAAACCCAGTAGGACTTTTACCAATAATACATTCAACAATATATGTATGACATATCTGTAAGACCATTGCCAGTTATGCATTCAACACTATATGCCGCTATATGAGATATTCAGTAGTGGTGTTGCATAATTGCATCCTCTTGTACTGTAAGTCAGGCCGCATAATTCTGAGAATTACATTTATATAAAAAATATATAATTTGGCTAAATGATTAGCCTGTTTGTTCATTATGAGCCGGCATGTACGTTCATGGCCAGACCAATCAACATGCCTAGATCTAGATCTAAATTGGGAAGCTGCAGACCTGGAGCACAGGCATATAACCCGATAACAGATGCAGTTTCACGACCAGGGAGTTTCACAACCCAGACCAAAATAATCATTCAGCTCCAAAGGGGCAGAGCTAAGTGCAATGTTAAAACCAGAAGACAAAACGTTCCCTACGTAATTTGAAACCAAGGCATGTGTGCTGAGAGAAGCAGGCCCATGCGAGGTCATGAACATCAAAATTCATGAATACAGCATCTAATTGACTGTGACACCATATTTGAATCACATATTGAGGGGCATCTAATCTAAACAATGCAGAGGCAAAAGCAATAGGGATGATCTTGTGACTCTGAGTCATGTCAAATGAGTGTCAAACAAGCTTTTGAGATATTCCATGCTGTTTGCCTGTAATTGGCTTAAAATATGTCTGGGCCTAAAAACACATACAGTATCATTCATGAACACAACATCCAATATACCCCAAAATAGTGAGGGATCTTTTGGCGCATACTGTACCTAATATCTCTGTTACTTCTGCACATTGGGTTGCTCCGTATGTCATATATAATCCAAATACTACCCCAGCTTTCTCGCATCCTCGCTGCAACCCACGACTTATATACAGAGTGTCGTTTTCTAGTTGGAGTTCTAAATGTTCAAATTTATATTTTCATATATCCAGCAATACTAAATGTCCGAAAATATAGAAAATATATATTATAAAGTTCATTTAGAGCTGTTTTCAGGGGGAGGAAAATACTTGCCCAGTACAGTACATTTATTGAACAGAGGTGATTTCAAACACACTAAGGGGACATTGGTTTTTGTAAGTCAGGGTGATCAATGACTCACCCACAAACGGTCTTATTGCTACACCATTTCCTTTCTGTCTGTTTTAGGTTAAGAGGAAATAGCCACATTTGAGGTTTCGTGTTTTTCAACTGTTTTAGAGCACACAACAGTTTCGTATTGTTTCTTATGACATGGTACAGAATTAGACCTTTTGGTTTCTACTTATATGCTGCTAAATTTAATAAAATGTACACCCAGTCCTGTTTTCTTATTCTCTCAATTATATTTATTAGAGGTAAGTTCATTATTATTATTATTATTGGAGTATTTTACCAGGTTTGTTATGCATATCTAACATAGCTAAACATTTTCCATTTTAAACAGTGTTGCCAACTCTTGCATAATGATTAATATCACAATACAAATTGTGTACTATGAAGGATATAAATTAAAACTTAATATTTTTTACTAACTGCATGATTCTGAAATTTAGACACTGGTGATTAACTCTACATTAACTTTTTTCAGAAATAGATAACTCAACATAAACAACTGATTTTAAATTACACATTTGAAAATCTGTTTGTTTGTCAAGCTTGTCAAGGTCATACGATGGAAAATATTGATGATGATGATGATGATGATGATGATGATGATGATGATGATGATGATGATGATGATGATGATGATGATGATATCCTACCTCTATCCTCTCAGGACCACATGCCACAGAGTGGACTATGGCAGTTACACCTGTGGTTTATGGCAGCAGAGGGACTAAAGCAGTCCTGCCCTGTTCCTTCACTCACCCCAAACAAGAAGAATACTCTGGGGTGATCACAGTTAAATGGTTTAAGAACAGAGATCTGTTCTTTCATTGTACAGTGCAAAATAACACGCAGGGAGGAGTTACAGACTGTGTATCTGGGACCAACCTGCATTATTCACTGGATGTGGACCCTAGACAAGGACAGCTCTCCTTACGGATCAACCAGCTGGAGCTGACGGACAATGGAACATACATCTGCCGTGTAGAGCTTGAACAGAGGAAAGACAGTTTTGAAAAGAAAACACAGATCTATGTCAAAGGTGAGTTTTGTATTGGGGAGATAGTATTCATTTCTATCAGTAACCTGCAAAGTGTGCACAAATATCCACTCCACTCCACCAATTAATTTTAAGCCATAAAGTGAAGATAAAAAATGATGTTGTTGAAGAATGATCATGTAATATCAGAAGGGGATAATAATGTGTAATTTTGAGCATGTCATCTCAAAATCAGTCTCAAGCTTTTGCCCATTACTCCCCCTCCCCCAGCAAACGTTCAAATCCTGAGTCTCTCCCAGGTAGAAACAATCTCCAGTCCAGATGGCACCACAGAGCACCACCTTAAGTGTTGTGCTGAGGGAAATCCTCTGCCAAACATCACGTGGCTCTCCGACTCCAAGGGGCCAGTACATCACAATGTCCAGCCTGAACAACATGGACCCTATAGGCTGAGTAGCTCCGTCCCCTACCTGGTGGGCGAAGTGTACACCTGCAGGGCAGAGAACCAGCTTGGGAGTGTGGAGAGACAGTTCCCTAGCAGTAGCATACTGAGAGTAAGCCTCGTTGTGTGTGGGAGTTTTCTATTACTGCTGCTGCTCTTCGGCTTGGTGATTTTCTACCTGAGAAAAAGAGGTAGGCGGCTACAGTATTCTGTTTTGCATCCATGGCATGATAATGTAAACATTGGGGTACTGACATTAATGAAATGATGCACACTCATTGTTAACATTGAGGATTTTCCTATGTACCCTTCAGGGAACTATTAACCTAAACATTAAAGATGAATGTCACTGTCAGTAACAATAAGGTCACAATTAAGTCAAGAAAGGTCACAATAAAAACACTGAGGGAGAAAATGAACAGGGGAAAGTTGTCACCTGTCTCAATATCAGATACGATCTGTATGCTATGGTGACATCAAACTCTCTACTTTTTTGTCTCCTAAGGTTTTAAACCTTCCAATAGCAGGTGAGATTTCAGAATGTTAGTCAATTGTCAGTTTCAAACACTTTTCAAACACTTCATAGTTTTATTCTTTCCTCAGCTCTCAAAAGCGACCCGAGTCCAACACTGAACATACAGGTTTGTTGATGTTTATGTTGTCTTACAAAGAATTTAAAAAGAGTTTAAAAGAGTGATTAAAGAGGAACATACATTTTACTAAATGTGAAAATAGTTTACTTCTCCATATGAGTGTGGTTGAAACGCCCTAGAATTAAGGCTGTTACTTTGGACTTAACTTATTGTGCATACATGTTTTAATGCCATGTATGCTTTTATTACATTTTATATTTCATATTTTAACAGCCCAATATAATACGTTTCCTATTTATGATAATGCAGAAGTGGATAAGTCACTGAACCTATGATTCAAGGTTATTATTGTGTGACAAACGTTTTTTTTTTTTAAATATATATGGAAAAACTGTAATTATAACTTTCCAACTGTATCAAACACATAATCATGCCAGTGAACAGCCACCATGAGTTGAACAGCTCTGGCATTCAAAGAGATGACGCTACAGAGCTTCAGTTGGTTTATTCAACCATCAACCTGCCCTCCTCTCCTCCATGTAAGTCATTTTACTAGGAAAAACTATAGTGTTATTGTTAACCCTGATTGTGATAATTTAAACATGAAACTCTCAAAAGGCACACTGAAATGTCTGCAACTAATTTATGCTCTCTTCTTTGTGAAGTGACTAAACAACAATTTACAACTGTATAGCAAAATAAAAAGCTAGCTCAGGGTGAGAGGCTCTCTGCTCCTGATACAATTTGTTCTAACGTGACCCTATAACACAATTGAATTGATACAATGTAAAGTGAAAGTTGTCCAATCCACAAAGAGATCTTTATATGTATCTGTCCGTCAGCCTGTGTCCCTTTTATGCTCATATACGGAGATTCCTTTATAGCCTATATGGGTATATCAGTACCCATTGTCAGTCATGGATACCCGTTGTACCCGTCTGTCTGTCTGTCTGTATCCCTTCTATGCCCATATATGGAGATCGCTGTATCTGTCTCTCCTTGTCCCTTTTATGCCCATACATGGGCATGCCCATATGCAGTTTGAAGTCGGCCTGTCCCATATATGCGCATAGTGGTCACTTACACTGGTCGGATTGGATTATTGTAAGATTATAAAACCTGTATTTTTTTTAGGTCTCCAGACAGGGTTTCCATTCTCAACAAAAGGCGGTGATGAGTCATGTGAGTCAATATGGTTTGATCCTGCAACCATCCCATATCCATAACATATTAAAGTTCAGTGTAATATATCACTGCAACAGTCTTTTTTTGCACAGGACAACATACTGTGTGGTTTTAAATCATGAAATGAGAAGTAGAATATAATTGAGTGGTGTAAACCACTCCTACAACTGGCTTTGTTAGTTTACGTGTCTGTTCGTACCAAATTGAGTGGTGTAAACCACTCCTACAACTGGCTTTGTTAGTTTACGTGTCTGTTCGTACCAAAAAATGAGCATGGTTGCTATGGTCACCCAGTTCACATGGGTGTGATTTCATTACGTCAGACATTACGTCAGACCACAGTTGATCAGTCTATATAAGACCTTACACCACTCAGTTCACACGGGTGTGATTTTTTGGGATTATTAATGACTTTCACTCTTTTGTCATTTCAGGTGTCATCTATTCCCCTCTGAACTTCCCACAATAACCCAGCATTAATCAGTAATAATTCTGTAGTATTTTTGAGTGGTGTAAACCACTCCTACAACTGGCTTTGTTAGTTTACGTGTCTGTTCGTACCAAAAAATGAGCATGGTTGCTACGGTCACCCAGTTCACACGGGTGTGATTTCATTACGTCAGACATTACGTCAGACCACAGCTGATCAGTCTATATAAAACTTTACACCACTCAGTTCACACGGGTGTGATTTTTGTATTATTCTGAAACTTTAACAGACTTTTTCTTTAATGACTCAAACTTGTAGGATGCAGGCCCTATGTTTGTTCATAAGACCTGTTGTATGTTATGTTTGTGTGCACAAACATAACTGATTAGATAATTGACTGCATGATTGCTTCATAATCTGATCCCTCTCTTTTTGTTGAGTGGTGCAAACCACTCCAACAACTGGCTTTGTACCCGTGTACTCGTGTTTGTTTGTTCGTACCAAAAAAACGAGCTGATCAGGCTGATCAGGCTATAAGCGCTATATAAGCTCTATATAAGCGCTTTGGGTATTTAGAAAAGCGCTATATAAATTTGAGCTATTATTATTATTATTATTATTATAAGACCTTGCACCACTCGCTGATCAGGCTATATAAGACCGTGCACCACTCAGTTCACACGGGTGTGATTTTTTATAAACCTATCCACGTTCATATATTTGACTGATAATTACTTGTATTGATTATAGAACAAGAGGAATGTCTATCATTACACATTAGGGTGAGTCTATATAAAATGCTCTTACATAGGTAGCCTACTTTATGTAATACAATGTAATTCAATTATGATGTAATCATGTCTTGTATCTCTAAAGTGAATCAATTTGTCATACCAATGCAGTGGTAGAGGATAGCAGCCTACCTTGTGGTGGGTTTCACATGTCAATGTTGCAGTAATGATGGGCTGCCAAGGGGGGGCGTTGTTTGCCTATGGTGCAGGTGCAGCAGCAATCAGCATCCTTCTCTATACGCGTGTGCGTGTCGTCGGCGCGTGCGGCGTGCGCAACTGCGCACTCGGAATAATGAGCCGCTTTTGGTTCTATTTTCTCTTTCTTTTCTTAGCTATTAAAAGTCCAAGTTTGATCCTTTTCGTTGTTTTCGCTGTTTATGTGTATATCCATTACAGAACGCGCTGAAGCAATGTGCCAAATGAAAGGATGAGGAGGAGGACAGAAAACAACGGACGGACCTACGGACGGGTCGCGGTCTTAGGTCGCGGTAGCCATGGGCAGGATATACAGTCAAGTCAATCATTCGTCATGCCTACTTCTACTTGGCAGTTGACACCGCGGTGTAGCCTCTTTGTAGCTCTGGTCCATAGCCTTCTACTGCTTCTGTGGTGGTGGTGGTGCATGGTGGTCGTGTTACCATGAGATGCTCATGAGTCATGGCAGACGGAGATGGACTGCAAAATCTGTGTTATCATCATCATTCAAGACATTCATCATGATGAGATGATATAGGACTGCGATGGAATGTGTGGTGTTTTATCATGATGATGATGATCACTGTGTCTGTTCCTGACTGAATGGTTGTTTTGAAACAGCCGACAGATATAGTCTACCGTAAAAAAATGGAAAAAAGAAGAAGAAAAAAAGGAAGATCTGCTTTTATTCTATTATCCATATACGTAATGATGAAAGCGAACATATTTTGTTTTTTATAAAAGCATGCATGCACCTAAAATCATTAAAGTGCGCAGAGGCAGAGCACAAGTATTTCGTCTAGGGTCTGGGCACCTCAACTTAAACTTGCTTGATTTTCCTATCAAATGTAAAATAAAATGCAAATATCAACGAGTCAGCGACTGTATTTGGCAACTCATTTATAAAATAAATATAATATACTAAATAAATACATTTTTGTTTTGTTTTGTTTGGGTTTTTACATAGCTGGTGACAACCAAACCAGAGGAATAAGGATATGATAGCCTATAGGTATAGCTCTGGTCCATAGGTCTAATGGATTTTAGAGCTATGGACTAGAGCTATAGCCTATAGGTAGGACTAGGTAAAGTTTTCAAATAATTGTTTTGGTGGAAAAATAGGCTACTAATTTGCCTCTGACAATGGAGTAGAACCTTATATACTCTAAGAGTAGAACCCACAAGTTTTTCCATCCACTATCCGACGTGGATATATTTATTTAGGCCTACAGCTCAACACGATTCACTCTCAGGCCCAATCCCAATCCACTCCCTTGCTGACTCAATGAGCCCTCACTGACTTAGCTGCGCGTTCATGTGAAGTCTGCGAGGGCTTGAGGGATGTCCCATTTGAAATCGGTAAGTCAGTGAGGGCTCAGCCCCGCCCCTTTATGTGCCCTTTGCCAAAGTCAGCATCGATGCTGACTTTAGCTGACTTTGGCAAAGAAATTACCCACAGTTCATAGCGTTACCAGGGGAATGAGGGGGATCCCCCGAACGTCAATCATTTAAGTATGCAAATTAGTTATGTACCGCGGTTAGAATGTCAACAAACACAATAGTGCTTTCTCACTGTTCTCAAAGGGAGACGGAATGGAAGGATAGGCTATATATTTAATAATAATAATAAGGGAAACATGATGAGAAATGACTAATGAGCAAAGTCAAATAATATGGAAATGCAATTTATGATGAATATTATTATATATGAATATTATTACAACCCCTATCACACAGGAAAGTGTATTTATGAAACTAATAATAAAACGACATAAATAGACATGATAGACATGTCATGCATGTAGGCACTGGCTGTGAATAAGGACAGGTTTTATAAAGTGATGCAAAGTGTCATGAATGGCGGACTCATCTTCAAAGTGCTGTCCCATTCCTTTCACAACAATTTGGAGCCCTTGCAGCCTCTCACCCTCAAGCACTTATACAGCTGACGTCACTAAAGTCAATGAGGGTTCAGGGCTCAGGGCTTGAGGGAGGCAATTGGGATTGGGCCTGTCAGTCAATATCACATTCACACACAGCGCGAGTCCATCCGGGGCCCGGGCTATGGGACATAATAAGACCGTCCATGCGGGCTATGGGACAGATAGTCTCTACAAGATAGACTGTTTATTTTTTGACGATGGGTTCTCACTGGTTGAGTAAAAGATAACTCGATCCCAGCTGTTTAATCTAACAATCATCTATCATTTGAGCTGTAGGCCTATAAATAAGAACTAATTACTACAAGAAACCTTTCGAGTTAAGTCTATAGTATTTATTTATAGGATACAGACAGTCCGAGTAGACTTCTTATCACCTGGACGCTGCAGCCAGATTCCGGACTAGAACAAGGAGTCAATTAAGGACACAATGGATGTTCAAGAGAATCCTCCAAGACTAGGGACAAGCTTTGACCCCACCGGCCTACATGGACAAGACGACGAGGAAGAAGAGTCATCACCAGATGTGAGGTCCCCTGTGGGCTCAACAGCCTGATATATTAGTTAGTTGTATGACGGTGTCCTGTGGTGAAAATAGCTGATATAGGCCTATACATGCTGTAGCTAGCTATGTACAGTATGTATGATACAAAATGTAGGCTACATATTATGGCAAAGTAACTAACTGACAGTCTACACACACACACACAGCACAGTTTGTATCCCAAATGTGGCTGCTCTTTCATGTGTAATGATACACTAAACTACATGCTGTCTCTTATCCAGGTGTTATTGAGTGTTCTGGCACAGCATGGACAGGTGGGCCTGTGCTTTTATGACAGCAGAGACTCTTCCTTGCATTACATGACAGATACTCCTGACAACAACGAGCTTCACCTGCTGGCTAGAGGTGTACTACAATGACACTGATCAGTTTAATGTTCAGACTAAAGAACATGTACTATTCATGAATCAAGTAAAAAATGTATCTAATCTTGACTGTCATTTACCTTTTTTAATCTTCTGTCTTATTGCTCTCCGGTCATTTTATAGTTCTCCAGGAAGTTGGTCCTAACGTGATCATTACCAGCGCAAAGCAGGAACGCATGATGGTTCGCTTCATGCAGAGACTCGGTGGGGCAAAATACTGGCATTCTTTTTGGACAGTTATCACTGATACAGTGTGACTTATATGTGGTTTAAAATTAGCAATAACACAGACCATGTTTCTCTAGTCTAACCTGTATGAACTTCAAAGTTATTAATTCATGAAATTAACCTTTCTTTCACTTAATTGATCTCCATCCACACAAGCAACTATTTTCTCTGTGCTCTCGTTATCACAGCTTCCAATCCAGACTACAAACCAGAGGTGGTGACTTATCCATATGTTGACTTTGGTAAAAGAAAAATAATAAAGCAAAATAATGTTTTGGTTTTAGGTTTAGATTGCATCTCATATTGCACTATAGTCCCTATGGCTCCCACGTGATGTTTCTCATGGTGTAGGTCTAGAGGTCAGTAAGCAGAGGCTACTGTCTGCCCACCTGCCTTTCCTTCCTCCCTCCATCACTGAAAGAGAGAAGCTGTCCTACCTTTCTTCCTGCATCTCATTCAACGCTCCCCTTATGGTGAGAAAATTAAAATGAACCCATACTGTCAGTGGCTGGGAAGTTATTTTATACTGCAAGCCACTATGGCAGGTAACCAGCTGTCATCTAAGTGACTATAATCAACCAGCCTCTGTGGCTGCTGGTTGGATTCTGCTTTGTACAGTAGTCCATCATTCTGCAGCTGATCCGTGCGCACGTGTGTGTGTGTGTGTGTGTGTGTGTGTGTGTGTGTGTGTGTGTGTGTGTGTGTGTGTGTGTGTGTGTGTGTGTGTGTGTGTGTGTGTGTGTGCGTGTGTGTGTGTGTGTGTGTGTGTTAGATGCGGGCAGTGGGTGCCCTGTTGAAATGTCTGGACAGAAGGAGAGTGGGAGTGGAGCTGGAAGACAGCAGTGTAGGAGTTCCTATTTTACAGGTCCACACCTTCACACTGTAAGAAAATCATGACGGGTCATGATGACTCACAGAATACCAGGGAGACCTGTACTTTGACCAGTATTTATTCTCTGAAATGGTGATGTTGTGTTCTATTCAAATTTCTCATAGAAAAGATGTGGTGTATGTAGACCGGGACACATACAGGTGAGCGTGAGCGTATTTTAAGATGTGCACAACAACACACATCGAGGGAAGGGAAGAGAGCGATCACCATGTACTGTATGTATCCAGTGTACTGCAGATCTTTAAGGCAGAACTTCACCCATCAGTGTACAAGCTGCAGTCTGGCGAGAAGGAGGGACTCAGTCTCTTTGGTATGTGACATCAGTGTTTCAGTACTTCACCTCCCCAGACCTGTGTAGTGGTGTGTATTTCACTTCCCTCCTAACCTAAGTACCCTTACTTGTGTATTGCAGGGATTCTAAACCGCTGCAGGTCCAAGTTTGGCTCCAGAATGCTACGGTGAGAATGGTTTTGCACAGCACTATTTGCTATCATATTTGAAACAGATGATACAGTGACAGTCCTTTGCAGTGATTACAAAACATGTACCATTAGTTGTCTATGATGCATTTGTAGCAGTACATGTGGCCTGTTGTGAGTGTGAGGGATGGACTTTTCTCTCACAGCCAGTGGTTCCTACGTCCAACACGTGACCTGGCACTTTTAAACAGGAGGCAGGAAGTGATCCGTTTCTTCACAACACCACGCAACTCTGATGCCCTCAACACTCTGCAGTCCACACTACGCAACATCAGGAACATCCCAGTAAACTGACCCATGGCCTCTGATTCACCTAAATCACTAACCATAGATGAAAGACATTTTATTTGCCTGAGTTCGTGTCCCTGTATGTCCATTTTGTTTGTATTTGTGTGTGTGTGATTGATTACACATCTCTGTACTGTTTGTGTGGTAGACCTTGCTGCGCAGGATGTCTCTCTCGCACACCAAAGTCACTGACTGGCAAAGTCTCTACAAGGTAACAACTATTTGGTTCATGATGTCACCAGTTAATGCAATAATGCAATGTATAATATATTACAAAGTTTTTATGTGTCAGACGGTGTATAGTGCAGTGTGCATCAGAGACACAGTGCGCCACTTGCCTCAGTCCATTCAGCTCTTCCGTGAAATCAGTGAGGGGTTCTCTGATGACCTACAATACATCACCTCCATCATCAGCAGGGTGGTGAGTTCTCTGTCTCTGTTCTCTTTGTGTCACCCAAACATTTGTGGTATGACTACACATACGTATACGTTTGTGATTTTATTTGATTACATGTACTCTGCACTCTCTTGAATTCTCTCTCATCTTTCATTATTTTGTTGCTGCAATTTTTGAGTGTCAATCTGTGTTTTTGTGTAGGTGGATTTTGAGAGCAGTGCAACAGAGAACCGCTTCACAATTAAACCAAATGTGGACCCTGCAATCGATGAGAGTGAGTGTGTCCTTTCCTTTCCAGATTTAAAACTAGAGCTTTCTACAAATAGTAACATAAAAACATAGAATAAAACATTTTCTCTGCCCATCCGTAATAGAGAAGAGGAAGATGATGGGGTTGTCAGACTTCCTGACAGATGTGGCAAGGAGAGAGCTGGAAAACCTGGACGCTCGCTTCCCGTCTTGTTGTGCAATCTATATCCCTCTGGTATGATACACTCATGTCCACCTACAACACTGGCAGTTGAATTTAAAAAACAATTCTCTGTACTTATTTGATTTATACATACATTATAATACCTGATTCATGATATCCAAAAGTTATGTGAAGATAACATAGCTTCTCCAGGATGCCCACACTTGTGTCCACACCCACTCTAGCGAAGCAGATGAGTGATGTGCAAAATCGTGCATAAACATTAAGTGCAAGCACAACATTTCTTTCTACAGATAGGCTTCCTGCTGCGGGTCCCCCGGCTGCCCAGCATGGGGAACAAAGAGGATTTTGAGATACCGGGACTTGACTTCATGGTGTGTTCTATGTAATTGAGTTTTCACCCAAAGTACATGCCCGCATATCCTCTCACACACCAGACAAAATTGCTGCAATCTTGTCTGTGTTTGGTTGTCTAGTTTTTGTCAGATGAACGACTGCACTACCGTAGCCAAAGAACCAGAGAGCTGGATGATCTACTGGGTGACTTGCACTGTGACATCAGAGGTCCTTTTTATTTTCTCCTTGTCTTATCCAACATTTCCTTAGATGCCTTGTCTTATATACAACACCTATATACGATACCTGACAGGCATTCGATACCTATGTTAGATTCTTAGCTCTCTTCCCTGCTGAAGTTTGTCTTCCTACATCTCAGACATGGAAACTGCCGTTATGACACAGCTTCAAACCATAACCCTGGAGAGGAGCTCTTCTCTGTACAAGGTAGGTGAAGATGACACTGAATTCCCAGGTTTGTGTGTGTGTGTGTGTGTGTGTGTGTGTGTGTGTGGTGCGTGTGTGTGTGTGTGCCATTCCATTCATAGTAAGTTTTGCAACACTGCTTTCGTGTCAACGATGGAAGTAATCAATCCATAGTAGGAAAACAAAATCAATTCAAAGTTCAATGCGATGGATTTGACAAGATCCATACCAAATAATAATAATAGCTTGAATTTATATAGCACCTTTCATGAACCCAAGGACGCTTTACAAAATGAACCAACAACCAATCAACAAACAACTATTTGCCATAAGCCTGAGAGAATAAGTGTCTTTTCAAGGCAGTCTTAAAAGAGCCCAGTGTTGGAGCATGGCAAATCTCTATTGGGAGAGAGTTCCACAGGGTGGTGGCAGCCAAATAGAAAGTTTGCTTGACTGCCTTGGGGACAGAGAGGAGGTCCAAGTTTGTGGAACGCAGGTTCTGTGTCACAGGAGGTTTATGGAGGATTCCTGAGAGGTACTGTGGAGCCAGGGCAAAGTGTTTTTTGACTGGGGGGTCATATTTTGACAGCAGGAATGCCTGTCATAATTTGACCCCCCAGTATTAGGATGTATTAGGATGTTGATATTCATTCATCAGCCAACACTCCCCACTGACAGGTAGTACACACATTTGTACTGTAGGTGTCAGGTGAGAAGGAGGATACCAGAAGTACCAGAATGCCATCATGTCCCCCAGCAACACAAGTGGCATAAACACAGATGTAGGGCATGTATGACCTATCTGTACTGCTGTATATCTATGGTGTTTATTCTATAGGTTATAGAGTTGAGTGCTGAGCTGGACTGCCTAATGGCGTTGAGCAGTGCCTCCCAGGAGTACGGTTACACCTCCCCCAAGTTAGCCAGCCACAGCCGCATAACACTCATTCAGGCCAGGTACCCACTCATGCACAGCACACACACATATATATAATCATCCACAGACACATGTGCACCCACACCCAATGTACACACACACACACACGCACACGCACACACAGCTTTGGATGAATTTAATAGAGAGCCAGATAGATTTTAATTCCTTTGCTTTTCAGACACCCACTGTTCGAGCTGTGCTCACCCGTGTTTGTGGCCAACTCCTTCCAGAGTTCTGAGTCACAGGGCCGACTTAAGATCATCACCGGACCCAACTCATCTGGCAAGAGTATCTACCTTAAACAGGTGACAGTCATACACCACATCTGTCTCTGACCATGTAGTTAACAGCAGTGTAGCGCCTCTATTCCGAAAGTCATTACCCGATCACCATGTAAAACTTCTTCACCCCCCCCCCCCCCCCCCTGACTTACCTTGCTAGGTGGGTCTGGTTGTGTTCATGGCTCTGATTGGCTCAGATGTTCCAGCGAAGGAGGCAGAGATTGGTCTGGTAGACGGAATCTTCACACGCATGCAAAGCAGGGAGTCTGTGTCTCTGGGCCTCAGCACCTTCATGATAGACCTCAACCAGGTACATGGTGTATGCCTACGCACATACAGTACATTATGCAGTGTGCTAACAGCTGTGTTCATATGAACCTACGTGTACATTTTCTGCGCATGTTTGTGTCTTTACTGATATTCCAACACTACTGTATCCAGGTCCACTCCCACCATCATCCTGTTCAGGCATTGCAAGCATGCCACCTACCCACAACTATCGCACGCACGCACGCACGCACGCACGCACGCACGCACGCACGCACGCACGCACACACACAGAAAGACGGATAGAGAAAGAATTAAAGAATTAAATGTGCATAATATACATCATTATCTGTAAAAACAAATGGTAAATCTGAAAGTGTCTGTCCTCCAGATGGCCCACGCTCTAAACAACAGTACTGGCAATTCACTGGTTCTCATAGACGAGTTCGGCAAAGGAACCAACACTGTAAGAAAACTTTGTTCCCTCACATATGGATTGTGCAAAAGTATACACGGTATTACACGCATGCCTATATAATCATTATTTGTATATCACACAATTAACTATATACTCTAGGTGGATGGCCTGTCCCTGCTGGCGGCATCAGTCTCTCATTGGCTCAAAAGAGGTCCTGGGGACATTCCTCATGTCCTATTGGCTACTAACTTCCACAGTCTGCTCCAGATGAGCCTCCTGCCCTCCTCGGAGCAGCTCTCCCTGCTGGTACTGAGTGACAGATTGATAGAATGTTGACAAATGTACCACATCTGACCCAATCAAGCATCCGTGTGAGCATGTAATGGATAATGCATACTTTTTACTTTTTATTATTATGTTTTTATTTCAAAGTAAAGAATTATGGTTAATGGTGGAAAACAATGTCCTGTACAGTAGAATAGACATTTGATACCAAATGACCAGTCAAACAGTTTTGTATGTTAATGAATACATTGTTTTTCTATTTGTGTGTCTGTGTGTGTATGTGGAATTTTATTTTGGAGGAAACACTGATGTTGATGTTGTACAATCTAATGTCAATGTCAGTGTGTGTGTGTGTGTGTGTGTGTGTGTGTGTGTGTGTGTGTGTGTGTGTGTGTGTGTGTGTGTGTGTGTGTGTGTGTGTGTGTGTGTGTGTGTGTGTGTGTGTGTGTGTGTGTGTGTGTGTGTGTGTGTGTGTGTGTGTGTGTGTGTGTGTGTGTGTTAGACTCTAGAGACTGCCGTGGACAAGGATGAGTTGGTGTTTCTGTACCAGCTGAAAGAAGGAATTTGCCGCTCCAGTTATGCTGCCAACATTGCTACACTGGCGGGCCTGCCAGCCAGCCTCGTACAGAGAGGAGTGGAGGTACATACACATTACACACACACTTACACAAAAACCATGTGAATATGCGTAGGCAGAGTGAGCCTTACTGTGTGTGGGTGTGTGTCTGGCAAGGTATCTGAACTGTACAGAACAGGAAAGACCATCAAACGCATCGGCAAAAAATCGGATGATCAAGCCACCAGGTGAGTTCCTACTCAAACCATAACCATAACACAAGTACAATACAAAGACAAAAGCATGAACTCAGGCTGTGTATGTATATGCATGTACTTGTGCCAGGTGTGCGTCTGTGGTGGAGAAGTTCCTAAACATGGACCTGGAGGACAAGGATGTTGATCTGCAGCGCTTCATGAAAGAAGTGATTCTGCCCTCTGGTGGAGACCTACTGTAATACTGTCCTGCATGGCCTACACTGCTCAGTATAAGTTGGTTATTACAGTGGTTTCATACTGGGAACAAGTCACGGCTTTGACTATGAAGTTACTGTTAGTCACCATTCTGTTTTGCTCTTATGTCGTACTGTTTTGCTCTTATGTCGTACTTGTGATATGGAGTTTCCCTTTCAAACAGATGACTTTAATATAACCACATTAATAATCCTATTGATTGTTGTATTTTTGGATTAAAGAATTCTGGGGAACATGGTAATAATAATTGCTTTTGCTGCTGCAGAAAACATGAATCAACTTCCCATCTTATATGTATTTTCTTCATTTTTATTAAAATACTGTACAAGTTCTTTACATTTAAGTACATGAGTTGTTTTCTTTTTTACATTTGACAATCAATCTACCACATTTTCTACTGCTGCTGTGTGTCCTGGTGAAGAAATCCCAGTGGTTTTACATAACCATCAATGGTTTTTCACAATAAAAAAAACAGTTTTTTTTAATATATCAAGACAAGGAGGTAGAATCTTGTTGGTTATCATGATCCCATGCAATCCCCTGTGAGCTGCCAGATTGTTAGTATTGCCACAGTCAGGTACAGGGGTGTGTTGTGAATGTTGTGTGCTGCGTTGCAGAAGGATGTGTGACAGCAGTGCTTGGTCATGACGTAGACAATGGTGTTGGAGAAGAACTCCACTGTGGTCTCCGTCCCACACTCCTCTTCCTTTACACAGCCCAGTGTCTTGACATCCAGGCCATCCGCTAGGGAGACAGCAATGCACAATAAATGGTAAATGGTGCATTTATATAGCGCCTTTATCCAAGGCGCTTTACAGAGATTGTGCATTACATTCACCCATTCACACACACATTCATACACCGATGGCAGCGGAAACCATGCAAGGCACCAACCAGCACATCGGGAGCAATTAGGGGTTCAGTGTCTTGCTCAAGAACAATTCGACAGTAACTCTGGGGGAGCCCGGGTTCGAACTGGCAACCTTACGGTTACCATCCAGCCTCTCTACCCCTGAGCCACTGCCAATTATCACAGATTATGTCAGACCAAAGTATAATACACTTACTGTAGCATGATGAATCGTGATTAATTTATTTTCATGTTTTATACTCTTGGAACATTTTACTTTATTAATTTATAAACAAGACACAAAAACAGTACAAATGTCTTGGCCTGCACCCAACAATGTAACGCACACACAAGCAAATTTACAACACACCTGCTTTTCCTCTGCCAGTGTAACACTTCTCCCCAGTACTGCAGTTAGTGGTGGTGGTATAACAAGCATCCCAAAAGCCCAGGTCACAGCGGAAACACTCTAGCAGCCTTGTCTCCTCCTTATTCTCCAGCTGATCTATCTGCTCCTCTTCCTCACCTGACAAACACAGAGACCTTTTACTCTATTGAGTTTTTAGTGTGACAAAAGAAGGTGGTGGCTTGTTGATGGATAGATCTAACTAAACTAATGAGGAATATCCCTAAATATGTATTTTGCTTATAATTCATGAACTATGTGTACAAGCTGTGGCTTTGGATGAGTATGTTATAAAATGATGGCCAAATATTTGGACAGCAACAAATTAGGGGAACAAAATCTGCTACAGTTGTACATTCCAGTCACATCTTAAAGCTCTGTCCTAGGGACATAATGATAGCTTGGAAACTTGGTTACTCATTTATCAACCCCAGCCACTTTCAAGTGCTTAGATCCAAACTGTGGAGTCTCTGTGAAATATCTGGGTTTGAGGCTAATTCCCTATGGACACTATTAAATGCAAAAAGAGAAAAGAATAAAAGCATGGAAATGTATGAAAAGAGATGTTCAGAGATGTTTCAGACATCTAGAAGGCATACACTGCACACATCAGCATCACAACTTTATTTTAAAATGTAATAGATAAGCGTGTTATAAATAATTTGGACATGTTGAAATGAGTGTTTCAAAATTGTCTGGAGTTTTCCTCCAACTGTTCATAAAGTTACATTTGAACTTAATCATGATTCATGAGTAGCATAACCACTACGGCCAGTGTACATTATTCAATTTTTCACATTCACAAATATAACATATGCACTCAAAACAGTAAAGAACATTGTGCTTTTGAAACCCATTGTGAAAGAATTCAGTTTTGGAGTCAGAACTGCATTCTGTTAAACAGTTAGCTTTGTTGTTGCTGGGCCACCGGTTCCTGCGAGACTAGTTTGAGAAGCTCAGAGTGCTTATCCCCTCTCATCCTGTTAGCTGAAGCTAGCTCAGGCAAACTACTGTAATAGGACCAGAGTAGGACGCTGGTGTAGCTATAACTACACTGCCACAACTAAATGTTGGAATAAGGAAATCTTTACAGTGTTGTTGACCTCTACTAATTGTATTAAGTTTTATTACATGAAACATTTCTGTCTCTGTGTCAATGTCATTTACATAAAAACTGGAAAATGAACAAAGTACAAATCATTACAAAAATTACATGAAACATTTAATTAAATGTATTCAGCTTACTACAAAACCTAAAGAGGAATCCTGCTGAGTCTCCCGAGGTGGACAAGTGCCAGCCATCTGTATGTAAACAGTGGTGTTCCTACTCTGGATGCTGTTCTCAGGAATCTAATGTACAGTTTTATGATGAGGTTGAATGAATTGACCATGCCTAAGAAGAGCAGCATCTGGTACTCTTCCTGTTTCTGGAAACACTGAAATAAAGATTGATTGATTGACTCCAGACAGTCAAATCCCCTTTCTTATAGTTTTATGAATGATAGAAGACTAACTTTATCAAAGATATGGACCATGACATTGAATAGGCCCTTGAGTTTAATGTTTTGTTCATGTTGACTATCAAAGGTTTAATTAATGAATCCAATCCCTTGCCCAAAATCTATATATATTTTTTGCATAAGCTATAAGTTATAGCATAATGGTGCTTGTATAAGGGAACCATTCCTTTTTCTTAATGTTGAAATTTGAAGAATAAAATATTATGCTATAAAACTTTGACTTCAGAAGAGGGGTTACAGACAGGAAACATAATTGTTAGGTAGGTTTATAGCTCAAAATAATAGATGTGAAAGGAACAGATTGTCTTACCTTTAGTTTGTGTAAGCATTAAGATGGCAAAGACACACAAGATGAATCTGTTCATTTCAGAACAATGTTCCTTGCAACATGCAAAGTCTTAGAAAGAGAAAAGGGCTTAGGAGGTGTAGGACTGACCACAATTGGATTAGTCAGTAATTCACCCTTAATATTTTCTAGACCAATGGTTGTCAAACTGTGGGGCATGAGTGTGTCACAGCATAGGGTGAGGTGGGTCTTTTGTATGTACATAGAGAGAAATAAATGCAAGTATGTATTGTTTATGCTCGACAGAATTGTATAACAAGCTATGTTTAATTTGGTTTAAAAATACAATTTCATCCACTATTTGTGACAGATATTTACGGCACTTTGTAAACTGAATGTAAAATATATAAAATATATATATTATATATATATAAAAGGGGAACACTGTACTTGAACAGTACACAAACAATATACAAATAGAAATGTTAATTATCTCACATTTGTGACACGGCAATGAGAATTTAGTGCTTAATTACGGCAAACAATAATTGGTGGATCCTGAGACAAAAGTACCTCCAGGTGGATCACAGCATTAAAACGTTTATCTAGACCAATCACAACTGTTCGATGGGAGGCTAGTGTGTTATAAGTATATTTGAGTTACCGGTAATTATGGGAGTGGAGGGTGTCTTTGATTGACAATTGGAGCATTGCTCCTAGGGTATCCGGAGAACTCGCCAGTTTACCAACTCGCCACGATTTAATGCATTTTAGTTTTACTTCACCTTCATTTAAATTGCATTGAATTGAGAGAGAGAGAGGGGATAGTTGTTTAGAGTTAACATTAGAGAAAGTAGGAATGCTAAAAGGTTACACCAAAGTACCGAAACAAGGTAATTCATTAGTAAACAATTCCTAAAATTGGTATTCACATACTCACCTTTTTATCATCTAGCTGGCCATTTAATTGCACTATAACTATAACATCTGTGAGTTTGACATACTACAGTAACTACACGGATGAATACAGAATGTCAGATGAAGACATTTATGAAGAATTTTCGCCGCGGCGACTTGGTAAACTGGCGAGTTATCCGGTATTCTTTCCTAAATATTAATAGCCGATTTTTGCTTTTTAGTCCACCTATTTTCTTTTTAAGGAGTGTGTGTTCCAGTTGAGAACCCATTAATAGAAACATGAGTAGAAACAGTTGTCCATCTACTAATATTTATTTTATTCATGGAGGCATCATCAGTCAAACCGACTGAAATGATGACTCTGTTGTGATCCAATGGATGGATGGATCAAATAACATTATAGCTGGGATCAGCTTGGGTGAGTTTGAGTTATTCGAGTCTTTTGAACCACAATTTACAAATGTTTATCTTTCAAGCTCCTCTCTCCTTATGAGGAACTGTGTGACCACACGTGTCCTCGGTCAGCAATGGGTTAAGCAGCTTATTCCCCTCCCTGTACTCAAATTGATATGTATCTAAATAATCAGCCTCACAACACTCACAAAGGGGGCAGAGGATGGTCAGTCCACCACACACACACACACACACACACACACACACACACACACACACACACACACACACACACACACACACACACACACACACACACACACACACACACACACACACAAATACAGTACACATGAATCAGAATGATCTCTTCGGGAGTTCTTGGATCATCTTGCATTTGTATGTGTATAAAGATTCATATGAGAGTTTAGGGTCAGAGTCAGGGACAGATAACACATCTGGAATTTAATCTGATGTTAACATCGGATTACAATTTGACAACTAAACAAAAACAGTATGCAGATTTACAATGGCATAACCATCACAACAGATCTCTCTCCTTCATCCTACAACTGACATATCAGCTGACATCTATCGATGTAAGCATATCTTTGCGTATAAGAGTGCTCATTGTGTGTCTGAGAGGGAAGTGCTGTCGGAGTGATATGTGTGATTGTGGCTTGCAGATTGTTGCAATCTTCAGTCTCAGTCCTCATCTGGATGGCAGAAACCCAGCATGGGCCCGAACAGAGGAAATGCTCTGCAGTTCTAAAATACCTATAAAAGCCCTCAGTCTGATCCTCAGCGTAATTAGCGGCTGGAGGAGAATGCTCAGGATAATTAAAAATCCCACCCTGCCTCACCCACCCTCTCTTTAATTTGTCTGCATGCTGGCCCTGTGGAAACTAAGTTTTTACTCAACATTATATTCCTGAATCTAAATGAGAAAGTGGATCATTATAGCAGTGAACCTTGCTTATTTTGTTGTTGTTGTTTTGTGCCGTTCTGCAGAGCGCATGAAAGTTCAGGCTGCTCCGAAGCGCTTCACAT
Source organism: Electrona antarctica (assembly GCF_951216825.1). Taxonomy (NCBI): domain Eukaryota; kingdom Metazoa; phylum Chordata; class Actinopteri; order Myctophiformes; family Myctophidae; genus Electrona; species Electrona antarctica. The sequence continues at coordinate 30,375,042 of NC_136811.1, read as the reverse complement.
TTGAATAAAGCGTAGGAATCAGATGATGAAGAGATGAAAGGTCAGAACAGTGGGTGAGTGAGCCTCCAGTAACAGGACTCAGAGGACCGTATGTGAGCGCTCAGCCGTGTCAGGAATAACTCCTAACTACCACCGCTGTTCTTGTTGTTTTCTACCCGGCCTCTACACCACAAAGTTTGCAATTCTTCAACATCTAGCCTAAACAGACTCCTGAGAATGACAAAGCTGTGCGGACAGAAAAAGGTTGGATTACAATTAAAAACAGCTTGAGTCTGCATTCGCATGTGCACGGAATACCAAACGATATTTATACTAATTGGTGCATGTGGGTGTTGACTGTGTGAGTGGATTGAGTCCTTATGTGCTCATTTTATACAGAAAAGCTATTTTCTCAGATTAATAAATGTGAGATTATATAAACGCTCATTGGAGACTTTAATCTGGGTTGTCCTCTAATGAAGCTCTGTTCCCTACAAAAAGAAAACCCCTGGGACAAAATCTATGTGTGTGTGTGTGTGTGTGTGTGTGTGTGTGTGTGTGTGTGTGTGTGTGTGTGTGTGTGTGTGTGTGTGTGTGTGTGTGTGTGCGTGCGTGCATGCGTGCGTGCATGCGTGCATGCGTGCGTGCTGCGTGCGTGTGTTTGTGAACATGACTGTGGTAGTGGGAGTGAATGAGTGACTGTGTGTGTCCATCTCCCAATATGGCACCAAACCAACTTTTTGCAATCCTCCTCAAGGACCAAATACGGTCAAACTCTGACTTTGGGGATTTGGGGAGAGTAAAGACAACAAGCTGGCAAGCTGACATCAAACAGCATAGTTTTAACTCCACCAAGCCTGGGTGGGCGTAAAGGAAGCACCACTCACCACTGCACCACTCTAAAGCATTAAGCATACAAGTCAAGACATTCAGCCCATTTTAACCACTTAAACCCTTGGTTGACCGGAGTCCCTCAGAGCTCTATTAGTGATGTTCTGCTGGTAGAGCTGCTATTTTCTGCGAAGGATTTCCACAACACGGATGGTGGGGTTTTAATGAAAGGTCACCAATAATATTATGAGGAACATCTTGAGCATCCATGTGTGTATTTACTTTGATTAGAAAGAATAGAAAGACGTAACAGTTTAAAGGCCTGTGGTTGATGTGTTATTGTCCATCATGGGGGGGGAAGCCGGTCCTTATGTTAAATGGTATCTCGCTGGAGTTGCAGGAGTCAGAGTATGCCGAGGATGGAGAGGGGGAGGGGCAGTGGGAGGGGGGATAGCAAGAGGTTGGCTCCTGATGGTGCAGAACTCGAGTAAGTTGTGATGATCCCCCCTCCCCCTCCTCCACCTTCCCCTCTGACCCCGGTCCTTCCCTCCCTCCCAGAGCCTCTCCATTCTCAGGCAACGGCAGCGTTTCCCATGGGCCACGCTGGCCATCTGGGGAGCTGTTATTGATGTTGCGTCTATTCCGGGGAGACAGAGGAGGAACCCGGTTGTTGTTGGAGAGCGAGCGTGCGTGGGAGGAAATGCTGCAGGATCCCTGCTCCATATCCACAGACTCGCGGCGGTCCTGACAGCTATCGCCGTGCTGTTCGGAATCCTCCCAGCCGTTGTCCGGCTTCAGGTCCTCAAGATCATCGGACTCCACCAGCCTGAGCAGCTCACGGTCTCGGTTCTCATAGAGGAGAGTGGCGGCACAGATGAAGACGAACAGGCCGACGCCCATGACAACGGGCCCGGCCAGTTTCATTCGGTCAGCGTGAGAGCTGCCGCGGCCACCCACGGGTCGGGGTGCGGAGATCACGTAGCCGGCCACCGCTACAGACATCCCTACCAGCACCACACCAACCCCCAGCAGAAGCCACACCCCCGGAGCAGAGTGGAGGTGTAGCCTGGTCTGAAGAATCCTCTCTTTCCTTTTGCGGCACCAGCATGTTGGGGGACAGGCTGACTGTGCTTGTGACTGGGATGAGTGGGAGTGGGTGGGGCTATAGACAGGACTGACCGTTCCACTGGACCCCGCTGCTGTCATCCTGCAGCTTCACACTAGAGGGGATTGGAGAGCAAAAGATGAAGGGTTAATGAAGCTCCATATATGGTTGTCACGCTCCATATATGGTTGTCAGTCCATCACACCTCGTGACACGCTCCATATATGGTTGTCAGTCCGTCACGCCTCGTGACACGCTCCATATATGGCTGTGTCCATATATGAAGATCACGATACTGACACATCAAACCCTGGATAGCCATACATGGACAAGACTGGATCATCACCTAGATCTGCATAGCCGGCCAGCAACTCCACATCTGACCTCAAACCTCAAACCCTTAGATCTCCATTTATGGAGCTGACCTGTTCTGACATTCCATAAGCTGATCCTTCCCCACCCGTCCTTCCTCTTCGATGTCTCCCGTTTTGACTGATACCTGTCCATTCAAACTCTAGGCGAGCCCGCTCCAAAGTTATTAGCGCAGCCGCGCTCGGCAGCCTGCAAAAACTAGAGTTCTCAACAGGCCCGAAAAGTAAGGCCCGGCCCTACCTGGGCCCTATAACTGGGCTGGCCCGAGGCCCCGCCTGGCCTTACTAATTAGCACACATTTTACGCCCCACCCGGCCCGAAAACGTCAATTAAAACAACAAAAAGTCCATATATGGGCATTCCCAGACCTGTACGGGTGTCTTACTGGTAGAAATACGTATATTATAGAAATAATAATAATAATCTCAGACCATATGAATTCACTTCTGATCTGACCACAATTATGATAACAGAGCTAATTACATTTCTATTCCCCATGGAAAGAATGGTTAATACAAAGAAAACAAGAGCTATAGGCCTATTTATGACTGACACCCTTTGGGAAGATACATTCTGTCAATGAGAAAAGGAATACAGGCATAGCACAGATTATGTCCTGCCAAAACCCAAATTAGAGCTTGGTAGAAGAAAAGAGTATTCTCTTATCAGGCTTGTCAAAGGTGGAATAAACTACCATACCACTATAATGGCTACTAATTGATTTAAAAACATATATATAAAGTGAATGTATGTGCAACAATAGACATATAGGCTAGTTAATGATGATTATAGTGCATTGTATGGCTTCAATACAGGGCACGATTACTATATTCATTTGATATTATTTTGTATGCTGCATAATGGATTTATGTGGATTTTAAGTGGTAACTTGTATTAACTTGTTTATTTTTGTTTGTATCTATGAAAGTGCATATGTTTAACTGACTGGAAAAACACAAACTCCTTTTAAGTTGATGAGGCAAGTTGCTAAACTGACTAGCCAATCTTGATCACGTTTTCATCCTGCTACGCTGGAATGAACTAAACGCCAACATTATCATATCTTATCATCATTATCATTATCTTCTTGACACGTATTATTGTACTGCAGTTTACCATCTTGTGTGTATTCTAGTCAGAAAGGAATGCGCTACGCATAGTAGCTTACAATCATAAAGTTGATGAACAGTACTCACGCCTTCATTCGTACGTCCATCCGTCGTAGATCGTCCGCATTATTGCCAAAATAAATATTTGAATAAATAAAAATGAGTTCCATGGACGAATCATTTGTAAAATAGTAGGCTACGGCGGTATCTTTATATTCTCTCCCAATTAGAGTTGTATTAGTGAGGAGTTTCCCATAATTTCCCTGGCTGCTGATGTTTTCATCCAGTGGTTCTTCAGCCAGTGTACACAGCACGCTGCTGATCTGCACTCGTCTCTCTCTCTCTCTCTCTCTCTCTCGTCTGGATTGTTGTGTTCACTGTGTTGCATGCGTGCACGTGGTTTAAGGGTCGTGGGAATGAACGGAGTCCAGTCCCACGATGAGCCCAGTTATTATTAGTCTGTACAGAACTTTTGACGGAGGGTGGTCATGAGAGTGGCAGATACATCTGACAAATAAAATATGAAGAAATTACATTCAAAGCCCCAAACTGTAGCCTACAATATTGCTCGCATCTATCCTATTTAATATTTCTAAATGTGCAAATGTCAAGAGCAATGAAAGTTGTGTGGAGACTTTCCTGGGAATTTGAGGATGTAAAACTATTTGCAAGTTACAGGTCTGAGGTAATGAATAATGATCACATGATAAACTAGAAAAAGTGCCCCTCGGGGCACAGGTCTCCACTCCACCTATGGTCCAGGCCAGGTCAGGTTGTGGCCTCCTGGTGGCGCTATAGGCCAATGTGAAAAGGGTGCCATTTGTTCTTACACCATGGCAATTGGATGATTTGAGGCATTTTGTTCAAAAAATGTGTTTTGCAAAAACCCACCTGTTGGTGGCGCTATAACAGGCCAATGTGAAAAGGGTGGGATATATTCCTCAGCCTAGTAGGAAAGTCTGTGAAAGATTTCACGTAAATTGCACGCTGCGTTCATAATTTGAGGCTTTTTGTTTCAAAAGGGCCAATCCTGCAAACTTTGAAAGCCAATGTTAGCCAATTAGGATGGAATATGAAATATCGGACAGATCCATCTTGAACACATGACTATAGAGATAGTGTGTAACGATTTGCTGGATTTTGGGGCAGAATCTGGAGGCGCAATATAAAAAAAATATTTTTCAAAAGTCGGCCTCCTGGTGGCGCTATAACAGGCCGTTCTGGAAATTTTGGGGCAGAGGTTCATCGTTGGCATCCAGGGAGTGTGTGCAAAATTTGGCATCGACCGGGTTAACGGTGCCGGAGATTAGCTGTTCACAGACGGACGGACACACAGGACACACGGACGGACGGACGGAGTGCAAAACATACTCTCTCCCCATGCCTTCGGCCTGGTGGAGACAAACATACTCTCTCTCCATGCCTTCGGCCTGGTGGAGACAACAAACTGTGATGTCAGGAATAGTGTTGTGACATTTCTGAGGCCAGGTCAGGACAACAGTTAGTGTGCAACTCATTTATTTTGTTCAGTCACACATTGCAGCAAACAGCTTCAGTAACCAAGCCAAAGTTGCATAGGCTACCATTTACCCCTTAAATTAAAATAGATAAATAATAGCCGTTTGAGTATAAACAATTTAATGTACACATCCCAACTGAATTGCATGAAGCGTTACGATTGAAATTGAGTATCGTGTATTTCACATAATCTTTACAAATTGTCCTGCTGCTCAAAGCATTTATTTGCATATTTTCTACTGGGGTTGCCATGACTGTCAGCAGCCTTATACTATTTACACTCTAAATGCCAGAGGTCAATTAGATCAAACAGGAAACAAAAATCAAATAGTAATGAAAACAACTAAATTCATATATATATATATATATATATATATATATATATATATATATATTACATTCAAATAGTTGCCTTTCCACAAAAGCAAACGTATAGAAAAAACTAAAAACTTAATTTTGTCTATCTAGCCTTGCTTGCAATACTTGTTATTAACCATTAGCCCTTCCAAATCGATCACAAAATAATCTTGTGATGGAAAATGCAAGACAAGAAGATACTCATTTCATGGGTACACTCACTCAATCTCTCTCCTTAGGAGCTAACCTTAAAAACCCATGCCCTGGACATGGAGAGCAGCCCAATGTCTCCATCTAGAGCAGTGGTTTTTAACCACTGGTCCAGGGACCACCAGTGGTCCTTAAAGGGGCATTCCACTCATTTTCAACATTTTACTATGTCATTAATATACCTTAGAGCTGTTGTGTGAAAATAATAAAAAACGTCCCCCCCATTCTGTGTTTCCTAGAACTGGAGATCTGAATTTTTTTTTCTTGCAGCTCTAATGACATAGTAAAATGTTGAAAATGAGTGGAATGCCCCTTTAAGGGGTTTCCAGGTGGTCCCCAGCTAAATTATGGAGAGTTGGTAACCATATAGGGGTCCATTCCCCTATAGATCTTTAACTCTTGAGAGCGTAAAATGAAACGACCCGTACAGGTCCATTTGGTTTCATTTTTCGCTCTCAAGAGTTAAATTATTGTTAAACATCTGCATTACTTAATTTCTAGAAGTCTACACAATTAGAGAATGTAGAAGAATTGTAATTTTGATCAATGTTTGCCTGTTGTCTCTCCTAATGGTACTACATCAATACAGCATGGAATTGTGGACAAAATCTCCTTAACCAACGACAACAAGATAATCTACGTTTTGGGTCTGAGTCATCAAATGGTATAGGCTCGAATGCCCAATAAATAATGGGTCTTGACATGAAGTGTTGAAATTGAAAACCACTGATCTACAGGAGAAGCAAATAGTGATTCCACTCTAGTTGTTCAATACTCAGTACTCTGCTCAAGTCTGTTTTTGCATGTATTAAAAAAAGATGATTGTTTCAAATAAAAGCAACAAATCACACACTTCGCTTGTTCTGTGAGCTCTGGGTTTAAGCACCTTTTCAAGATGATTCAAATAAAACGAGAAATGCAGCAGAGCAATGACATTAAATCCAATACACAAACTGTACATCATTAAGAAGCCTTAAAGGTGCCTGCAGTTACGTTCATTGTCATTCAGAAAACGAATACAATATAAATTAAGAATCCTTATAGTACAACGTAAAACTCTCCCTCAGGGCGACAAGTGCTGTCCATCACGGAGAAAGCCATTTGGACGAGATGGGTGAAATCTGCAGTAGTCCGCTTCCACTCATTCTTGGCTGTCTCTACCTGAACTGTAACAGATCTTTGAATCTTTATCCTTTGCCCAAGAGTGTCGATGAAGGGAAGTTAACTTAAACTTAAAAGTTTAAGTTATAACTTAAGAGTAAGCAATTCCACCCAGAGGCGAGTCCTACTCTTCATCTGCGTTCTTCAGCATGAGGATAGAGTTGTAGATCTTCAGAGCAGGACCTAGTTTGATTGACAGAATCTTAACAATGTCTGCTTGAGTAAGAAGCAAGAAGGCCTCGCCATCGATTTGCTGTTAAGAGATGCAGAGAAAGTGGTTAAGCTCCATGCCATTGGCCAACAACATAACTCAAACATTTTGTGCCAAAGCCACACCAATGGGTAAGTCAAAATGTTAAGGCACAGCTGTGTTCATAATGTAATAGCAGATCTACATCTGCTATCTGTAATAGCAGATGCAACACATGAGGTTCATGTATAGATCCACAATTTGTCATATTTTTTAAATAAAACAAATATTAATAACTTGTATATATTGCATTAATAATGTGTGGTTGTCACAAAGTCCGAAGGTACATCTGAAATTGTCTCATGGCACACCGTGAGTAAGTTAAGTAAGAGCAGCTGGAGAATTCAAATAAAGCTGTCTGCCGTATGTATTTGTGATGAACTACTTACCTCTGTTCTAAATGTTGCAGCATGCTCTTTGCAACCTGGGAGTCCTTTGACAAAACTGGCCACCTGAGCAACACATAAACAGGACATGTTATGCACATGGATGGAGCGTATGTTTTGTCTTTCTTTTTAAATAAATGAGCTTGCATGCGTCTAACCTCTTCTGCACTCCAGGTTGCCACTCGTTTGGCAGTAAGACCCAAGACCTCGGGGAGAAGCTGACAATGTTTGTCCCAGCAGAGAGCCACCCTCTGGGGCGGTGAGGCAGATATACCAGGGGAGAAAACAGATTCATGGAGAGCTTGCTGAAGGGAGATAGCATCTGGAGAGGCTGAGAGAGGAGAGGAGGGAGAGGAGAGAAGACAGCTTTGATGCATTTGCATGTGTCACTGTCACATTATGCCATTCTTCTTTGCCTCTGTCTCACCTACAAACAAACATGCATGCATTGCACATGTGTGTGTGTGTGTACACAATAGAATACACCAGCACACACACACACACACACACACACACACACACACACACACACACACACACACACACACACACACACATACCTTTACCATCTCCAATCTCTTCTTTAACATAGTGCATTTTGAGATACTTAGGAACTGGTGCAGACCTGCAATAACCATAAAAGAAATGTTAGAGGTTCGTCTTTTGAAGACTTTACAGTCTCTGTCATTTCAGCATTCCACAGGAGTGATGTCCAAGGAACTAGTTACCGCTTTGGTCTGACTCCATTCTGGCTTTGCTCGCTGACACCACCTTGTGGTTCAGGCTGGCTGTTGCGTCCAGAACGCTCTCCTTCAACCACCGCAGGTTTCCTAGCAACACTGAAAACAGAGTTGCATACATTAAACACCAGTAGAACATCTCTTGGGGATTGTTGCTGGTTTTAAAAGACAGTTGCACAATGTGAAGGGTAGAGTGTTGTTGCAAGTTACAAGCACGCTCCACCTGTTGTTTTGGGAGCTGTCATCAGCTGTTTCAGGCAGCTCTGGTGGGGTGGGGGTGGGGGGGTGTGTCATGGCTGGGTTAGTGTGGGAGTCAGGACGTCGGCCGCGGGGATGTCCGCTCAGGACTGGAGGTCTTTCTCCACTGAGACGGTCTGGCACCAAGCCTTCCTTGTTCAAGTTCAACTCAGAGTATGGACAGCTCACCTGACTGCACACACAAACACACAGGCACGCACGCACATACACATTTCTGACTATCAAATATTTAGAGAAAGGTGCTTTAATCTTGTGTTTGTGAGGAAAAGAAAAGACCAGACAAGTGCGTTACTAACGTATAGTGGGTTCCATAGCGTGGTCCTCTGATGTGGCCGACCCCATTGCATCCTGGGGTAGGACAGCCTTGTCCTGGAGGTACGGGCGTGTCCGTGGAGCCTATAAGATGCACATTCATCAGGGATACTTAATACAACTGAAACATGATGAGATGAACTGCCACTGCCATTTTGACTGAATTATACAATACGTTCTTGTCCTCCTAAATCATCGAGGAGCTAAGCAGAGGCAGCAACAGTGCTGACTCACAATTAATTCAGATATAAGATGTCCATCTTGAAGATGACTTTGTCAACTAAAGCCTAATTTGTACTTCGTTATACGATGGTGTCGCTCTGTCACTAGCCAACACGGTCCAATCAACAAGCTCACAATGCGTCATGAGCTTTTAGATCAGCTCGTTGTAAGCGACACAGCCGCACGACATGGTATAAATCAGGCTGTACATTGTAGGTTTTCTTCTTCTTCTTTTTTTTTAATAAAAGCCTCCTGTTGAAAAATAACTATGTAACAGAAAATAATGATACAACAGTATTGTATGATGTAAACAGATGTATTACGTGGTGCACCCGGACCGCTTTGTGCGTGGCACCAAGGTCCTCTTTATAAGTGACACCTACGCAGTATTGTCTAGATTTACGCTGAGGAAGGCCTCTGGGCCGAAACGTCCACACTGTTGTTGTTTGGATACAACGCGAGTGCTGGTATTCATTTCTACAGTCTGTACATTGCAGGCTGCCACAAAACAGATGGCGAGACGATGTGTGTGTGTGTGTGTGTGTGTGTGTGTGTATGTGAATGAGGCGTGCAAGTATGAGTGTGTATCACACCGTTGGGGTACTGTAGCGGATGTCCAGTCTTCTGACACCAGCCCACAGGGTGCAGATCAGGACAGTCAGTGTCCACCCAGTAGTCATACTCTGCATCCCATCCATCAAAGTGAATCTACATCACAAGAAGGGACCAACCATGAAACCATGACCACAAAGTCATCAAACAAAACAGTCGGCATGCTTCTCTAGAAAGACGCCATTTGTACCTTCAGCCGGTGGTCCTCTGTGTCGACTATAGTTGTCACGCGGATAAGCATTGGATTCCTCTTATCGACGGCTTCCAGCTTCATCCCAAACTGGAAGCCATGAGGAGGCCGCTGGAACAAAACAACACATAATAGCGAGCAGGGTGAGAGGTTAGTGTGAGCTGCTACTCATACGTCAGTAGGCCTTTTATATCAATTAATCAATTAACTAATTAATGAATGCATCGTGAAGTGTTGTGTGCTTGTAGATCTACTAATTTCATTATTATTATTTTGAATCTTGTTGCCTAAAATGACATGCCCAATATAGGGATACATTCTTCATTTCTTTATTTGATTAAAAAAAATCACTAATCGATTATTTTTTATAATCGATTAAATACATTTGTGACAGTGACAGTTGAGTTTTGGGGGATATCGGCCAACATGGCCAGTGGACAAAACCTTCTGGCCCTATGAGTGCTGTAACAGAACATGCATGCCATCTTAATGTAGGAGTACGAGTGTCTCACCGGTTTGAAAGCCCGTGCGGGGGCAGCTTGTGTCCCAGTCTCTTCAAGGTATTTCTCCCAGGAGAAGCTCTTGGGATGTTTATATTCTGAGGTGCGGAAACACACAACAAGCCTGTCAGTCATTTAACCACGTTGAACATGCTGTCCTACATGGGGTGTGGAATTGTAGTTGATTTTTAGAAGAAAAATTAGGCACTGTGATGCGATGTGTTTAGAGATATTTGCACAGAATGTAGAAAAAATATAGTGATGGGGTGGATGTAAGGGGATATTACCTGTGTCTATAGAACAGGGTCAGTTAATGGGTCAAAGGTCTGAAGACAACAAACACTTCAACCTAAGTCTTGAACAGCACCGTCTACAGTCAATATTAGCCTTTCACACACTGGAGTAAACCGGTAGTATATTGTAGTTTTAACTGTTATTTAACACAATGAATTACTTTCAATTGTTCACAATATCCAAAAAAGTATTTTGTATTGTATTCATTCAGGTAATACAGCATGCCACAAAAACATATTCAAATGTTCGTACGTGTCCTACCAGCTGGGGTGGTGAGGGTTAGTTCCGCCTCCTCACAGAATCCCACAGGATGAATGTATGGACTGCTGGGATCACACCTGAACACAAATTATCACATTATTACAGTTCGTTTCAAAGCAATCTGATTGGTTGAAACGGCTTCTAGCCGTGGATCAAACCAGCACCATTCACCACCTAATCAAAACAAAGAATTCAGCTGTTCTGTTTTCCCAGAGCGCTAGCAAACTCGGTGGCTAGGCTAGCTAGTTTCGTGGGACATTTGTGGTCGTAGTGAGAGAAAAAAATCAGCGATTTTCTTAGTTTTAAGGGTAACTGTTGTATAATTGCAATATTACACTCGAGGGTGTGGTTTAACGTGATTATTGCCACTTCAGTGATGCTTGCGGAACCCTCTCGTGTAATATTGCTTAAGTGAACACCAGGCATCAGTGTTAAGTTATCCATTTGTTCTCCACTGTGTGAGCTCCAAACGTTCTACTGGGGAGCTATAACAAAGAGCTAATTTGGGAAGGCACGATATTTCCATTTCAATCTCATGCAATACCTCTAGATCCCGACCACAGGACCTACATTAAATTAGCCACTTGTCTTAAACCCTCGATTCTCAGTAAAACTGACCTGAGCTACTATTGTACTTTTTGTACTATTGTACTTTTTCTGTCTACACCAAATGTGTTCATCAGAAATAGCAAATCTACAGAAGTTAAATTGAATCATTTAATTAAATGTATTACCGTAATTAAATTATTAATTCAATTTAATTCAATGTATTTATTCAGATTTTAGAAGGGTCTCAATAGAAGAGCGGGGAGACTACGGTGTAACTATTGTGTTAACATACTCTATCACACTGGTTCGTGGGTCACAGACACATTTTGATGGGTTCCTTTTTTTCCCTCCCTACATATAGTTATTATTTCAGAACATAAAAAAGGTGATTTCATGAAGGAAAGAAAAATCTACGAAATTCCATAAATTAGTAAAATAGCCAATCTACAAGCTCACAACACGGTACGCAGCGACGCGTCATGCACTTGTAGATCTGCTATTTTCACTAGTTTGGGTCCTGGGCAAACATCTAATCTCTTTTTTGGGTCTTGAACTAAAACGTTTTGGAACCACTGCTCTATCATACAGTTTTATCATCATACAGTTTTATCATATCATACCTTTTATTGATTCACACAAAAAGTACGTTATGGGTTGCAACTTTAAAATAACACTCAGGATTTGACTCTGTATTCCTTTCAGACGCTGCATGGACATTCAGCCTCAGTCTAACAGCACAGCGCTACAGTGTGTGTGTGTGTGGCTATTGTCCAACCAACACCCACACCTTCACAGTTCCTACCAATAATCATATGTGTCTTCCCAGTTGTCGAAGTGAATGAGGAGTCGGTTGTCAACGACACCAGCAATGGTTGCTACGCAGATCAAGGACGGGTTCTTTCTGTCTACAGCCTCCAGCTTCATTCCCGCACGGAAACCAGATGGAGTCACAGACTAGAAAGCATGCACGCGCACGCGCACACGCACACGCACACACACACACACACACACACACACACACACACACACACACACACACACACACAATAGAAATTTTTTTTTTCCTTTGTTTTGTTTTTTCTTCATTATAAAAAGAAAGGATTATTATTATTTTTTTCTCCCATAGACCACCTGCAGGCCTAATTAGCCGTTCGCTAAGTCCCACCCAACTCCGTTCTTGGCCAATACCACGTTAGCGACGTTTACTAAGTAAGGATCCTGGTCAAGCTTTCAATGCTGGTCAAAATGGTTAAGCAGAGTCAATAAATATATTTGCTGTAGCACGTGTAGGCCTCAGAAAGAGGGTTTTCTTACCTTGTTATGAGCAAACTAGTCCATTCCATGAATTATTTCATTTTTGTGCAGTTTAATAGTAAATATTAGAAATAAAAATAGGCTCTCATAGACTTCCATTGTAACGGGGAAACAGCTCTCAAAGTCACTCTTTTAGCACATAAGCGATCACAACAAAAGCTGATTCTGACAGGAGTCAGGAAAACTCATGTGGTTTTATTTTTAATAAAAAATGTCAACGTTGTCTTGTTTTAACTAGTTTGTGTAGAAAGAAGATCCTGCCTAGTTTAGTAAAAAACGATCTGATTGGTCCAAATCTGTACACACTCTTGATGTGCATTATTGGAATGCCATGGATACGTATTTACGTATTTGATGTCGTCCGCCTGTCGCTGAAAAACATACACAATGGACGTGTTTGAGGGAGACACTTTAAAAGACACTTTAGGAGAAATGTCTGGGACTGCTCGTCTGCGAGGCTGCACTGCAGCTGGGTGCACTGCAGCTGGGTGCACAGCGCGGCGACTTGTTTACAAACGAAACCTCGCAAGATGTTCCCGAGTTGGGAACACCGTGGTACTGCTTCTCCGACCAAAATAGTTACTTTATGAATCTATCAAAAGACGAAAATAAAACGGCATGAGTTTTCCTGATGTCATAAACTGTCAGAATCAGCTTTTGTTGTGATCGCTTATGTGCTAAAAGAGTGACTTTGACAGCTGTTTCCCGTTACAATGGAAGTCAATGAGAGCCTATTTTTATTTCTAATATTTACTATTAAACTGCACAACGGAGCGAAAGAATTCATGGAATGGACTAGTTTGCTCATAACAAGGTAAGAAAACAAACCCTCTTTCTGAGGTCCACACATGCTACAGCAAATATATTTATTGACTCTGCTTAACCATTTTGACCAGCATTGAAAGCTTGACCAGGATCCTTACTTAGTAACCGTCGCTAACGTGGTATTGGCCAAGAACGGGCTTGGGTGGGGCTAATTATGCCATGGACCACTAGTAGTCCCTGGACCATTGGTTGAGAAACAGTATTGACATGGAATGTGTTTCTGTTGCCACGGAAACACAGGCCCAGCATGAAACCATGATATCACAGTATATATATATATATATATATATATATATATATATATGTGTGGGCGTACAATGAAGAGAAGTGCACTAGCATTAGCACATTAACGCAAGAAGAAGAATCTAATTAGTGCCTATCCAAGAAATCATTGGATTCGAGTTATTGACTAGCTCCACTCGTCCCTTCGTAAACCAGCTACCAACATACATTACAGTCCTTTTAAGGCCCAAGGTTCTCCATCTGACTTAGCCCCTATACCCACCCAAGACAACAGTGGTCCCCAGGTTGATTCTTAGTCAGGGTGGGGTCCCTGTTTTAGACCAAGTGCTTGACAGTACTTACTCTGTTTGTTTACATTTCTGTCTAATAAAGTATTCAATCAAACAATCAATATGGACTCACCGTGTTGAGGCTTTTGAAGAGATGTTTGGGAGCCAAGTGTCCTCTGCAGTTCTTCACATACATGCTCCAGTTAAATTCCCCATCCTTACAACCTGCGCGTGCGACACACACACACACACACCACACACACACACACACACACACACACACACACACACACACCACACACACACACACACACACACACACACACACACACACACACACACACACACACACACACACACACACACACACACACACACACACACACACACACACACACACACACACACACACACACACACACACACACACACACATTTTCAATGTAATGGGTCATACATTTTATGAGTACTACTTCAACGACGCTTTGCATCCCAGGAACCCAGGAACCCCGGAGGGTGACATGATTGCGTCCTTTCTCAATTTAGTGAGTCTAAAGGTGACTCCACACCAAGCAAACTTGTTCAGACTAGTCAAAGACTACTTAAAACTATCAGATTGCGACAGACTAGCATTTTCACAAAACCAGTCGCCCGACGAAACATTATTTTTCCCCATGCAAATTGCAAAAAGCAACAAAACAAAAAAGCAGCCTGCAGCACATTTTGCAGTGTTGCCATTTCTGCTTATTATAAGTGACTTTGGGCTAGTTTTCCTGTAACAGTATATTACTCTCCGTTGCTTTAGTAAGTGTAGTTGCTTATTTGGGCTTGCTTTCATGATTCTTTTTGAAAATAGCGGATGTAATAGGGCTCAAGTGGTGAAACTGGTTGCTTCTTTTGGGCTTGTTTTCATAGACCTGGTCGCTTGTTTCACTCACAGAATCTGCCAAGTTAGCTTGTCACCAAACTGGAGCCTCTGCAATGCATCCCACACCCACACCCACAACAAAACAAAACACACAACATTTTATATTTTCACTAGCTTTGCTTTGTAGTTGATCAATTGGAATATGAATTGAGAGTTGACATTGAGAATAATTATGTTATCTAGTTCACACTGTACGAGTAGTCAGGACTAAAACATGAGGAGTCAGACGAGCAGACAGTAGAGAACCACTCTACAGTGGAGTATTTACCCCCTTATCACTACAACGTGGTCGGCTAGCGAATCTGTGCAATGTGGAGTTGGCTTTAGGATGCAAGATGCAGCCTATTTGCATTATCGTTCTATAGATGCAAAATACCTTTAGGCAGCAGTAGTTTGTGTCCCATCTTCTCACACCAACCAGCCGGCTTCACATCCCACGAATCAGCGTTGACCCAAAAGTCATAGCACTCTGGGTAGCCATCGAAGTGGAGCCTTATCCTGTAGCCTTGGATCTGCACGACACGATGCCAAGACAGGAGAAGACATGGTAAAATCCTCAGTGTAAGGCATGTACAAATGTGGTCCAATTGTAAACTCTCAGAGCACATGTTCTTACCTCTGCCACAGTGAGTACACAGAACAGAGAGGGGTGACAGGGGTCTAATCCTTCAAGCTTCATTCCCACTTTGAAGCTGTTCCTGCTCTGAGGAAAGGACTGGTGCTACATCGCACACACACACACACACACACACACACACACACACACACACACACACACACACACACACACACACACACACACACACACACACACACACACACACACACACACACACACACACACACACACACACACACACACACACACACACACACACACACACACACACACACACACACACACACACACACACACACACACACACACACACATTATATTGTGTATACATTTGGAAACACATTTCCAAATGTATAACCCTGAATGTGTGCGTAGTTTTGGGCAGAACTACCTCTTTGAAAAGCTTAACAGGGGCAGCTATGGCTCGTTCCTCTTCTAGGTAGGCAGGCCAGCTCCACGCTCGCTTCTTATTGGGTGGGGCAGTTACTGGAGATGAGTCAAAAACAAGATCTTCTATGAGTGAGGGTGTTTATCATTTTCAAGTATTCCACGACAATTATCACAGTTTTTAGAAAGCGCAGGTGAACACCCACCACAAACTATATCTGATAACCCTATATGCCTTATATGTTCTGCTTGATTGGTTCAGTTTGAGTTAGCTCAGTAAGATTCTGAAAACACAGCTCCCTCATTTTAAATATACACCTACATTGGCGTGCAAAATAATGAGATAGCTTATCCAGAATAAAACTTTATCTAGGATTTGACCACTTATCTACAAAATGTGTGTAAACATTTAACATTGTGGCACGTTTTCCTTTTGTAACCGAGTTAGTTTGGTTGCATTTGTACACTCTCTGAGTTGAATTGACCACTTAAACCCTATATACTTAGCTGCCTGCCACCTCCTTTTTTCCCTGTACACCAAATATCTTAAAAATAGAAAACAGCATTGTGACATACCAAGCTTGGCCATTTTGGCAGCTCTTCTGCCTTTGGAAGCTTTTGTCTTTTCCTGTGAACGAAAAGAACAACCAAATTACAACTTTTTTTTAAGGAATAGCCTCGTAAAGATATATTAGGTTACATTTTTATACTCAATACAAATGGATAAGTGAGCAGAGGATTTTACTATGTACATGCTTGGTTTTGATTCATAGTCAGAAAGCAGAGAGGCGTTAATGATATAAAGAACTCCCTCAATTTGTATAAAACATGAATATTTTCATACGTACATCTGAGTAATTACAATGTAGCTATACTGAAATGATCCTGTAAACCGGTAAAATTACAGGACTCTGCACCGTCTGCAGGCTTGTGTACTGTGGTGAACTGCACAGTGATGGTACATTTTGAAAAAGATTGTATTATTCGTCCTCACCTCTTCTTCTTCCTCTCCTCTGTTTTCTTCTTCCTCTTCACCAGAATCCATGTAGATCTTCCTCTTTTTACGCACTCGTTTACCAAGCTTCTCACTCTCCACTGCATGACTTTCCTTGGGCTCCCCTGGAGAAGACCTGCAGAAGTAATGCAATACTGGTGTTAAGCTAGGGCTGGGAGATATGACTACAAATTAATTATAATATAATATTTCAAACTTTTGCCTCGATTAAGATTAGTGAAAGATATATATATTTTACAAATAGTGAAAATAGCAGATCCATAAGCTCACACTGTGTCGTAAGCTCACGCATCGCAATGTGACACCATGTACATTGTACAGAAAATCTACTGATTAGTAGATTATATTATTAGGTTCTTAGCTTGCTTATGATTCTTGATGGCTATGTCTATGTATTTGATGTATTACCTACAATACGTGGTTAAGTGGTTAATCAGACTAATCGATTCAGTCAATTATAAAAAATATCAATTTATATTATATTATATTATATTATATTATATTATATTATATTATATTATATTATATTATATTATATAAATAATAAATTACCGGTATATATATTATATCATCAATATTTGTTGATAT
Organism: Electrona antarctica; assembly: GCF_951216825.1. Classification (NCBI taxonomy): domain Eukaryota; kingdom Metazoa; phylum Chordata; class Actinopteri; order Myctophiformes; family Myctophidae; genus Electrona; species Electrona antarctica. The sequence goes on along the minus strand of NC_136811.1, from coordinate 30,357,638 downwards.
ATAAGGGAAAATAAATCTGCTTCTCGATTATTTGCTTAACCTAAATGAGCAATATTAAGTCGGTTATTGGTTTTAAATATCGATTTCAATATATCTTGGGTTAATTGCCCAGCCCTATGTCCAACCTCAAGAGAGCACGGCATTGCAGCACAAAAACAGCATGAATACAGAGACGGAGGATGTGAGTTCTACCTGCCACTGGAAGGCTGGGCACAGATGGAGCTGCAGAATTTGCCCTGCAGTAGGGTATCTCGAGGAACGTGGCCACCACAGGCCCTACAGCTTGCCATCTCTGCATTGGCATTCATGTCTGCACTGGAGCCCACCTCAATGCTGGGTCCAACCTCCACACTAGGACCCTCCATACTGGGACCCTCCTCAAGGGATAGTAGCACAGGACGAGGGGGCGCTGCAGAACAGAGTAAACACAATGTACTTTGTTATACAACAAATGCCCAAAATATCAATATAATCTACAAACTCACAATGCACCATGATGCAAATCATGCAACGTGTTGTGAGCTAAGCTTTTAGATAGCTGCTATTCACGCTATTTTCGAATGTTTTTGCCTATAATGACATGCCCAAAATATGGACGTCAGGTTGGAAGTAGTTAAAGGTCCACTTCACCACTTTTCAACCTATCTTCATATAATTGGTCTTCATTAATGGTCATGATAAAATACCACAATTGTTTTTCTACTTGACCTGTGTCTCATAACAGGGCTGTGGGAAGTTCAGAAACCCATCCACCAGTGACATCATCGTTAGGCAGATATTTTTTTAAACAAGATTCTTTTGAAAAAATACTTAAGATTTGTATTCATTGCGAGAACGATGGCTTCCATTTTCACATTGCAACTTTTCAGGAAAAGAAAGCCTGCAGTTTCTATTAGCTTGGATTCCCCATCGATGATGTCACTGGTGGACGGGTTTCTGAACTGCATTTAACATAAGCACATTCATAAATATGCTGTGCAGCATCGGTGTAAGTATTTAGTTAGTACTGTCATTGCTTTACCCTGAGAAGACCCTGGCTGGCTCTGACTGGCTGGAGCCGAAGCTTTGCCAGTCTCTGATTGGCCCTCTGGTGGAGGGGTGGGACTGTGAGACGGTGCTGGGTCCAAGGTCTCAGAAGTAGACTCTGCATCCTGCCCTTTGACCTCTGGGTCTGTGACAATCTCTAGAGTTCCAAACTCTGTCATGCGGAACTGTAAGATACAAAGGGGGGGGGGGGCATGTTTATTTGTGTGCACAAACACAGAAACATACAGTGACACAGATGCACATGAGGGGAGAGGGATTTCCTCTCACAAAAGCAATCTTCAGCATACCCTTATGTCACTGCCTGGCAGTGTGGCTATGCCATCCTTCCAATCCAGAGCCCCCATCATGTCAAAGTCTGGACCCTGAGAAGGGCCTTCACTTGGGGGAGTGTCAGTCATCACTACTCCTCTGCTCCCTGTTCTACTGACCTCCTGAAAAGACAGGGTGATAAAAGACCCAGTTACAAATGTTTTAGAACCTAGGGGTCATCTAATACAAAATCCAATGTGATTTTCTGCACCATTGGATTTACTGTGGGTGATTATTGGAGGCCGTTTTCTATTTCTCAATTAACGTGAAAAGTAATAATAAAGTAATAGACACTCTAGGAAGATTCTACCCAATCTACTGTATATTCACTTGTTTAAATTATCTCTTGCACTGTATCACCGCTAGAGGGCGACGGTGTGCTGGCTGCAGGATACACCATGCACTTCGATTTCAGACAAAACAGTCAATATTAATATTGTTTTACAGGTCAACTAACAGGCAAATGCACACACACACGGTCCCATAGGGATAAATCTCCATCAAACTCATTGACAAACACGAAGAAAGATGTGCCAACTTTAAGTTAACGACACAACTTCATCTTTTCCTTGTTTTAACAGTATCTCCTCAAATCGGCCGTTTGCCCGATCATAGACAAATGTGGTGTTTAATTGTTTATCAGTTTCAAAGCGAACGTTGTTTTCAGCACTCATTGGTCCAACTTGAAAGCATTTTAATCAAATTAACATTACGATATAACGTTTTAGTCTTGACGCATGTTCAACATTGAATTTAGGTTGCCTTTCCCGTTCTACTTGTAGTTATAATCATGTGAGAAGTAAATTGCAGTCAAAGCTATGTGATCACGATCAAGTCGGACTTCCCAGCCCGGACCTCAGTTTTTATTCTAGCCATAAATAAAGTGTATGTAAGAGCGCCCATGATTAGCATTCGTCTTATACAAAATGGCGGAGCATAGGAAGAGAGGCCACCAACACGTTTAAACTATGTAAATTACTAAAGTTACCCCTCTAAACAAATGGCACAACGCAAGTACATGTCAAACAAAGGCCAGTGTGTGTCATGTAATTTCCTGGTGGAGTGTTTTCTTTCACTCTGGTCATTTTCTTTACTTTCCCCTTGTCACGGAATGTCAGCCCAGGTTGCTGCTAGCTGCCATAAAGCTAACCGCTCCTTGCTAGCTCCGTTCACTTATATTGATGATGGCTAGACAGCTAGCGACACATAGCACTGGAGCTAAGGACAATCTGGAATCAATAAGTTTAGCGCTTAATAACAAGAAAAAAATGCATTATAATAGCCCGCCAATAGTTTGCAATAAATTAAACGTGCTCGTAATAATACTGCGTTATTGTTCCCAAATGCAATAATGTTGCTTCATTAATTTCTTCAATAGAAACTTGAAAAAACGATTTATTCTCACCGTTTTAAATCAAAGTGGAAATAGTGAGATCTATTGCGCACAAAAAAATAAACATATGTTTATCAAACGTTGCCGCTGTTAACGATAATAAATGAGTATTGCGTTCTATTATTCTTTGTAAATTATCGAACTCACCTCGTTTCTGTTTTAACTCTTATTAGAGCTGGATAGAAGGATGCGCATGCGTGTCATATGCGCTGCCTGACAACTTTGGATCTCGGAAAACTTCAGCTTCTGCTTCACTATATCGATGATGATGATCAATAGGGAAAACTTCAGCACTATCGGTCATCAATACGGAACTTAAGCACCATCGATGATTGATGAGCAATGGCTCCAAGTATAATAACGCTCAGAACCTGTAAGCATGCCGACAGTCGCTGCATGTGATGGTCAGTATTTTGGAGCGCTGTCTGCCTGTGCCTGAATGGGACTGACCGCAATAATGTCCTGACCCTGTCGTCAAGTGACAGTGCTGGGATGGTTTATTATTGTCACTGTCAAACACTGTCGCACTCTGTATGTGCACTCAAACAAACATAAACCCCAAATACAGCCCGAGGAAGACCTCCGCCGCTATGTTACTGAAGTTACAGGCCTCCGACTGCCTCATTTACGTAGTTACGACGACGGACGGTGTCGCTTGCCAACAACAATAAGAACAGATCTACAAGCGAACGCGTCGCACCGTGTCGTGCTGCGATGCCGTATAAAATGACCGTGCTGCAGTTGCCAACCAATAATGTCCCGAATGTGCTTTCCCTTCCTTCATAGCATAAGCCTACAAAACCCAAGTGTACTGTTGCCTCTTATATAATATTAAAAGGCCGACACATCTGCGGACAGATCCTTCACATTATAACATAACAATTATCACATTAGCCCTTTCAGTAGAATATAGCTTTCCAGACAAGAGAATAGCGGCACCGATTTAACAACGCGTTAAACTTCGACTTCGTTGACTTTGAACTAATTGATCGACCAGGCTAAGTTTAAGTTATTGTGTTGTGTATAAGTGTATAATGATGTTCAGTTTGACCAAGTCTCACTACTATAACCATTTATTCTTCCATTACAGGGTGGGGCTAAATTTCTTTCGAATAATCAAAACTACGCACCCGCACACATAACGTTAAGGGTCGTATTTAGCCTTGATAGATATTTATTAGGTCTACTGCAGTTGTGAAAACACGGTCACTACTACGTGTTAAAATGTGACTTGCTGCCTGCATATGGTTTGTTTGGCTCAGCAGACAGCAGATCGCATTGGGTAGTAGTAGACAGTAGTAGGTTGTAATGTAAAATCACATCAACATTACAGCTTATTCTTACATTCGCCTCTAGATGGCAGCATAAGTCCAAGCTCCGAGGATTTAGAGAGTCGCAGCTTGGTGCAGACTGCGTTATTTGCAAAACAACATAAAATGCAAACCATGAGATGGCATTCAAAGGCAAAGTGGTAAATTCTAAGGTAAGAGGGTGACTATTAAATGCAAAGAAGAATTACACGTGTCGCTCAAACTGTTCGGGATGTATGTTTCACTATATCATCTCGGCCAGCCGCGGGTCTACGATCCTACGATAGTAGGCTAAATACATTGATTAGCTACCTAGTTTTGTTTTGGCTACAAGGTGATCGGCTGTTATTGCACTGAACTACTCCGAATCATTAAAATGCTATGCAACAGATTAGGGCAGGATTTGCAGCCTGCGCTTCAGTTGCACATCATCTGCAAGTGGCAACAGTAGCTGGCAGGTTCATTCTGTGTATTGCAGTTATACAGTATAATAATATGCGTATCGGACAGATTCATATTAATATGCACACCACTCGCTCTCTGTCATTCTTTCAGACCGTGCTAGTCCATTTGCTGCTTTGTCTGGTCATTTTTTACTCTCTCTACTACATGATTGGAAGCGTGTGCTTTGGTGCCTTCAGGTATATAGAATAGATTCTCTCTCTGTTTACGGTAGGCCTACATATGTTTTATGCTATTTGCTACTATAGTGTTGATGTCTGACCTATTATTGTATGTCTGTATGCCTTTGTCTTTATGTATGAATTGGATATACAGCCTGGACCACAATGTAAATAAGCCCTCATGGCTTTGTGTTACGTACCTTTTTGTGCCACTGTATAATCCACCACTATTTGCAAACCAGTATTCAATCAATCAATAGTTTCTCATGAGCAGTCATTTATTTCTTATCAATTTTGATCTGGTCCCAGACTCCAGTCCATTGTCTTGGAACTGTTACGTTTTGACCTGACACCTCATAACCCATTTATTTAGGTTGGACCACTTTGATGGGCTGATTCCATTTGACTTTAAGACAGAGCCTGCAGAATCTAATTCTAAATACTTAGGTAAGCACAATTTAACAGACAACATGATAATAAGGATACCAGGATGTGTTGTGACTGTTTTCCCCTTCATCTTTAGTAAACCTCCTGTCCATGGAGCTAACTTACTTCTTCAGTGGTCTGCTGTTTGCTGCAGTGGTAAGGAGATGGGTCTGGGATTATGCCCTCACCGTCACTCTGCTCCATGTACTGCTCACCAGTTTAGGTGAACATACAAGCACATGCGCTAACGCTTACATTATTGAAATAATACTGATATTTTCTATTATTTGCACAGAATGCACACCACACATTTTTCTTTTAAGCACATCACCTAAAAATGTACATCATATTTTTTCCAGACCTACTAACATAGTCTGTACACATTCATGATGATTATTCGTTTTTTGTATTCTAATTGCATACTTTAAAAGTGCAATGTGTGTTACAGTGATGTTTGAGTTTCCTGTGGTGTGGCAATGGTGGCTGGCTCTGGGTAAGACCAAGGTAATTCTCAGCCATAGTAGTTGTATTAAATATTAGGACTAGTTCTTAATGCTGTTTGTTTTCATGTTTCGCAGGCAGTGGCTTGTTTCTGATGATCTGCAATGGTCAGCTGATTGCTTACTTCACTTGCCAGAGTGACCAGAGTTATCCCCTCTTCAGCAACTACTGAGATACACGCATGGCGCATGCACATGCTGATTGATTCTCTGCCCCTCTCTCTTTCTCTTGCTCAAACCAAAGCTTGATGCACAGTGTTTTGGTAAAGGGCTTTATTAAATTAAATGAAATGATTACTATATTTACCCAGGGTATCTGGGCTAAGCTCAAGAACTTGTTTCCAGCCAGGCCCTGCTCATAGAACATTTCATCGTAGTGGTTCAATGCTTTGTTCAAGGGCACTTCAGCGGTGGTAATTTTAACGTGTCGGACCGCTGATTCAAACTGGTGACCTTCCGGTATCAAGACCGCTCCGCAATCCGTCCGGCCACCGCTGCCACAGTGCCTCTGAGGTGATGTGCTTTTTCTGGAATTGTCAAACTTGAAACAATGTTACCTCCCCATCACTCACAAAACAGAATTATGTTTTAGTGTAATTGATGCAAAGAATGTTATGCTTTTTTGCTTGTAATTCGAGAGCCTGAGTATGACGAGAGTATCAGGCTCATGGTGGCGCAGGCTCATGATGGCGCTATAACAGGCCTCTATATGTCTTAATTGGCTATATTACTCTTTTTTTTTTAGATATTTTTTTTGCGGCTTACGCCTTTTTATTGGTTTTTGAAGGGACAGACAGTAGGCTGACAGGAAACGGGAGAGAGATGGGGGAAGACCGTGTCGGGCTCGGGAGTCGAACCCGCGGCACACTGCGACTGGATTACCAGTCGGGTGCCCAGGCGGTTACACCACCGCCTGGGCGGCTATATTACTCTTGAACATGGATTACTCTTATTCATGCAATCAAAATCTTTCTTTCCCTGGATTCCTTGGATCATGATGCCCCTACGATTTGTGCCATAGATTTTCCACTATTTCATGTTTTCTTTAAAACACACTTTTTGCTACCACTCCTACACATGTTGTCCAAACTTCACACAACAACAAAAGAACAAATGCAATATAAACATTCTGACAAAAAAAAATACGAAAAAAACGAATTTAATTAAAAAAAATAGAAAAATATGCATTTTATCAACATACAGTATAGGCCCTGCCCAAAGGCCCTGACCCATGTGTGGTTATTAATGGTAGTGGCTCAGTCACCACTGGGGGAATGTATGAGAATCCTAGGAAGGCCTCAGTAGCTGCACCCCCCAGGCACCTGTCACTGAAGCCCACAGAGGCTGGCAGCGGCTCTAGTGTAAACACAGGGTCAATGTAGCGGACATCCCATGGGCCAGCCTGAGAAAATAGACACAGATACACTGGATTTGGACCAAAAGAAGAAAAACAGAAGATGTTAAACTCTGTAGTTCTTGCTTTTTGTTTTTTATTTCAGGTGAGAACATTGTACTGTATAAGCCCCCTTTCTCACCTGCACTAATTTATGTCTTTTTAAATTTTTACAATATGTAATGTTTTTGTGTACAAATAAATAAAACAAAACAATTTTTTATTTAGCTCTGAGAGATGGAGATACTTACTACACTGGGGATAAATGGAGGAGTGACTTTCTTAGCCAGTAGGTCATCCCAGTTGATGGACAGGAAGAATGGATGACTCTGCAGCTCTTCCTGAAAATACACACAGGAAGTCCATAGATAGATAGATAGATACCTTTATCCCACAGGGGAAAATCAGTCGCCCAGAGGCGGCACAGCAGTTAAGGTTACAACATACAAGTAAGGATAAGAAGGACACAAAAGTACTGTAGTATACACTAAGAAACAAGGCAGAAGGAAAAGCAAGGTGCATCAAGAAATAATTAAAATAATAATAAACTTAGCTCAGTGATGGCATCTGAGTGTGTTCAAGTACATAAGCACACATGTACATTAGTCCCCTTTTTGTTTGTTTGTTTGTTTGTTTGTATACTTACAAAGTCACAGTTACGCCCTATGCGATTGGCACAGTCCCTTTCCAACAGTCCTTTCAACAGGGAACGAGCAGCCCGGGACACACCAGGACCGAGTATCAGGGGAGCATGAAGGATGTTGTCATACATCTGTGCTTTACTACGACTGTAGAACGGAGGCTGGGGAAACCAAGGAAGATGGGGTAGACTTGATAAATAGCCTGGGATAACCAGGGATTTTAAGTTGTTTGCCTCGCTCTGCCACTCACAGGAATTTATATATTCTTTGAGAAGAAAGAATATATCCCCACACATTTGTTTTGCTCCCACGAGAAACGTTCAATGGTACAATGTTTTGACCTCAAAGGTATTTATAGTCCGGCAGCTGACAGGCTTCTTTTGTATAAAGTGGGAAATTTGGTATTCTTTTTTATTGGCCTAAAATATTGTCTATATACATACAGTCATGAATCCACTTGCTGACCGGCTGTCACTCTTGTGACCCCTATACTGAAACATCCTATGGCAGGAAAAAATGTCAAACTTTCCTTATGCTTTAAGTAGCATGTGACATGTCAAACTATTCTGAATCCATTCCAAGCATTAGTTTTACACAAAACACTCCTTGGGCTAAAAACAGCCATAGACATTAGCACAAATGTGATGAGCTCAGCACATTTTGGGAAAATTTGGGCAAGTGGCTATGGCTGTTGTTAGCCCAAGGAGTGTTTTTTGTGCAAAACTAATGCTTGGAATGGATTCAGAGTCATGAAAACCCCCTAGTTTGACATGTCACATGCTACTTGAAGCATATGGAAAGTTTGACATTTTTTCCTTCCATAGGATGTTAATGGTAGGGTCACAAGAAACCCCTATAAAAAAATTGCCCAATAGTGAAAGCCAGTCAGCAAGTGGATTCACGAATGTATGTATATAGAATTTCGCGGGCCTTCGGCCCGCTCATCCTAACGCGATGCGTCGCAAATGGGAAGAAGGCAATGGCAACCCATGATGTTTTCATTTATGCATTTGCTTGGAAAGCGCAAAGTTGCCAAGCTGGCTGAGTGGCCCTGTTTGGTTTTGTGTATGTGCGTATGAAAGCGAGCATGGCAAGGCGCAGGAACAGTATACTGTACTGTACTGTACTGTAAGTGTTTGTACTGTACTGTAGTCATGTGTACTGTACTGTACTGTTCTCTGTACTGTTGTATTAGTGTTTTTTTATAATTATTATTATTACATGGATTAATATTCTGATGTACTGTACTGTACTGTTGTCTGTACTGTTGATGTTATAGTTAGTAGTGTTGTGTTATTATTTATTATTATTATTATTATTATTATTACATGGATTAATATTCTGATGTGAGCTTTCTTTCTGTACTGTACTGTACTCATGTGTACTGTAGTGTTCGCTGTATTGTTGATATTGTTGTTGTTATTAGTGTAGTGTTGTGATTTATTATTATTATTATGATTGAAAGAGAGCATGGCAAGGCGCAGGAACAGTATACTGTACTGTACTGTACTCATGTGTACTGTACTGTTCTCTGTACTGTTATTAGTGTTGTGTGCTTATTTATTGTTATTATTATTATTACATGGATTAATATTGTGATGTACTGTACTGTTCTCTGTACTGTTGATATTATAGTTATTAGTATTGTGTTATTATGTTTTATTATTATGATTATGATTACATGGATTAATATTCTGATGTGAGCTTTCTTTCTGTACTGTACTCATGTGTACTGTACTGTGCTGTACTGTTGTTATGATTAGTGTAGTGTTGTAATTGTGTATTATTAGTATTATTATTAGCGTTTTGTGGCGTGTGTGTGTGTGTGCCATTTCAGCTGCATCGCGAGGCGATCCAAATTCCCCCCCCGCGCGCACGCACGCACGCACACACCACACACACACACGTGTCTGCAGTGACACTGCGTTGTACACAGCTGTTCTATTTCAGCCTTACTGACTGCCAGAGTGAGTGCTTAACACTGGACGCCAATCATCCAGTGTTAAGCAGTCATCCAGGATTCATAGAACCATAGTTACATACGTGACTTACGTGTTGTGTTGCAGCGCGTTGTTGTTGTTATCCATATATATGCGCGTCGGTTCGTCCCGATTGTACCACGCCAGGGGTCGACGCGGTCGTGTTTGCATGAGTGTAACTGTGTATGTAATCGCGGCGCTGTCCATCCAAGTTAGAATCTGTGTAGAACCTGTTGTTGTTGTTCTTCGTCTTCTTCTACTTTTGGTTTCCGGCAGGCTGTACAGTGTGTGTGTGTGTGTGTGTGTGTGTGTGCGCGCGCCCGCACGTGTGTGCGTGTGTGTGTGTGTGCGTGTGTGTGTGTGTACCGTGTAACTTCCGGTATTGTTTCCGGAAGTGTGAAAGGTATCACGAAACACACGTGGGTCACGTGGTGGGGTTTTGAGCCATTGGGAAGGGCTGATGTAGTGTTGCCAGGTCCACGTATTGTAAGCGAGTGGTAGTGTGTGAAAGTATAGGCTGTAGGCTGTAGGAAGTCAGCTTTTGCGGCCTTGTTTATATAGACGTGGCAACAATGTTTGACAATGTTGGCGGCGCAGCCAATGAAAAGAGTGGAATCACGGGATGCAGTGTTGCCAGGTCCGCGAATTGTAAGCGAGTTGTAAGTAGCGTGTTGAATGGCATTTTTTCTGGGCTTGTTTTCATAGACGTGGCAACAAATTAGGCGGGGGTGTCGGTGCTTGTGGCGTGTTTGTGTTTATTATTTGTATTGATATTGTTTGCGAGTGTGGACGGGAGCCGGCTGTAGTGGCAGTGCAATGACAATTTGTACGCGCGTGATGTGGAGTGTGGCCGTGCGGCGCGACATGAGGAGATAGGGAACCAACGACGCGGAGGGTAAGTCTGTGACGTGTTAGTGTGTTGTTGCAGTGTGTGTTGCAGCGTGTTGCAGCGTGTCAGTGACGTAGTAGCTGGTGCCTTTTGTTCCTGTCCTGGGGACACCTTTTGGGGACACCTTTTCAATTGTATATAAGATAGACAATATTTTAGGCCAATAAAAAAAGACTATACCAAATTTACCACCCATCCACCCTGGCTGCCGGACTATTATCAGATACATCCAATGCACCAGATGAAGACTTTGATTCATTTTACCATATATCTGTGCTTTTCCCCAGACTGCATCATTGCTCAAATGCTCACACACATATATGTAAACACATGTTCACTTACCAGCCCATAGAGCATCTCGAACAGTACACAACCCAGGCTCCACCAGTCCACTGTGGGACTGTAGATATGACCCTGAAGCACCTCCGGAGCCGAGTACTGAGGAGTCCCACAGAAAGTCTGCATAGTACCTCCAATGCCCACACCCTCTTTACACAGCCCGAAGTCAGTCAACATCAAATGACCTCCACTGTCCAGTAAGACGTTTTCTGGTTTAAGGTCCCTGAGGGAGGGAGACACACGATATTTCCTATCTGAATACTTTTAATAACCATTGCGTTGCATTGCTTAATTGTCCAGTGGTTCCCAAACAGTATAGCGAGGCGCACTGTGACGAGTGTGATGGAGACAAGTCCTCCAGGTGTGCCTCTTGGGATTTTTTTGACAGCCACACATTACTACTGCAATATGTACAAAACATTGTGAATTATCTTTTAATTCATTAGATCAGTATACTTTGTCCACACACACTTCCCAATATACAGAAGCATTTTATACATAAATGTGTTTTGCAAAAATCGGCCTCCTGGTGGCACTATGAGGCCCATGTATAGAATTTGGGGCAGAGGTTCTGCTCTGGCATCGCCAGGGAGTGTGACACACACACACACACACACACACACACACACACACACACACACACACACACACACACACACACACACACACACACACACACACACACACACACACACACACACACACACACACACACACACACACACACACACACACACACACACACACACACACACACACACACACACACACACACCCACACACACACTGAATTAAGTTTATTAATTCAGTTAATTACATCACATATTAATTCGTCCGCTGTGTGTGTGTGTGTGTGTGTGTGTGTGTGTGCATGAGTGTACCTGTAAACAATTTTAAGGGAGTGGAGATAGCCCAGTGCAGAGGCCATCTCTGCTGCATAGAATTTGGCTCTGGGTTCATGAAACGACCCTTCTCTCTGAAGGTGGTAGAAGAGCTGAATGAAAAGGAACAAGGAAAAGTTCAACAGAAATCTATGAATTCAAAGACTACAACCTGTTACCTGTTGCAACTGTAGTTGGACAGCTTTTTATCCTGTCTACATATATCTTGCCACCCCTGGCGCTTTGGCATGGGGGGTCTGATCAACATGGAATGAATTCTGTACTGGCCATATAAGGAGCATGTCTTGAGTGAAGCACTTAGAAAACTGTTGCGCCTTTCTTCGTCCTTTTTTTCAAACTTAACTACAGGAGCGGTGGTCTCAAAAACATAGAGGAAAACTTGACCGAACACGTGTCTTGAGTGAACAGGGTTTGATGAGGGCCCAGGTAGGGCCAGGCCTTAATTTTCGCAGCTGCACAAATAACTTTGGGGCAGGACCGTCTAGAGTTTGAATGGACAGGTGGGCCTGTTGAGAACTCTAGTTTTCACTGGCTGCCGGTCGCGGCTGCACTAATAACTTGGGACTGTTATATGTCATAACAGGTTCTGACATATATCCATATATGGATATCTAAGGGTTTGAGGTCAGATGTAGAGTTGCTGAATATTGATGACATCAGGGATCTCCATATAAGGGCTTAACTGCGACAGCAGGTCGCATTTACTATGACATCATAGTATCCATCCCTGATGATGTCACGTGATGTCACGATGACCTGGGCACCATATATGGGGGCTGATGTCACGTGATGTCACGATGACCTGGCGGTTTGCCTGGGGTGACCAACCAACCAACACACTGACAGGAAATGCAAGATTCCATAGTAAATGCGACCTGTGGTCGCAAAAAGAAGTTTAGGGATAAATGGTAAGGCGCGCCCAAGATAGGGCCCCAAATCTCTTATTAGCCAATCTACAAGCTCACAACACAACACGTCGCAACGCGTCTATCCATCATGTTTGGGTGTCATGCAACAGGTTACTGTGTTTCCTCTGATATTATAATCTTGAAATGACCGATACTGGGAATAAATCTCATACGCATACCTCCCCTCCATTGAGGTAGTCCAGGACAAAGTAGAGAGCGTTTGTTGTTTGGAAAGACAAGTGTAGGCCCACCAGGAATGGATGTTGCAGTCCCTTTAATAGTACACTCCTCTCTACCATCACATGGCTCTGCTACAGAGAGAAGAGCATGATGTGATCATATGATACACAGAGACACCTATTAGACAGAGACTGGTAGGCAAGCAGACAGACTGACAGACAGACAGACAGACAGACAGACAGACAGACAGACAGACAGACAGACAGACAGACAGACAATTGGGAAACATACCTCTTTCCTCTTGACAATGTCCTTTTTCTGGAGTACCTTCACAGCATAGTAAACCCCACTTTCTCTGTGTCTGGCCAGCAGCACCTGTAGCAATTAAGAACCTCGTGTTTACAGCTCGTGAACCTCGTGATAGCGCTTTAAGCCCTTTAACACTCATATTGAGAGGATAGAACACCTGTCTGATTGGTCACAGTGGCAGTACGATCTCATCTCGGCAAGAAGGTTTGTCACCACTCATACAGGTACAAGCAAGGAATGCAGGTGTGGTAAGGTCCACAATACTGTGTTAACAGAACATAACAACAACAACAATAATAAATATACATAAAGATATAATAAGATAAAGATACAGATAATAAAGATACATTCTTACAAGGAGTAGTCTTATCGCAGCAATCAAGGTTATTATAGTTTTGTTGAATTTAGTTTTGACTTTATATCAACATCAGTTTTTAAGTGTGTATGTTAGTTTGTTAAATTCTTTTGATTTAGTTTGTATTTGTTTTAGTGCTCTTTATCATAATATGGGATATTTCTGAGTGGCGAGATTTGAAAAGGTCAGAAAAGGTACAAGCACTAGTTTTAGTTAACTATAATAACCTTGGTCTGGATTTATGGAATGTGCAATGCTTAAAAGAGCGCCTTGTGAGAGTTTAATTCATGCCTGCTGGTTTTTTACCAGACTTAAAAAACCTGCATCTAACAACCAAAGTTAAACACACAAAAGAGTATGCTTCCCACCTTTCCAAAGCTTCCCTTGCCAATAACTTTGAGGTAGTGGAAATCTGATGGTTTCACCCTGGTGATCATACCAGAAAGCGTGTCAATTTGTTTCAGAATCATAGATGTTTCTAGATAGAACTATAGTCAGTAAATAAAAATAGCTTACTGGATATCAGCAGTGTTCACTGAGCTTTGCAGATCCTGACAGAGAGAGAAAGAGTATTTATGAAACATGTTGGTTGCTTCATCATGAACAGAAAAATAGCCAACAGTTATTTTACTCACCAGATCGCCGCCTTCTTCCTGCTCTTCTCTTAAACTCCTATCTGACTGAAGGATTTTCTGGCTATCCAGGCTTTGAGGAGGTTAACAATGAATGTGACTGTGAGTAATGGTCATCTTCAATTTAAAACATCTGAAACATTTCGGAAAATCTAATGAAATGTACTTACTGATGACAGAGTAAGTAATGGATTAAGTCACTGAATCCCCTTTTCTTCCCTTTGAGCAAAACTGTAGGACAAGCAAGTTTGAATCCTTACATAAGTGTTCCACAGCTATTATAATACAAATATACAAATATTATCATCTCTACTTTACTTCATATGCCTTCTTGCTTTATGTCTTGTGTTTTATTTATTAAAAATAATACTTTCTCAATAAATAAAATAAATAAATAAATAAATAAAAAGTTACCTGAGAAAAATGACACAATCCCCTCCATCTTGGGCTTTGTCGTTGGCTGTCGATCACGACGAGTCATCACATAAAAAAGGATAGAAGTCTTGGTAAAACCCAGAAGAAAACCTATGAAGTTGGAAGAGGTGGAATTATCCAGCTCTGAAGTTCTGCACCGTTACCACTTGTCAATGCAGTGTGCGCTATAGCTGTCTGTAGCTATTAAAACCTTCCCTGCCCCCCTCCCAAAACACACTCCACCACTCCCCCACAACGTTACTGTGACATGGTTCAGATCTAGCCTGGATCTAGCCCAAAGACCCCGCCCACTCTCTGAGTGGACTGCGTCTCTTCAAGAAAGCTCTTCAAGAAAGCTACAGTCTGATAATCAGGCTAGTTCAGATCCGCTCAACGCGTATATTCTTTCTACGTCCGAGCATAGACATGGTAACGCCCCGTCTGCCTCTGATTGGCCTACCGACACTGCCCGTCTTGCCTGTCCTCCGAGATGCAAGGCTACTCCATGGTGGGAAATAATCTTAGAGTATAATGAAATAATACAAGTACAAGAGAATGGAAACACGCGACAGTAATTTGTAACTTTAATTTTTGTAGAAGAGGCAAACTAATAATTTGTTTGTGCCGTTTGCTTTGATTGAATAATTGATGTAGGCCTATGTACTATGATTTGATTTGGCTGTGTGTTAGTGTTGATTATCGTGTATTAATCTAAACTAACACTAAACTAATACTATTATAGGCTACTAATAAAGATCAAGGGAAAATATATATATTTTTTTACAGTACAATAATGTTTAAAGTTTACACATGTATACAAATAAACAGGCCAACGGCATAAACAATATTAGTTACCTCTTCTACAAAAAATAAAAGTTGCTGTCGTTCGTGCCAAGCTGTCATTCTCTTGTAGCTATTATATATTCGTACTTGACTTGTATTATTTATTTATTTCCCACCACGGAGTAACCTCGCGCATCTAACTATGGGCGCGTTCGGAAATACCGCACCGGAGCACACTCGCCTATTAGTTTGCATTGCACAGTGCGCTCAGTGCGCTATTTCCGAACGCGCCCAATCTTCCACCTCGGAGACACCGGCTGTGTCGGTAGGCACATATTATAGTATGTAACTCTAACCCTAATCCAGTATACTATAGAATAGGTTTTAAGAGATTATTCGATTTGTTGACATGAACATTTAAAAAAAAAAAGAAAATCATACTCAGCCAATCAAATCATCATCACAAATGTCATTCCGACCAATCACTTTCGGGCGTCTTTTGGTGTCTTTTCTGCCCTCACTTTTATCCTCAATATGTACTTTGCTCAGCCAATCAAATCATCACTATGGGCCGTAGAAGAAGAGAGTCGCGACACGATCTGATCTCGCCAAAGCGGGTGCTATGTGCTATAGCTTCCATACATTGGAACTATCTCATTGAGATAGAATGAGCACTTCCGCATTCCATTATTACAATGGGAGTCAACGCTAGTGTCGTCACTCTCATACTAGATCAAGCTGGTTCACACAAACCCTCAAAGCTGGGCATAGGAGTGCCCCTCAAAAATATATATATTGCAATGAAAATAATCGATAGTAGCAGCCCTAGTGGCAGCACTAATATTGTCTGTGTGTGTGTGTGTGTGTGTGTGTGTGTGTGTGTGTGTGTGTCTTCTATATACTATGTGTGTGAACCCCACAATCACACATAAAGAATGGAAGTGAAAGTTTCTAGGGCACCAGCCTTACAGCACGTAACCTGGTTTGGAAGCTAACCCAGTCTAAGGATAGTCATAGGGTGATAGACAGCATTCCAGCATGTGACATGTTCTACTTTATCTCTCCTCATGTTTCCTGGCCCCTGTCTATGTGACTGATGTGACCTGTCTACACCTTAGCACACTGCAGATATAACACATTACTTTCAGATTCACCTATTTTCACCTAAATCTTTCAATGCCTCTTTTGGGGGTGATACTTTAAATATACAGTACACTCAAACGCACACAATGCACCAAGTGAAGAGTGAATTACATCACCATTAATGGATGTATAAACCACACACAATTAAAGACAAATAGATATGGGAAATGAGACTAGCACAGTCTGATGTTCTTATATGTAGCCTACTGTATTCATGAAAATCACACCTGTGTGAACTGAGTGGTGCAACTATTTATTTATAGTTAGTAGTTACTGTACTGTGCTCTATATACTGTATTGTAGTGTACTCTGCTCTCTACTGTAAAAAAAATCTTCCTGAAATGACAGTTACCACGTGGCGGTCCTCGGGTGGTTCCCGGAACATCGAGACCCCCAGGAATGCGCCCAGGGTGCCGGCCCGGTTCCGGCGAGCCGCCCCATGTACAAAACGGTAGAGAAATAACAGAGTAAGGTGGTTGCACACCGGCCGCGTTTTTCGGAAAACCGATGGAGAAACGCCGCTAAAAATCCAAATTTGCATCCGATTCGCGCCCGGTGTGTAGAGACCTTTACCGTGTGGGGGTCCCCAAGGGGGTACCGTGTGGGGGTCTCCGGAACATCCAGACCCCCAGGAACGCGCCCAGGGCTCGTACTGTAGTGTACTCTGTGTGCCACTTTAGGTGTTCCAGCTGCCCGTGCTCGGACACAGAGACACACACATACATACAAAGGGACACACATAGCTGCGCAATGGAGTGGAGGCACCGCTCAAAAAAGACAGAGACTGGGTGGGAGGAATACTGGACAACTCACCCCGGTGCTTGCCCGTTTTTCCTCCCGGAATTTTCCCCAGTGAGGGGCATAACTTTGTAATATGCTATTGGCGGTTTGTATTCTTTTTGGAAAAATATAAAAAGATACTCCTGTGGAAAGGCTATATTATTTTACTTATATTGACCCTATAAACAATTTAGTATTATTTAGTATATGTAAGGTTTTGCCCACTCAAATGGTACCTCGTCAGATAATCCCCACATAGCCACAACAACTTCTGTGAACCGACTTCACTGTAGTAGCCTTTACATAAATTATATTTGTACTTAGGCTGTCTGCTGTCGTGAAAGTTTATAGTTAGAGAAATTCAAAGTCCAGCCGTCTGCTGTCCAGCCTCTCCCACCCCTCACTGGGGAAAATTCCGGTAGGAAAACAGAAAAGGGGTGAGTTGTCTTGTTACCGGTGGGAGAGAGACAGACAGACAGATAGAGGATTTATGAAACATGTTGGTTGCTTCATCATGAACAGAAAATCACATCTCGGAACATTGAGACCCCTAGGAACGCGGCCAGGGTGCCGGCCCGGTTCCGGCGAGCCGTCCATGTCCAAAACGGTAGAGATATAACAGCGTTATCGTGTGGGGGTCCCCGGAACATCCAGACCCCCAGGAACGAGCCCAGGCCAGGTAGTGTACTCTGTGCCACTTTACTATGTGCTGTACTCTACTCCACTTTAGGTGTTCCATCTGTCCGTGCTCAGACAGAGACAGCCGCACATGCATAATGTACACATACACATACATACACAGGGACACACATAGCTGCGTAATGGAGCGGAGGCACCACTCAAAAATAGCCAACAGTTCTTTCACTCACCAGATCACCGCCTTCTTCCTGCTCTTCTCTCAAACTCCTATCTGACTGAAGGATTTTCTGGCTATCCAGGCTTTGAGGTTAACAAATTAACAATGAATGTGAGTGTGAGTAATGGTCATCTTCAATTTAAAATAAATCATCTGATTTGGGAAAATCTAATGAAATTTACTCACTGATAATTTACTCACTGACTGGAAACAAGCTTGTGGAAGTTGTGGATTAAGTCACTGAATCCCCTTTTCTTCCTTTTGAGCAAAACTGTAGGAAAAGCAAGTCCATAGCTGATGAGTGAAAGATACATCCTAAGATGCTTTATGTCTTGTGTCTTTACTTTTTGCTCTGTAAAATATACGAATACCAAACGAGTAGCCCCTTTACCAACTCGCCCCGGGCGTGCAGCCGGCAGAACTGTGCGGCCTGGTATTTCTAAAGTAACCTAAACCTAACCTTATTCCTAACCTCAACCCCAGTAAAACTATGCGTGCCTAACCCTAAACTTATTTATAACCTTATTCTCAGTAAAACAAAATAAAGAATAAAGAACCATGGCACCGAAGCGGTCGGCATGAGGTCGGCGGAAAAACAATCGAGGGGCGAGATGGTTTAGGGGCGACCGTACCTGATACCAAATATACAGTACACTCAAACGCACACAATGCACCAAGTGAAGAGTGAATTATTGGATAATTCATGGATAAACGACACACAATTAAAGACAAATAGATATGGGAAATGAGACTAGTATTAATGAAAAAGACAGAGACTGGGAGGGAGGGAGAGAGGGAGTTGTTGATGATCCAACAGTTTGTAACTATAGGAAGACTTACAAGACTAGACTAGAAAAATTTCCCATATCCTCATATACTGGTGCCTTGGGGATAATGCCAGAGAATTATATAATGAGACATCAACAGAGAAAAAGACCTCATTTAACCACATGAACCCTATTGCCTTTATTCTGGGGCAAACACGTTAGATCAGCAGTTTTCAGCAACGAGATTTGGCATGGAGGGAACAAAGTAGGGCACATAGTAGCCTAGACCGAATCATCATGACATCACCACAACCAAAAATATATTTTCAAGTAGATCAGCATCGGAGCAGTGTTATTCATTAACCTTACATCTTCAAGAATAGGACACCTATGACATTGTTATTGACTTTCTTTCTAAATATCCACAGGTTGACGAACTAGACATATAGCTCATGTTCTGGACACTTTTATATTATATTGTGTAAATATCCATTGACATTCTACCCATAAACACATAAAATATATATGGTTTAAACTGGGTATTTCATTTTTTCAAAACTCTTCTAGGGACATTTTCTTTTTCTTTTTTTTCAAAATCTTTTTATTTCCTTTTTATAACAGTATGGGTGGTCACAGGTTCATAGAAAAAATAAAAATAAAATATCAGATTTTAGTATCAGTGACTGAAGTAAACAAACGTACTGTATAAATCACAGAGATCGTGGGCAGACATAATGAAAAGACTGTTATTGTGCAAAACATGCCCCTTCAAGATAAAAGAAAAACATTTTCTCCCCTTCTAGTCCCAATTTAGTATAGCCAATTCCCAATTCCCCAGCCTCTCTACAAGTACTCCTTCTAGGGACATTTTAACATCTAGTTTGTGTGCACCCCAGACAGTTTTTAAGTTATTTTGACATTTAATATTAATTTAATCAGACACGCTCCTCTCTTATATAAACCCATTTAGCCGGGGATCCACAGGCCCAAAAGCTCAATGGTTAAGGATTAACCTGTGATGTCATGCCGTACTTTTTATTTGTGTTTTCTCTATTCACTTGGTCATTAAGGTCCACAGAATGAGAGGCCTGCTCTGCCGATAACAATAACATTGTGGAAAAAAGTTATGGCCATTTTTATATACCACACCATAGACAACCAATAGGCCTATAAGGCAACATTTTCCAAATGTCATCAGCATGTGACAATTGTGACATGTCAAACTAGGGGGTTTTCATGATTCTGAATCCATTCCAAGCATTCGTTTTGCACGAAAAACACTCCTTGGCCTAAATTCGGCCATAGTCACTTGCCAAAATGTGCTGACACATTTGTGCTGACCTCATTACATTTGTGATGACGGCTATGGCTGTTTTTAGGCCAAGGAGTGTTTTTCATGCAAAACTAATGCTTGGAATGGATTCAGAATCATGAAAACCCCCTAGTTTGACATGTCACAATTGTCACATGCTACTTAAAGCATGATGAAATGTAGGAAATGTTGCCTTATATTGGTTGTCTATGCCTGGTGTGGTATACAAAAATGGCCATAACTTTTTTTTCGCAATGTTTCCGGCAGAGCAGGCCTCTCATTCTGTGGCCCTTAATGACCAAGTGAATAGAAAAAACACAAATAAAAAGTACGGCATGACATCACAGGTCCTGTCCAATTTTGGGCCTGCGGCTCCCCAGCTAATTGAACTTCAAACTCAATTTAACCATGGACTCATTGAAAACACACATCCCTGGCTTTAGTAAACCTGTGATGTGATGATGTGATGTAAAACCCTTCCAATGCACAAGGCGCCATATTTTTTCAATTGCTTTTTTCATTTGTTTTTCATTGAATAAAAAAAAAGCAATTGAATTATGGCACCCCCATGCATTGGAAGGACAATATCAGTCACCAGAACCAGGGTGTTTTCAATTAGTCTAAAATGGTTCAAATGGAGTTTGAAGTTCAATAAATATAGGAGGGGGCGAGTGGGCAACTCTGATAAAATGAATATGAAATATCTAAATATCGAATTAGGCACTTATTGGGTGCACAAGATAGCCATCGTAGACATAACAATTACACCAAATATGTGAAATACCCCTTTAAGTGGTTACAGGAAAGAAGGTATAGCTTCCATAAGTGAAGGGTGTGAAGTGGCAGCATTAGAATAACTAACTATTAAGTTTCTTGACAAAACCAGAGCTCCAGCACAGGGAGAGACATGAAAACAGAGAAAGTTTGCGCATGTGTGTGTGTGCCTTTTAATTCATATACATATGTATGAGTATATACTGTATACTGTTGGTGTGTGTGTGTGTGTGTGTGTGTGTGTGTGTGTGTGTGTGTGTGTGTGTGTGTGTGTGTGCGTGCACGTGTGCGCGTGTGCCTTCTCTATGTTTGACTGATTGGGTGCATGATCCCCTGCCCTTTCCCTGTCACCCCAAAGTTGTAGGAACTGGTCTCTACACAGGGTTAGTCCTGAAGAGAACCGGTCTATGCTGGTTTTGACTCTGCAGGCACTGTAACATTTGACACCGCATGCAACGAACTCGTACATTCCCTGAGGCTTCCCTGCAAGCCTCCTGGAGTGCCTCTGAGAGAGGTCAGCTTATTGGACAACACATAGCCAATCCCATTGGACTGGAGAGTTTCCATAACGTTCTACTGGTTGAAATGGGAGGTGTACCCCTATAAACTATTCAAATCCAAATCAAGCCCCATTGCCCCACTTGGACGCATCTCACACCTCTGGCATGGGTAGGGCAACAGATAGCTTCTGATATTTCCATATCTAAACAACAATATCAACTTTATTTTTTCATATAATTACATGGAAATTAGAAGTTTTTAAAAGGTATGGATTATGGAATTGCAGTCATGACATCATGAGTGGAGGACGTTACCAGTTGTACACTGTAATGACTACTTTGAGTACAATATTCGCCTATATTGCCTATTTTGGTAATGTGTAGTATTCAAAACCAGTTAGGTATATTTATATGCTCTGGAATCCTCTCTACGGTAAAAGGTTAAATGTTGGTATATTGATGATATAAGTATCCTTGTATTTACCGGTATTTTGGAGTTTATGTGTGTTAACACAACATTTATAATACATTATTTATTGTTTATGAGAATACTTATAACAAAAGTACTGGATTTCATTAAAGTTTTCTGTTGCCGGGGGCACGGTGGCACAGTCGGTAGTGCTGTCGCCTCACAGCTAGAAGGTCCTGGGTTCGATTCCTGCTGGGGACGCTGTGGGCACTGGGGCCGTGTTCCCCCCTCCGCGTCATCAGTGCCCATACCAGAGGCGTGGTTGGCAAAAGGGCCTTTCTGTGTGGAGTTTGCATGTTCTCCCCATGCCCCCTAGGGTAGGTACCCTCACAAAAAACATGCAGTAATCCTGGTCTCTAAAAATGCCTCCCCCTGGAAGTGTAGCGCCCAGGATTACATTAGATGATTGACACTGGGTGAAAAAATGGGTTGCAAAATAGTGGGATAAAAATTATATATATATATTCACACACATGAAAGTGCAGATGACCGCAAATAGATTTTTGGTGATATTTTGGGCAAGAAGGCATGTTGGCTTAGAACTGTTTTGCCTAGCTCTATACTACCTGACTTCCCTAATAAGCCTAATGCTAACCCTATTGATGAATTTCTGTCTTTTGACCCGACGATTAAGGGCGCCATTTCAATATTATATGATATCATTTCAAATTCGAGGCCAGCGCCCTTAGATAAGATAAAGGCTGACTGGGAACATGATCTGGGCCTCACACTGTCTGATGAAGTTTGGGATTCTATTTTTTCTTCTATACATAAGTCTTCTCTTTGTGCACGACATTGCTTAGTGCAGTTTAAAATAGTCCATAGAGCTCATATGTCTAAGGCTAGACTGGCTAGTATTTATCCTGACGTAACTCCTACCTGTGACAAGTGCAAGAGCGGTGATGCAACTTTGATCCATCAGTATTGGATGTGTCCTAAATTACAACCATTTTGGGGGAATGTGTTCAATACTCTATCCAACATTCTACATCAAAATCTAGACCCAGATCCCTTAGTGGCTCTCCTTGGCACTGCTGGAAGGGATGACCTTCCTCTAACACGCATAGAGTGTCGTATGGTCGACTTTGCCTTGTTGCTCGCTAGGCGTGCCATTCTGTTCAAATGGAAGGATGCTGCCCCGCCTGTGCTCCGTCAGTGGCTTCGTGATATAATGTCCTGTCTCGAGTTGGAGATGTTAAGGTTTTCAATTGCCGGCTCTGAGAAAAAGTTTTACAAGACCTGGGGCCCGTTTATGACATTCTACCACAACACACAAACTGCATAGTGTGCCGTGCCTATGCCTCGGCCAACGCCAAACCACAACAGAAACAAAATCTGCTCTATGAAAAATCTGCTTTTTTATTTTATTTTATTATATTTTTATTTTTTGTAATTATGTATGCATGTATTTTGTGTATGTGTGTATATATATATATTTATTTTATTTCCTCCAGACTGTTCCGACTATCCTTGGGATTGTGGGTGGGGGGAGGGTGGGATAGGGGATTGAGTTTTATTTTTATATTTTATGTGTCTGTCTAATACTTGCCCCTGGGCTATTGTCGAAAAACCTGAATAAAAAGATTTTGAAAAGAAAGAACTGTTTTGCCTTTAAAAAGGCATGGAAAGAAATGGAGGGGGGCACTTTTTTCCCACAATTTCATTTTTAAATGATACAGATAATATCAATAATGAATATAGCTGCAAGCAGCTATAAGACAGGGTCAAGCCTAAAAAGAAAAAAGCTATATGCAATATACACAATGAGCTATGTCATCATTTTTCGACCGCGGTCGAGATTGTGCATTTCACAATATTACGCCAGACTTCCCGGTCCTTCATTGCCATCCCCAGTTCCTGCTTACTGATGCCTGTGTCCCTAGCGATGACATCAGGGAACGACAGTTTTCTACCTCTGGTCTGCTTTGAGGCAGGACTCCAGAGAAGAATTGTTAGCTCTGTAGCAGTGGCCGGCAAACTGTGTTCTTCTGGATCGGACTAGTGAAGAAACACGGGGAAGGTTGCCGTATATTAGATTAGTCGATGGGTGGCTCTTCCAAGACAGATTTTGCGCTCTCATTAGAAGGCGGGTGTAAGTGCCATCCAACCGTTTCTCTAGTTTCTTTGAAAGTGTCCATGTCTCGGAGCCATAGAGTAGAATCGGCTCAACGGTCGTCCTAAATATTTTTACTTTTAGCATTTTACTAAGCTGGGATGACCAGATCTAATGCATGTCATTGCAGGCTGACCAGGCCATACCCTTTCTAGTTTGAAAGTTCTTTTGGGAAGAAGACATATATATATGAACCCAAATACTTGTAGTCATCAACCTGTTTCAGAGGAGTGTTGTTAAGTGTTTTTATAATGTGGTTATTGTTGGATTTGCATATATTTCCGTATTCAGTTTTCGTCTCGTTGAGATAAAGACCGACACAGTTGGAGGCCTGCTCAAGAGACTGAAGGAGAGCCTGAGCGTATTCCAATGATTGACTGATAAGCGCGATGTCATCATCAGCGAAGTCAGTGTCGGTTAGGTATTTAGCAGGATGATGAGAGCTTCTCCTAGGGTTTAGTTGGTAGCCCTTATCATTGATAGTATCAACTGAATGAAGAACATAATCAACAACAATAATAAATAGAAACGGGGCAAGTGTGTCACCTTGGAGAATGCCAGCCAGGATGGGGAATAATGGTGTTTCTCCGTCAGGAGTAAGGATGACCGCTGAGGTATTTGTATATAGAACTTTTATGGCATTGATCATTTTGTCTGGGATACCATATAATTTAAGAATTTCAGAAATGTTGGCTCTGTCAACTGAATCAAAAGCCTTTGAGAAATCAACAAAGACTAGTAGTGATGATTGGAATTATTTGACAGGTAATAAGTGTGAAGTGAGGGGCGCTCTTATCATCGTACATCATCATACACCATCTCATACTGGCCAATCAGAATGCCTGTTGCCACAAATTTGACCTAAAATCCTTTCATTGTCGATGGTAAATATGAGACGTGTGGGGACAAGATGACGTAAACTTTTCCTTCACTGTCAATGTCATTTAATGTTTGTGTTGCGGACATTTTGTGGGGACAAAAGCTGTATATAGGAGGGGCTAGCCCCTCAAAAATCACACTTGTGTGAAGTGAGGGGCGCTCTTATCATCATGCATCATCACATTCCGTGCTCACTGCTCAGCCAATCAAATCATCACAAATGTGGTACACACAGACACACAAATCTGGGCATCCAGCTTTGTGTGTAACCAGAGTCAGACTCCATTCACATGTATGGCAATGTGATTTCTTTGACGTGGCCAAAAAAAGGCTGAAAAGTGGATAGAGCAAATCATAACAATTTACTCATCGAGAGATCTAAAGGTCAAAGTCTTTTGATGAATGAGTGTGAGCTTCAGTTCCTGAGGGATCCTCACAGCCCTCTACCATATTGCCAAATTTAACTCAAGTACACTCAAGACATGCTCCATATATGGCCAGTACAGAATTCATTCCATATGTTGATCTGACCCCCCATCCCAAAGCACCAGCGCTCACCCAGCAGTCTGCCGTCACCCAGGCGTGCATGCGACCGTGCACACGACCTCGCCCTTTAGGATGTTACAAAGTGCTGCAAAAATGTCAAACAAAGCCTTAATAGGGCCACAAAATAGTACAAATACATAACCATATAAGAGTGCTTCAAGAAAACAAGTAACATAAGAGGAACTAGTACCAAATTCAGCAGATTATAATTCAACAAATAAGTAGAAATAGCAATACAACAACAACTAAAAAGATAATATAGAGGATAGGCTTTTCTGAACATGAAGCAAATTTAAAGATGTGACTGTGTGAGCTTGCCGAATTGACTTGGATAGCGCATTCCAGAGTCTGGGGGCCCTGCATGACTGCAGGGCCTTTGCTGTCCAAGTCCCCTTTGTTACCAATTGCATTATTGGGACCTTTAGTATAGCTCTTCATCAGAGGCCCTTAGGGCACGGCACACGAGAAGGGTTATGAGGATAGAAGAGTATAAATTCTACATTTCTAAGTCAATTCTAAAAACAATAGGGAGCTGATAACCGTGTGTAAAAAGGATAGTATGCTTTCAATAAGCAAGAACAGAAACAACACAAAGTCAGGCTTAAGGAATAATGAGCTGATTTACTTGGGCATATTTGCACAGGAGAGACATGGTGGTAACAGCATAAAATATTCTCTACTGGAAATACAAAATGGTCCCAAATATAACAGTTTATCTTTGTTTTCCACAACCCTCACAATATAATTTCAACGTGAATGTGCGAAGGTTCCTCTTGGTGGCAAGGTCGGCTGGACTGAGGTATTATACTGTAGTCACAACTTTCATGGCAGAGAAAGAGTAGGGCTAGGGACCAAGGACATACCGGTAGCCAGTTACAGAAATATGCTTTCTGTACAAAATACAGCATGCTTTATGCAATTATCCAAAATTATAAAAATCTAAATCTATTTCTTATTTATTATAAAATATATCTAATATGAGCCAGTGCATAGTGGCAATAACAGGGAATTAGAATCCAACGACTATTATTAGCAAACATAATGTGTAAACAAACAAAACTAATTTTATTTTATTTTGCACACCATTGATGAGTTCTGTCAAAATGATTAAAGTAGGCCTACAAGTATTAAAGTACTTTTTTACTTAAGTAAAAGTATCAACAATTGGCCTACTCAATGAAGTAAAGTCCGGAAATTCAAAATTTACTTGAGTAAAAGTACAAAAGTATTGGCATCAAAATGTACTTAAAGTACCAAAAGTAAAAGTACTCATTATACAGAATGTCCCATTACACAGGTTTTCAAAAGAAATCTTTTGAAAAGAGACGATCTATAAGCTCACTAATGCGTCGGCTATTTTCAAATGGAGAAATGTATATGGGCTGAAGTGGTTACTGTATGTTTGTAATAACAATCAAAGTCTACAAAGTAACTAGTAACTCAAGTTTTCAAATAATTGTAGTGGAGAAAAAGTGGAAAATTGGAGAAATGGAGATACTCCAATAAAGTAAATAATACCTCAAAACTGGTACAGTGTACAGTACAGTAGCCCAGCTATTGAGTAAATATATAGTTACTTTACACCACTGATCCATAGTCACTTGTAAGAAACTCTGGGGAATAGCTTCCTTCCATAGTATCAGATCTCAACGAACGGTATTAAAACAGACATTGATGAGACAATCAGCTAAATATAGTGAGCTAGTCTATTATCAAGTTGCATGGGACTCTAGGAGTCTTTAAACAAAAACAAAAAACAATAAGATGGGGGGGGGGGGGGGGGGGTAAATGTACATTTACAAATCTTTTGTATAGGTAGGCTATACATTTATTTAGTGGGGGTCCCCGGTCCCTGCATCCTCTCTCTCAGCTAAAGGGGTCATTACCACTACTCTGAATTATTGCTGCAATAGCTCATCTCTCCTGCGGGTGGCAGCAAGAAACCAGAGTGAGCAGCAGTTCAGTTTGACAACTTTATCATTGTTATTCAGAAATGTGTAAATAAAATTGGACAGATAAAGCGCAGCCTGCTTATGTAGCCTATACTAGGTTAGCACAGTATAAAGATAAACGCTGACAAGTTATTTTACCCTGCCTACACCCTAAATGCTTCATTGAATGAATCTCGGAATCTGCTTCAAATGTCCTGATTTCAAACTCAATTTACATACGATATTATTTAATTAGTCAATCAGAAAGGTTTCACTCTGCATGGTCCCTAAATCTGAAAATGCATTCATTTCAGTCATACTATAATACTCTTACCTTTGAGGCATAATCTTTGTCCAAACTGGATAGTGGATATATCGCTAACGCTAATAATATAAAAATTAACTGCCATGCTATTCGCGCTACTTTGTTTGTTCGTTTGTTTATTTGCAAAGCTCATTATGCAAAGTTTCTGTTTCACGGATGTGATGCCACTTTTCCGTCAGACGACGGTGTCGCCTGGCAAAAATAGCAGATCCACAAGCTCACAAAGCGTCAACGACGCGACGCGCTGTGAGCTTGTAGATCGACAATAATATGTAGCGCGCGCCGCGCAACACTGCCGTACGACGAAGTATATAACGGGAGCAGCGCGCGTGCTGGGTGGGTAGGATCGGGAGCGCGCTTGGGGAAGGGGCGGGGCCGTGGAGTAGGAGGAATCACCACAGCCAGAGGGATGAGAAACTTGTCCCGGATATTTACCTTCTACCTGGCCCACACAGGAGGGACGCGCCCCGCCGACAGAAAATGCTCCACTTCAGGACGACCGAGGTACACTTACAGTATACGCATCTTCTATCTTCTTCTAAGCTGCATGCGTCTTCATAACATATCACAAGCCACGCTGTAGTGTCGCTCTTTTTAAAGAAACTTTGCGAATGGTGGTGTGTGCTCTGCTGTGTTGTGTTGTTCCAGAGTCCTTTGGGTGAGGCTGACTGGCTGAGAAGTTTAGGTTGTTAACAGGTTCCTTGATCGCGCAGTAGAACAAAGTACAAGAGATCATATAATATTGTCGATAGGCTGTGTCACTGTGTGTATAGTAGGCTACTGCTGCTGTAGTCAACTCAAGGCTTTATACTTTGAATTAGGCCTGGCTGGCTTAATCCTCTGTTTACGTTTGTGAGAGTAGACGAGGTTAAAGGTTGGTCATCTAGCAGCTAGAGACAGCTAGATTTTAGCTGTCTCTGGTGGGTGCATTGCTTTTAATACTCTAAATATAATCCCTGTGTTCATTATTTATAAAACAATGATGGATAAGTTAACTTATTAAAGCTACAGGCATACTTTGTTGGCATTCTTCCGTCACCTAAAAAAGTAGTCTATGTCAACAATATCCCTTTAAAAGAAATAGTGAATAGAGCTGATCTCTTTGAAGTTTAAAAATAGCATTCACATGTGAATTCATTATGGCTTAGTCAATGAGAGTTTATCATGGAAAACAGGTCTGTTTAATATATTCTGAGAGTGACACTGTGTTCAAACATTAACTTACACATTGTGTATCTTTGACAAAGAGTAAGGCAGGCCATTCTGTGTGTTGAATGTATCTGTAAACCAAGACTGGACACAAATGCGTGTACACACACACACACACACACACACACACACACACACACACACACACACACACACACTTGATTGATTGAAAAATGTATTAACAGATTGGAGAATTACAGTACATTTCAAGCACAACTCAATACAAAACACACACACACACACACACACACACACACACACACACACACACACACACACACACACACACACACACACACACACATTCTTAAGCATGAGCAACTATTGGCTTTGAGCCAGTAAAGGAACTATGAGTGGACGTGAGAGACTGAGAGTGCATGCATGCCTGCTCGTACGCACGCATACCTGCACGCACGCACGCACGCACGCACGTATGTGAGGCCTATGCGTGCATACATTGTCCGTAGTAGCAGGTCTTAGATCTGTTCCTAGCCGTGCAAATGGGTGTGCTGAACTCAGAGAATATTTAACATTCTTATCATTCAGCTCCTGCACAGGGCGGAGAGACACCAAGGGAGAACTGGAGGGAAAGAGAGCGAGAGGACATGTTCAGACTCAAGCCAAATAATAATGGATTGCACAAACAGACACACACACACACACACACACACACACACACACGCACACAGACACAGTCGCTCCCTCGCATTCACAGTGCATTACTCACTGTGGCCTGATACTGAATCAGGCACACACATTACTCACCACACGATGTCATCCTCACAGGAAGACAACAGCCTGGAAAAACCTGACTATATACTGTATGTACGTGTGTGTGTGTGTGTGTGTGTGTGCGTTTCCAGATCCCCACTCAGTGATGAGCTGAGGGCAGGGTGTTTGTCTTGAGAGGGAGGCCGAGTTACCGTGGTAACAGACATGCCAAAACCTGACTTACTCTGCCTAGTTCAGCTGCTGGACGGCACCATCGAGACCTTTAGAGTCAGCGTGAGTAAGAAAGTACACATGCACACGCACCATTACACACACAGACACACGGCCTGCAACTCATTTCCATTGACTAGTTACACTAGTACATTCATTTCCTAACCTGCACCTCTACATGCAGCCTCACTTTTCACAACCTTCTATCGTGTTAAAGTTTGTCCACACACACACACACACACACACACACACACACACACACACACACACACACACACACACACACACACACACACACACACACACACACACACACACACACACAGATCATATGTTGGTCCTATCTGTCTCTGTGCAGTGCTAATGATTGTAGTGTCAGTGGATGACATAGCGAGACTCCTCTTTCGCATTTCCATTGATCCGCCTCCTGTTTGTTCAGAACAGTGTCCTTGGTTCGATGGACTTCTTCTCTTTCAGAATCGTGCTTTGCGTTATTTTTATATGCAGAGTGGAGCCTTTCACATATGGGAGGCTTCCATCATCATATACGGCACGCCATGCATGTATGAGCTTACGTCAGCATGGCATGCACGCATTCTCTCAGAGAATGATGTACTGTAAAGTCACCATGACTTTCTAGGCCAGCTTCTCCTTTTAAACCTCAGCCAGTCTAAGGATAGTTGGAATATAAGGTTAGGGAAACTACTGTGACTGTCCGATATGAGACTCCTTATATTGCATGTTGCTCGCTGCACTGACACACTAAAAGTATCAATACCACAATGTAGAAATACTTAAGTAAAAGTCTGGTGTTCAAAATGTACTTGTGTAAGAGTACTTAAGTATTGGCATCAAAATATATACTTAAGTACCAAATGTAAAAATAGTCATTATGCAGTATGTCCCATTTCACAAGTTTGTCATGTATAATCTTTTTTTGAAAATAGCAGATCTACAAGCTCACAACGCAACTCGTTGTGAGCTTGTTAATCAGCTATTTTGAAATGACCAAAGTAAACTTGTATATACTAGGACGGAAGTGTTTAATGTATGTTATTGTTTTGTAATTATATAAGAAATCTTCAAAGTAATTGAAGTTTTCAAGTAATTGTAGTGGAGTAAAAGTATTGGAAAATTGGAAATACCAGAAACTTTTACTTGAGTACATGTACTTAGTTTCTTTATACCACGTCCACAGCCTATATCTGCGCCATAGTGTGAGCTACAGCACTTCAGACCTAAAGCCTGTGCTATACTTAGTTGCACACTCAAGCTTTATGCTATACTTATGCTAGGAAAAACATGATCTGTCAGCAGCCCCACAGATCTACTGAGGTGCATGGTTTCATTTGTGTCGTGTTCTGAACAAGAAAAGCAAGAAGAGGCCCAGAAAATCGAGGCTAGCAAAGGTTTCTGCAATCATGTCCTTCATTGACGTAAACATTATATTTGACAGTGTCAGCACCTTTAGCAGTGTTTCCTAAACAGTGGGGTGGAGCACAAAAGTGGGACTTGAAATGTCATGATGACAGTCAAGTCCTCTTTGTTAGGGTAATTTATCCATTTGCAACGCTGAGTTTTTAAACTCTTGAGTTAACAAGAACAAGTACACACACATTCACAGAGTACTATGCAGAGAGCATCGCTTTTATTTTATTTTCAAAATGTAATATCTCTCCCTCTCTATCTACAGTACACACACACATATAGAGATGCACGATATTAAAATTATGCCCGATATCCGATCTCCGATTATTTGCAGGGTCAAATTGGCCGATACTGATTCCGATATATATACATTATTATATTATATTTATGTTGAACTCATTGCTGATTTATTTTAATTTTTAGAGACAGAGACAAGCAGACTGGCTGCTCTGCGAGTACAAAGCCATTGATGGTCACATTATTATTGCGTCAGCAATATCGGTGAAATAATTTGTATTATTTTGAGACTAATTCGATACCGATATGGCATTTCTATGGCCGATTTTGATATGCTACCGTCCCTACCGATTATATCATGCATCTCTAATATATATCATTTATTTACAGTGGTGTCTTTTAACCGTTGTGTTGGCCTATTTTCCTATTTAATGCATTTATTTATTGTCTTGTCTGTACAGACCTGAACAAAATTAATATATAGGGCATATAATATAATTTAACCTAAACGTATAGGACTAAACTTCATCAGAAGAATACCATTATTGAATAGTGTTACGTTTAATATTCAGTGTAAAATGTTTGTCCGTGTCTGAGACCATTTGAGAAAGTCTGACTTTAGATCCCTCCTTTTCCAGAAACAGGATGAAGGTGTGGTTCTGTTAGACCTGGTGTTCAACCACCTCGGCTTGCTAGAGAGACAGCTTTTTAGTCTACAGATCCGAGAATCCAGCACAGCAATTGTCTCCATTAAAACCAACACACAGTCTCCGGTGAGCTGGCCATTTGTCTCTCTTGGCTGTGATTGTAATTGTATAGAATAGAATGATGTTCTGTGTTTGAATAACCCCGTGTTCCTCTTTCAGAGATGGTTGGAGCCTGAAAAGCCATTGAAGAAGCAGCTGAAAGGTATCTGATATGTATTATGTCTGTGCCTTTATTTGAAGTAGCATTTTTTTTTACTATTTCTTAAGCCATTAAAACCTGGAAAGCATCTGTGTCATTTTAGATTTTTGTGTTGGCTATTCTAATTCAACAATAGCAGATATTCAAGCTCACAGCATGTCAATTCATGCCGTGAGCTTGTACATCTGCTATTTTGCTAAGTGCTAAGTGTGAGAACTACAGAAGGCATTTGTAGAATGGGCCTCAGGTCAGAACTCGGGTCAGAATGTATAATAAGACATGGTTTTCCCTATGCAGGGCTAGTCTCTCCCTTCTATCTTAACTTCAGAGTACGATACTTCATCTCTGACCCCAACTCTCTGCAACATGAACAGACCAGGTGAATATCAATGTGTTTAGTCTAGTGAACGATATGTGATTTTTTTGTAACAATAATCAGTGGTTGGGGACCGGACCGCTGGACTAGCGGTTCAGGCACCTAGGCTACGATATAGCTAAACAGTGTGACGCGGGTTTGAGTCCCGATCCCGACGGCCTTTGCTGCGTGTCACTCCTCAGCTCTCTCTTCCAATTTCAGCCTACTGTGTTCAACTATAATAAAGGCATAAAAAGGCCCAAATAAATCTTTAAAGAATATCAATAATCAGTTGTTTGCCTTAATTCCAGGTTATGAAAAATACTTTAGTTGTGTGTCATGTGTCAGTAGCCATTGTTAATGGGAGTGAAAAAGGGAGTCGTTTGTCTATGACACGTTATGTGAGTGGGATGATTGAAGTAGTGTGGGTTGTATGAGTTCCTCTTGTCTCGTCTCTGTAGGCACCTGTACTTCCTCCAGATCAGGTGTGACATCAGGGAAGGAAGGTTAGTGGAGCACCATGGGAAACGTGTTCATTAGAGCATACGCTAATCCACACACAAGCAAACAAAAACACCTATTCCCTTGTGATGCAGAGTTTCCAGCAGTGATGTAGCCATTTCAATGTGTAATCATAGTCTGATTGCAGGTTGCAATGCCCGCTGAGTGCAGCAGTGGTGCTGGCGTCTTATGCTGTTCAGTGTAAGTTACCATTGTATTTTCATTCAACAGTAGAGAAACGAATGACTCATGGCTTCAGTCATGCAAGTAATTGTTCCTGCATGTAAGCAAACAATTAGCTGCACCTCTCATATAGTGCCCTACACAGTCAAATCCTCAGTGTTCAATTATGGGTCGGTTAGAGTTAAATTAACTGGAGATTTTATTAGGTTGACAATAATGTAGGTCTGTATACGAAGGTGGTCTGAATATGTATTTCTGTGTAATATTTCGGACTCTATCCTCTGTAGCGGAGCTGAGGGACCACATGCCATCTTATCTCCCTGGTTACCTGTCCAAGTCCCACTTCATCCCAGAGCAGGACAATGACTTCCTATCCCGAGTGGAAGATCTGCATCCACAGCACAAGTACTGCAAATAATCTGTTCCTTTTATAGTCTGAAATTCAAAACTGGTTTCTGCTCGTTTTGCACAGCACGTTCTCCACAGTTAGTATTGATGCCCCTGCGTCTCCCCTGTGTGTTCCCAGGGGACTGAAGCAGAGCGAGGCAGAGTTATGTTTCCTCAACACGGCACGAACACTGGAGCTGTATGGAGTGGAGCTGCATTCGGCCACGGTAGCTACGTTCACTTGTTTCTGGATATATTATCGGAATAATAACATTTACACCTGGGGTATTTTGACTGAGATCTGAATGCAGTGTGAGCCTGGTCTGGCAGATGTGATCGCATTCCGATTGCAATGTGTGCTTTGTGTGTTTACACCTTGCATTACCATATATTTTTCCTTATCCAGATACAAATCACATCGACATTACTTTCTAATATATATATTTCCCCCTCTCTCACTCTCTTGTCACTCTTATTCAGGACTCCAACAATGCCCCCCTCTTGGTCGGTTTGGCTTCAAGTGGTGTAGCTATGTTCTGCAATATGAAATGCTCCAGTTTCTTCCCCTGGTGAGTGATAATGACAGCTGCACATTCATGTGATGGTTTGTCCTCAGCCTAGTTTTCTGACCCATTAAACCCTCTCACCATCATTATGCAGGGGGAACATAATCAAGATCTCCTTCAAGAGGAAACGCTTTCTCATCCACCTCAAACGGAAACATGTGAGTCTAGTCCTGTCTTTGGTTTCGGGCGCATCAATTATCCGCCCACATCGCCTTTCAATGTGAATCCTGTGAATTGTATTGTACTATCCTATCCTCTGTGATGTGCAGGGGGAGACCCAGGATTGCATTGTGTCTCTGGCTTTGCCCTGTCCCAAGACTTGTAAGAATCTTTGGAGGTCCTGTGTGGATCACCATTCCTTCTTCAGCGCTAACCGGACAGCCAGGAGCCCGAAGCACAACAACACCACCACAACAACAATTCAGTCCTACAGCAAGCTGATCACACAGCACTTGGGCCTGGGAAACAGTAAAAATGAAACGTGAGTGTGTGCACAGTCACGTGCAGCCTTATAATAACTATTACAATTTTACAGTTTTCTATTCCTCTCCCCTCGATCTGTAGTGGTCCGGTGTGTCGGCGTGTGGTGGGAGGGATGGTATGGAACCCGGTCCTTCGAAGGTCTGTTTCAGCCGAGAATATGGAGACCAGGAGTCTGCCATCCAGATCCCCTCCAACTACACCCAACTGGTAAGATCTGTTTAGGCTCGGTGCTCTCAGAGGAGACACTGTGTAGTACAGGGGTGCCCCAAGGAACAGTCAGTTCCTCCTTTCTGTTTAACTTGTATACGGACGACGGTGCCAGCTCACACCCAAATCAGTTTATCAAGTTTTCAGATGACACTGTGATACTTAGTCTGCTCAAGATCGATAATAACATCCTCAGCCACACAGCTGGAGTAGACAAGTCTATAGAATGGTGCGATCTACATCATCTGAAAATAATGTCATAGTTGACCCCAGGTCCATAGGAGACCACAGTATGATTAGTGTTCATGACCATAACATCAAACAGGTCGTCTCCTATAAATACCTGGGAGTGCAGATCGATGACGACCTGAGCTGGCACACGCATGTTACAACACTGTGTTCAAAGATACACCAGTGTCTACACTTTCTTCGAAGACTTAGGCTTTTCGGAGTCAGTGTAAATATCATGTTGACCTTTTACAGTATGTCCTGCTGGTTTGGTAATCTAACGTCCATCCCCATCCCCCCCCCCCCCCCCCCCATCACTCCCCAGGCCATTTTTGAACAGGCAGTAATTACACAAGCTCGGAAAATTGAATCTGACCCTTTGCATGCATTGAACAGAGAGTATGAGATAATGCCATCCAGTAGGACATATAGACAACCCACGGTGTGTGTATAATAGATTTAGAATCTATTAGAATTAGAATAGAAGGAAGAATAAGTCTGCACACCGTTTTGAAAGCTCCCCAAAAACTTACCCGGGATGTGCGTGCACCTCCTGACGACTTTATAATATATTTAAACACTCACACTCATGTTCCTCTGCCAATCAAAATGCTCAATCAGAGATTGTTAAATGACTAGATGCACTTTATCAGAGGAATGTGTGCAATATCTCTGTTTTTGTGTTGGTGTGTTTCATGGTGTTTTTTCTTTTCCTTTTGTGAATGTGATGTTATTTGTATGCAGCTGTGACGACACATTTCTCCTAAGGGATACAAATAAAGACAACCTTGAACCTTGATACATTATAACTTTATACCCCTCCCAAAAAGGTGAAGGTGGGTTTTACAAGTGAGATTCATTGCTGTAACATTGACTTTGACATTAAACTGCAGAAGGAAAGAGTTAACATTGTAGTCTTCAGCTTTTAAACCCACTACAGGAGCTACATCCACCATTACAAATAAAAGCATGTCTGGCATCTTCTTTTCTTTTGCCAGAAATTAGTGCATTTCTTAAAATACAGTAATTGTCTCTCTCTCTCTCGCTTTATGACCCACTCTCTTTCCCTCTCACGGTACATGGAAAATGTGAGTGAAATACTCACAATACCCTTCGCGGTGTGTCACGGGCACGGCACAGATTCAATATACTTAATTTGGTGATTGGACCCCTCTCTAATGCCTTGCTACTGTACCACCGTTGATGCAATACAAACTGCACGTTATGAAACCAGTTTTCGGGCAACACTAATCGAGGGCCCGATTGCCTGACAGCAACTTGGAGTGTACTGGACTCAATCCAGGTACACCCAACTGGACCGATCTCCAACACCAACGCCAGTTATTACAGCCACATTTGTTTCCATTATGTGATATATTTAGTTTATACTTTTATACTATTATTCATGGCACCGTCGGAGGTGCGTCAGGCAGAAATGCCCAGCAAGTCTTCTCTTTTGTGCTAAAGTATCAAAATATATACAGTATTTATAATAGTTTATATTGCCCAAGCCTATTGACCAAAACCAATACATGATATGATATACATTAGTTTTATAAGGGAAGTAAAATTGTCCTGGCTATTATTTTGTTCTTTTTGATTACTGTTTAAATTGTTAAATAGGCATGTAAACCCTCTTGATAAAGAAGTCTGCACGCTGTGCTGAAGCTCCCAATGATCAATTTTAATAGGACAAAGGACAATGTTTTAACTTGTTAGGGTCTTCTCAGACCTGATGAAGACCCTGACGGGCTTCAGCACCCGTCAGAGTCTGTGGACTTTTCTTCTTTTTCATGTATTTTTGTCCAGCACCTGTCAAATAGTTGGATGTGTGTGCTCTTCCTTGGACTGCACATGTAAACCCTCTTGGAGAGAACATGTACAAACACAAGCATAAATTGTCCTGGCTTAAGTTTATTGTCTCTGGCAGGCGGAGTCCCCGTGTTCGACATGGCATCCGTAAGCCCCGCCCCTCCTCGGCGGAGCTGACCAATGATCTGAAAGACATGTCGGAGGGGGAGGATGTCTTCTACACATACCGGGCCTCTGTCACCAGCAGCAGAGACAGTGAGGGAGACAGTTCTCCACATCGGTATTAGGAAAACAACACACTCTCTTAATTTTATGCTATGGTACTGATGGTGTCGCACAACACATAGCAGATCTACAAGCTTACAATGCATCGCAACGTGACGTGTGGTGAGCTTGTAAATCCGCTTTTTCCCCCTGTCACACAGGCACGTAACAAAGTATAAATCTCTTCCAATCTAACCAACAATTTGACTTTGTTTACACCAGTCTCTCTGGCACACACAGCCAAACACTGGAGGAAGGTTCGTCACAAGTTGATGACATCAGCACGGGAGAAGAGGACAGCGAGCCTAGTTTACACTACAGGGACAAGGTCTGTTATATGATCGCCCACATACTGTTACTGTATGCATGTTTGTGTTGCATCCCAACCCCTGTTTTGTATAACACTATGGACTACTAAGGAATCGACTAGAAATCTGGGTAGCTATGGGTTAGTATTTTTAATAAAAAATAGTTTCCCCTTTTATTATTAATTCTGTAGTAATTAATTATGCAGAATAATGTTTCCCGTGTTACATTGCGGAACTTGTGCATCTGTGTTTGTAGGGGGCACCAGGGGACGGTGATCTGTTGTTAATACGTATTGCCCCTGATCCGGAAGGCAAGTTTGGCTTCAATGTTAAAGTGAGTCTCTCTTGTTCTCTCACACACACACACACACACACACACACACGCACACACACACACACACACACACACACACACACACACAGAAACATTTTGAGTAATATGTGTTTGTCTCCCTCACTCTTGCTACATTTCATCTTTCCAAACTCCTTCCAGGGTGGGGTGGATCAGAAGATGCCTCTAGCCATATCCCACGTTAAACCTGACTCACCTGTAAGAACCGACTCAGAGTTGTTTGTGTTTAACTATGTGGTTGTGTTGTGTTAACTTGTGATGAAATATAAACAAAACATGGAACGATGAATGGCTAGAAAGATGGTTCTCAAATATTTTCATGTCAAGGACCCCCAAATTGATGTGTATTTGGCCGCTGACCCCATCTGAAAAGATGTTGTACCAGGGACCACCCTGAAGAAAAGATTTGTGTAATTCTTGTCAAAATTATTCCAAATTTGGGCCTGGGCCGTGGCTCAGCGGTCCAGGCACCTTGGCTGGTACAAACCCACAACGCGCTGCATCATCATGATGCGTTATGGGCTTGTAGATCGGCTATTACCGGATACCCAAAGTATGAATAGGGTTCAAGTGCTTTCGCTGGGATCCCCTTGAAACGTCCTCACTCACCTCACTGGTTTACCGGAGACGTTCAGTCTTAGTGAGCGTGTGTATGTTTATAGGCAGGGCGATGTGAACCCAAGCTGCTAGAGGGAGACCTGGTGGTCCTCATCAATGGCCGAGACATTTCAGAACACACACATGACCAGGTGGTCATGTTCATACGAGCCAGCAGAGAGGCACATTCCAGAGAACTGGACTTGCTCATCAGACGTAAAGGTGTGTGGGATCATGTGCACGTTTGTGTGTATGCACCTTATCGTCGCTCTCGGACAGAAACCTTGTATGTCCATTTAAACTGTATGTCCCCCCCCCTAATTTATCTTTAGAAGTGAATGTAGTTAAGTGTGTCATTGGGTTTTAGAAATATTGAACCAATGAGAAGTATTAAAAAGAGCTTGTGACTAATAATATCTACATGAGATTATGGATTATACACTCAACCAAGATTGTACTGTAGGTACTGGGCGTGTGGCACCTGTGCTACAGTTTCCTCCTGCCCTAACACTGACTGGCCAATCACAGGGAGACAAGCCGCAGTCGCCTGGCCAGTCAGAGCGTGTCATTACACTGGAGGATTCATTGAAACAGCTGGAAAGAGGAATACAGTCAGGAACTCTCTCCTTCCACTTTGAGGTATGTGTGTACACACAACACACACACAAGTATTAGACTAAAGGGAACACAGGTAGCCAATAGAACGACAAATGGCTGCAATTCTGTTATACTTTAAGCAGCATTAATGACTCGCACTCACTTATTTGGGGATTCATAATGATGCCTTTTAAGTGCTGTTTTGGGAACAGATGTTGGCCCTAATCTGCTGGGTGCTGAATGTTTTTAAAGTGTCATTTGTGTGTATTTGTAATGTGTAAACGTGCATGTGTATGTGTTGCAGAACCTTTACAGGCGGAAACCTGGTCTACCACTAACCTGTGCTCGACTCTCTGCGAACATGGAGAAGAACAGATATAAAGATGTTCTGCCATGTGAGTCCTATCTTTTCTCTTTGTCTGTTTGTCTGTCTCTGCATGTATTTCCACCAACACATTCCCCACCCCCCACAGCTTTCTGTATTACCTTGGATAACCTCGTTTTGTACAGTACTTCCCTGTGGTGCATCATAAAAATGTAACTGCTCAAACCACTGGTGCATCAGCAGCTGTACAACTAAGTTTTCTCTCCTTTCAGATGACACTACCAGGGTCGTTCTGCAAGACCAAGAGGACTACATTAATGCCAGCCACATCACGGTATGGCGTTGCTGATATGCAATCATCTCTTTTTGTCCCCCTGGCATCATTTCATCATGTATACTCAACCCTGTGTATAATGTTTGTTAGCATGAGCACGTCTGTCTGTGTGTCTGTCTGTCTGTCTGTCTCTTAGGTGGCGCCCCCAGTGTCTGGTGTGTGTTTGCGTTACATTGCCGCACAGGGTCCTTTACCGCAGACCTGCACTCACTTCTGGCAGAGTGTGTGGGAGCAACAGACACACACCATCATTATGCTTACTACTCTCACAGAGAGGGGACGGGTACTTGCTTAAACACACTCATACATATCTCATTTATAGGGTATTGTGGGTTAAAGGAGAATTCCATGCTAGAAGGCTTTCTTACCTTTATTTGTAGTTATGTCCCCAACAAAGAGGTCCAGGTGTTATTTTGTGCAAAAGCGCATTATTGGCTATTTTCCCTACCATAAGCCCTCAATGAATTGAATTGAATTGCATTGAATTGAATGGGGCATTGGGGTGTTGTGCTAATTTGCTTATTTCCATCGCTCAAAAATCCAAAGCGGCACACTTTACTACTTATTTCGATGGAAATAAGCGAATTAGCACAAAAACCCAACCCCCATTGAGGGTAGCCTGGCTCCAGCCCTGAATCGACAATAGCCAATAATGCACAAAATAACACCTGGACCTCTGGTGGGGACGTAACGACTACAAATAAAGGTAAGAAAGCCTTCCAGCATGGAATTCTCCTTTAATGTCAAGCTGCTCAAAGTACATTGTTCCTGTGATCATTGTTGATC
The DNA here is from genome assembly GCF_951216825.1 of Electrona antarctica. Taxonomy (NCBI): domain Eukaryota; kingdom Metazoa; phylum Chordata; class Actinopteri; order Myctophiformes; family Myctophidae; genus Electrona; species Electrona antarctica. The sequence goes on along the minus strand of NC_136811.1, from coordinate 30,316,904 downwards.
ATGTTTGATTTGTTAATTACGGTTATTAGTTACTTGGTTTGCTAGAGGTTTTGTTTTCTTAAAAATAAACAATCGCAGCAGCCGTTTGTAATCAACAGGATTTCACAGACTACAGAACAGCTTGAAAGGGGAATACTTCATTGCACGACAGTGCGTTGTGAGCTTGTGAACAATTTTCAACATGTGACACCATCGTACGACGAGTATGAATTAGGCATAAGGCAGCAGGATGACGATTAGATATGTTCTTTGCACACAAGATGCAGCCACACGTGGAATCATTCAATGAAGCTGCCACTGTGTAGACTTGCCTGTTGCTTGGTAACCAGATGCTCTCATTAATTGATCAAGTGGCCGGAGATATTCTCTACTTCAGAGCTACTTGCCTGCGAACGCACACACAGAGAAATATATTGAAACTGATATTTATAATCGAACAATTGAGAAGAAAGCTTTTGTTTTTAAGTTATTTTCTCTCTGTAGATATAAATAAATCGATAGATTTTTTTTTTTACAATCTACCTGTAGAATACTTCTTTGTACAATAGTGCCATGTGAACATAGGCAAATCTACAAGCTCACAATGCATCACAGTGCTTGTAGATCTGCTATTTCCAGTGTTTTTAAATTTATTTTATAATTGTTCATCAGTCGGAATCGAGGAAAACGTTTGAAACAAACGTAATACTGGTTTGAAGTCATATATCACCCAGCCCTAATTGAAAGTCATTTTACATCCTGTTCGTTTTCCCCACCCTGAATTATGTTCCTGAGAGAAGTGGTTAAAATGCATTGTCGAACATGAGTTTAATTTCCTGAGAGCCTCCAGGTAGCAGACAGTCATGTGTTATATTATTACTGTATGTGACTAATGACTTGTGTCAGAATTAATGTGCTTTATGGATGATGTCATATACTTTCAGACTAAGTGTCACCAGTACTGGCCGCATCCCCCAGAAGTGAGGGATTATGGGTACTTGAGAGTGAGCTGTCACTCAGAGGAATGTAACTTAGCCTACGTCACACGACAATTCACCCTGACACACACACAGGTACAGTAACGGTAACACATCAGTGAAATGCAAAAGAGCAGTCCTGCTTTCAATAACCCTGACACAGCAAATGCTATGTATGACTCCAGTCATGCAACATGGGCGGGGGTTTCTGTTTCTATGTACTGTGATTATGCCATATGTCACATAACAGAGCTCACCGCAGGCAACACATACTATGGACAAAACTAACTCTAGCCTGCATATTGTGTGTGTGTGTGTGTGTGTGTGTGTGTGTGTGTGTGTGTGTGTGTGTGTGTGTGTGTGTGTGTGTGTGTGTGTGTGTGTGTGTGTGTGTGTGTGTGTGTGTGTGTGTGTGTGTGTGTGTGTGTGTGTGTGTGTGTGTGTGTGTGTGTGTGTGTGTGTTGAAAAGCACTCTTTTGTGTGTGTATATGAGTGTTTTCCATGTGCCTGTGGAGAATTGAGATCAATCAACGGTTTGCCATAATACATGGTGAACAGGTAAATAGAGCACCGAAGTCCTGACGTCACTGACCTCTACTGTCAGTAGAGGGCGTCAGTCCACAGGTTCCTGTACTTTTTATTTGCATTGTAATCTCCATAGGGGGATTTTAGATCGCCTCATATAAGAACTGTGTTTGAAAAATAAACCGATCACCCCGGCCTTTTCACTCATATGGATATGAAGCATCGACTGAAGGTGGAAATGTACAAATATACCCAAAGAGTAACATAATAAGCGTTGTTCCGGGTATGTGGGTGGCTGCATCTGTCCGTCGCACAACAGAAACTGAATGTCAATTACGTTTATTTTTATTTTATTGATATTTAATGTTTCGTGGTTATTACGAGTCGAGTCACCACCAGCTGAGGTTACGTCAACGAGGAATCTCAGGAACGCAATGTGTTGACAGCTGAGCGTGACGTATATTAGCAGCGACATTGCCTTTTGCGGCCACATTAATTCCATTTTCTCCAGAAACTGGCTGTATCAAATATGAATGGACATCATTAACACCTTGGATGTCCAAGCCGGAGTTCTCCGTCCAAGTTCAAGGTCAAGTGCCCAAGCCGGAGATTGATAAACAAGACGGAGATTAATGAAAACAAAACCGTTCGCATCGCTCTAGAGCCTTGGAGCGCTTGTTGCCCGATCCGATGACGTGTCAAAAAGTGACACGTCATCGAAAATCTCCCCTGCCTGTTTAGCTGACAAACGAAAATCTTAAAACGATCATAACTCCCGATCTAAATCATCCCGTCTAATTCTGAAAAAAGATCCTGTGTTAGACGGCGCTCAACGGTCCAGTCCAGAGTGGTGTGGCTATTGTTAGCTGCTACAAGTGGTCCATGCGCTACAAATGATGGGCACCCTGGATGAAATGGATTAAATAGTTCCAGGCTTCTAAGGTGTTTTAACGACGCACAGCCACTCCCCTGACAGAAAGGCCGGGGTGGTCGGTTTATTTTTCAAATATAGTTCTTATATGAAGCGACCTAAAATCGCCCTATGGAGATTTCAATGCAAATAAAAAAATACATGAACCTGTGTGTTGGTGCCCTCTACTGAAAGTGACGTCAGACTTCGGTGCTCTATAAAGACAGAGTATGGAGTCACACACATACACAAACATTCAAAGCTACCGCTGTGCATGCCCATCTGTTCTCCTGGCTGAGTTAGTTCATCCCTGCATGCAGTCACAGGCCACTCGCCCGGCACAATTCCTGAACACAGCCACACTCCTCCTTTTGGATTTCTCTTTCCCCCTCTCTATTCTTTCTCCACCTTCTATTTTGTCTTCCTTCAACCATATCCCCTTCAAATACATGTACCTGTTCTTTTGTTCTCCTCTTTCGCTGCCTTCTTTTCTTTTGTGGCTGTTATGTAGATGCTCTCTCATGTGTAATCAGTTTTGTCTAGTTTAAATGTACACAATTTAAAATATATGCTTCCTAACGCTATCTTTCTCACTGTGTGTGTGTGTGGTGTGTGTGTGTGTGTGTGTGTGTGTGTGTGTGTGTGTAGCGGGGTGAGGAGCGGGCAGTCACTCATCTCCAGTACGTAGCATGGCCGGACCATGGCGTACCAGATGACCCTTCTGAGTTCCTGCTGTTTGTCAGCTGTGTTCGAGAAAGGAGAAGAGGAGAGGAGCCACTTATGGTACACTGCAGGTAAAACACATACACACACACAGTCACACAAACATTCATGTATGTAGTGTCGACATCTAAACTTTGTAATTGATCTCCAGTGCTGGGATTGGACGCACAGGTGTTCTTATCACCATGGAAACAGCGCTGACTTTGTTGGAGGAGGGTCGGCCGGTTTTCCCACTGGACATTGTCCGAACGCTGAGAGACCAACGAGCTATGATGGTCCAGACCACGGTACTGAAACACATAACAGCGAGCCATCATGGTTGATTAGCTCACTACTTGTTTGTCAAAGGCAAACACAGCTGCTTTTGACATGTAGCTGGTCCCACGTCATGTTTTATATCATGATTTCTCTGAGGAGGATGTCCTTGAGGCTTTTGTTTATTGGTTTTTCCTTTATTGAGAGGCAGCAGTTTTCCACTGCGCCAGTAGAAGTTGCTTTGTGTGCAAATTATTTAGCTGCCTTTATTATTATTATTATTACGTAATGGTTATAGTACAAATTTAAGTTTTCTCAAATGTTGTGTTGAGGGCCACAAGAAAAGAAATGTATTCTTGACACAAAATGTAACTCCTTATTTGACTTATTTGCTTGTATAAAAAGCCATTTTCAGCAGGCAACGCTGGCATTTGGCAAAGTAGGATCAGGTTTTAACCCTTAGTTGACCAGAGTCCCCCAAGGTTCTGTACTTGGCGTGTATCCAGGGTTTGATGAGGTCAGTGTTGTGATCTTCATATGGAGACGGCCAATTGTGGAGTGTGTCACGAGGCATGACTGGCGGGACTGACTGACATGAAATGCAGGTTTTCATTGTAAACGCAATAATTTTCCAAATCTGTGTCTGTCACTCTGTGGCTGGCCGTCGGCGTAACTCGGAAAGTGTGTCTGATCAGCTTCCCTGATTGGCCAACCCAAACCGTTGGCTTCACGGATTGGCAGAGTGTCATGTAACATGTTTGCACACCAGTGCAAGTTTGAATAATTTGACCAGGCTGATAATACTCGCCTGTCAGTGACTGTCACCACTAGAGACCTGTTTCACCTCATTTGAGATGGATAGTACAGAAGTCATTCCCAACTAATTGTGTCCGGCGTGAAAGACTGTAGGTGTGTTTAGTGTCTGTCAGTGTGTCACAGTAAGAGTTCAGGCTAATTTGGAAAACATGTGAACATTCAGGTTGTCCACCTCTGTAGATAATGTGTCACTTTCACCCTGGAGTTCCCATTCTGGGCATTTCAATAATATACCGAAAATATTATTAAAACAAATCTTCATGAATTGCTCAGATCTTTGAGCTTGTAAATCAGCTACTGTATTTTCATTATGTTTTAAATGGGGCTTAAGTGGTTCAAGGCAACGATGGTGACAATAGTGATGCAGTGTATTGTTTTGTTAACTAACGGCACATGTTTTGTGTTTCAGTGTCAGTTCCAGTTTGTGTGTGAGGCCATACTGCGAGTCTACAATGAGAAGCAAGATGGATCTGAAGCCACATAGACATCAGCACTGCTAACTAATCACAGCAGCACCAGAACATATACACTCACTAGTCCAACCTCATTCTATGGAGCGTATTACCTGCTCTACTCGGAAGGATTCCATGATATCATATGGGACCAACAGCTGGCCACAGAACATGGTTCTCTGCAATCTGCATAGCATATACTGTAAGCCAGTGACTCCTGTACCTCTCTGGCTTTAGTTTTCTTTTGTGGGCTAATAGTGCATTAAGAGCTTTGAGTCTCACAGAGACTGCTAGAAGACTGATGTGAGCTGCTGCTCTCTGTCCCAGAGGCTTCTACTTATCACTGTATCACACTAAAGCCATGTTGTCCTCCACGGAGGTGTGCCTTGGACTGATGTTTTACACAGGGCAACAGAACTGCCTGGAGCGTCTATAGTTTTTCTGAGACTAGAGAGCGTTGCAGGTTTTATATCACCAACAGCTGGTTGGCTCACATTAGACTGCCGGTGGAAAACTGAACTTCTTCTCCTCCTCGTCCTAATCACTCTTAAATTATTGAGACACTGAATAAACCCTGATTTGTTTAATCATGTTTAATTATTTTGTTTGTTCTCATAATAGTCGATGCCTCTTTGACAAATGTTTTATAAAAAGGAAATATGTCTGACTGTATATCTATCTGTCTACTACTGTATCTATATAGATCGATATGTATATGTTTGAATTATATCCTAGCTGGCATTATGATCCTTTGTGTTACTGTTAAGATGCTGGAGGTGTTTGACTATACTATGTCTAGAGGCAGTATTAACCGTTTCACTTGCTAATCAATATGTCTGAACTTAACAGTATGGTTGATCACTGCACAACATTCAGGAGAATGCCAAGTATTCAACTGTTCAGCTTATAACTATCTAGGATTTATCTCACCCCTACATTGTTTCATGAACAATAGTGTAGTTCTGATGTGATTCTCAGCCTTTTTAATTTCATTCACTCCCAATCCAATGTATTAAGCTATGGACCACTATTTGATCAGATTTCCTATCTCGGACCCCAATCAAAGAGAAATGTTGTGGTCACAAATAGCACAAAAGCACTTATCGACACAGTCACTTAATTGTATCGGCGAGTATGAATGAAAACAAAGCCTGAAGGCTTGTTTGAATTGTGGTCCTCTAACAAGAACCACTAAACAGCATAAACGACAACACAATACACATCAACAATACATAAGACAGATATCCATTAGAAACTACTCTAATGTGCAGTCAATGCAATTTTATATATTTTAACCTATGTGTAGTCAATGCATTTAAATAAAGTGCAATATGTACCTACACAAAAAGTTCACAGCTTATCATATGTGATAAACGTGTACCAAACAGTATTAAAGTGCATGGCATTTAGTAACCATTTGAAAGCATTTGGGTAACTAGCATCAGGGCAATGTGATCACTGTGGTAACAGTGAAAGTGATCTTAAGCATTCTTGGATGTTCTCTAGTCTAGGTGTATTTAAAAAATATAGTCAAATTCATTACGTTTATGTAAATAATGGAGATAAACTATGAATCATTTTGCTGGGGATCCCCTAGAACCCTCTCAAGGACCCCTGGGGGTCATTTGACCCCACATTGAGAAGCTGCAGACACACTATACCCAGTCTGAGTGACCAAATTTGAAGCACACGGTCAGTCACAAACTGACCACCTACAGGCCACTACCCCCGTAGTTAACTCGACTGTACCTATCTCCATAGAACGTAACCAGTAGGTTTATGGATGGAGGGATGGGATCCGACATCATCCGAGGGATGGAGACAGACATTCACTGAAGGTCCTTCGCTTTTTCAGTAGGGACCCCAATAACGACAGACAGGTGGCGCTGGTTCACTGCCAGTGATCGGTCGCCTTGGAGGGCTAAAAAAGTTTATACTGCCTTGTATTTTACGCAGGCGCAGAGCATGCTGTTTGTCCAGTTTCTCTGGTTGACTACCTGTGTGAGCCGAGGTAGACTAGTTTCGGTACCGGTGGGAACAAGAAATGATAACGGAGGTTGTGGAGTGGAGGACGAGGCTTTGTTCCACTGGAAGCTGACTTCCCTCGCAGGTGGTGTGACAGAGGGGTCCCCACTGCAGAACGCGAGGCGGGATTTCTCCGGCATTTCAGAGTTCAGAGTCGAAGCGAGCGGACACTGTTCGGCAGGTGCATGGGAAAGGACACGGCCGGGGCTTGCATTTCCGTTCTGTGAGTGAGTGAATGCACTGTCGGAAATCAACTGGTTGGTGGCTCAGCGGTAAATGTGTATTAGTTGAATTAGTATGCGGCTGAAGTCCACAGCTGCTGCCGACATCCAGCTTGGGGATTTATCGGCAGCCCTGAAGTCTCCGCCGTGCCTACTGAGTGACTCTTCGCCCCGGGGAGGTGGCAGAGCAACAGGACCCCGTTTACCCACACTCGGTGCCGGTTTTCCGGCGCTGTGAGCGAGCTGCGCTCAAGGAACACGGACCTCCTTCCTTGCATTGTGGATCGGAAAAAATGATGGGCTTTCTGCGCAGGACGTTCAGCCGCCGTTCACGGAGACGGTTTCAGGCCACGGAACGGGACGAACGGGACGGTAAAGGAGGAGGAGGGGGAGGAGGAGGAAGATGGGCAGCCGGGAATCCGGTGCTTCAAGCTCATCAGCAGCAGGTCATCCACGCGCCCGCTGTTGTAACCGGGGGGTCGGCCGTGCATATCCCGGCGGCGGGGACCGCACGGACCACCATCACTTGTCGCGTCCTGCTACTGGATGGCTCGGACGTCAATGTGGATTTGCCTGTGAGTGCAGTGAAGCCCGCCTGGTGTTGTGACAGTGGCTCTGTGTTTACACTGACTGACCGTGTGTAGAAACACACAACCCCATGACACAGGATGAGGGAGAGGGACACTACACTAGATTAATTACAATTTACAAGAGGATATATACTATATGGAAAGCTCACAGATTCATTCAAAGTTAAACTTGTCAGCTGCTCACCGTCAAAGTGTGTGTGTGTGTGTGTGTGTGTGTGTGTGTGTGTGTGTGTGTGTGTGTGTGTGTGTGTGTGTGTGTGTGTGTGTGTGTGTGTGTGTGTGTGTGTGTGTGTGTGTGTGTGTGTGTGTGTGTGTGTGTGTGTGTGTGTGTGTGTGTGTGTGTGTGTGTGTGTGTGTGTGTGTGTGTGTGTGTGTGGCCGTCCCTCTTGTACACAGAGGGGTAAGCTACAGATGGTGTCATGATCAGCCAGCTCATCACATTACTTCCCCACTCTGACTACTGGGAAGGCAACAAACCCCACGAGGGACAGGACGTGTGGGGGGGGGGGGGGGGGGGGGGGTTCAGGTCTATGACCCACGTTCCCTTCTGTCCGAAGCCTACCACTCCTGTTCATTCTTTTATTCTCAACCTTCTTTTGTCATTTCACCATCACTCCATTGCGTCATGTTTCCTCGAATCGTACATTGTTGATTTGTCATTTTCCTAATCTCCTTTACTCTCCTTGTCACTCTGTTCTTTTAATTTTCCAGTCCTCTCTCACTTGCTCATCCTCCCTCCATATAATTCCTTCATAGTCTCAATTCCTCTCCATCTGTCTTGTGGTCTCTGCGCTGCTATTCCCCAATTCCCTGATTTGATTTATCATTGTTGGGACCCTGTGACATGCGTGCATGATTTCCAGTGCAAGAGGGGTGGGTTGGCCTGTGTGTGTGTGTGTGGGCTTGTGTGTGTGGGCTTGTGTGGTAAGTCTCCTCTCATGAGATGTTTTCATTTTGAAGGTCATGTGTGTCAGGGAAGCTGTTGCATGCGTCACCCTTACAATGCTTTGCATTCATAATGCGCTATCGAGAGAATCAGCCATGTTGAAAGAGGCTCTTCTGCTGTCCTACAAACAGTCCCAACAGCAACAACATAACAATAAAATCAACAAGTATTGGTAAATGCATTGCTGTACACTAACATCCTCAGGGTTCATTTAACTCTGGGAGTGTAAAAGAATGGCTTTGGGTCTAGGCTATTTGTACACTTTGTGTGTAAGTAGCACTGTGGATTATAACAAAGCAAAATGACACATTGCTGTCGCTCAGTCACAGGTGGACTGGAACAAGTCTGTTCATGTCCTGTGTTATCCCACAGGGATTCATATACAGGTGCACTGAATGGAAGACTATTATTGAAGCTTGTCTGGTAGATTAGGTTAATTTTGCCTGGGCACAGCTATTGCATAGTAGAGAACATGAACCCTGGGTTCCTTTCCTGATAGGCAAAGTTTTGGGGACACTGAGTATGTACACTCATTTGATAGGAGATTGTATTTGAACTACTGCACAGTGCTAGCTGAGTGCGCATTGTGGTAACATTTGTCCCATTTCTCGCACGCGCGCACACACACACACACACACACACGTGCACAAACACACACGTGCAAGTTTAAGCTAGTTATTAACAGACAGGAGCCAAAGTTCAAGGCTGTCATCTTTCTCTCCCCACACCCTACAAACATACAAGTTCTTTATTCAGGACATGTTTTGGACTAGAACATTCAAAGGGATAAAACGCCTGCACACATTACAAAAGGAACATGTTTAGGACACAGTGCCTCTTGTGCAGTGTATGTGCTGCCCAGGCTCATGTTCTGTGTGTGTGTGTGTGTGTGTGTGTGTGTGTGTGTGTGTGTGTGTGTGTGTGTGTGTGTGTGTGTGTGTGTGTGTGTGTGTGTGTGTGTGTGTGTGTGTGTGTGTGTGTGTGTGTGTGTGTGTGTGTGTGTGTGTGTGTGTGTGTGTGTGTGTGTGTGTGTGTGTGTGTGTGTGTGTGTGTGTGTGTGTGTGTGTGTTACAAAAGGCCTGTGTGTGTGTGTGTGTTACAAAAGGCCTGAATAAGGGCCTTTCCCTCAGGGATTGTCCCTCTCATCTCGACCCAGATGCAGACCTGGTCCTCTCAGACGCGCGCGCAGACACACACACACAAATCACCTTCAGTTCACATCTTCACATGCACCATAAGTTACTTTGTTCCAGTTATGTTCCACTAGTTAATTCTGATCAGGCATTGTTACTGTACATTGCAGTAATCCATTATTACTGATACATTTAGAATTTAGAATGTCCAGTTTAAAGACACATTTAATCAGAAACAAAATAAGGCACAATAACTTAGATTCCTCTACGACTGAGGCTGTAAGGACTAAGGACAGACGGCAGTCGTGATAAGAACAGACTTGGGGATTAATTGTTCTATTCATTGTTTTGTGTGTAGAGCAAGTCAAAGGGACAGGAGCTTTTTGACCAGATCATGTATCATTTAGACTTGGTGGAGGCTGATTACTTTGGACTGCAATACATGGATCCAGAGCAAGTTTCAGTGAGTACACACACACACACACACACACACACACACACACACACACACACACACACACACACACTGTTGATCAAGTACTTGCTTTCAACGCCAGGGCATAAGACCTGATATTTTCCTCTTTCACCTTATTTTGTCCTCTCTCTCAGCACTGGCTGGATATGACCAAACTCATAAAGAAACAGATTAGAGGTAAGTTAAACCATTTTCTAGATATGTGTGTACAGTATATTTGTAATTTATGTGGAGGCAGGTGAGCTGGGAGCAGGTGGCTCATTATCAGTTGTTGACATGGCGATTAACATGTGCATTACCCATGTTTGCTTTACCAACTTGGGACCGAGACGTGAATGGCGTCAGAAAGAAAAAGAGAGGGGTTGAACAGATCTGGACACTGTTATAGATTCTGATTCAGTCCGCACGCACGCACGCACGCACGCACGCACGCACGCACACACACAGCCTGCACCGCTCACACAGGTTGGACTCCTGTGAAATCAGATGGAAGGCCAGCATGGTGAGCTTTTGGAACAGGTTGCTGGGCCTACCAACAAGTATGGTGGCTAGCCAAATCCTTTATTGGGACCTGTCCGTGGAAGGGTAATGGGTCTCTGAAATATTAGATTTATTGTGTGTGTGGTCTGGAAGAACAGTACTTTCAAAGAATCACTGTGAATGTGGAGGAGTTCAAAAACAGAACCCAAGCTTGGAAAGAAGAAATCTGGCAAAAGCCAAAATTAAGAACTTATTGTTTATTTAAAAAAGACTAAATGTGAAAAATATGTTAAGTTTAACTTAGAAAAAAGTTGGAGGTCACTGTGTGCACAGATACGTTGTGGCATTTTGCCATTGCACATTGAAACAGGAAGATATAGGGGTGTTGTTGAGGAAGACAGGATATGTGAATACTGTGATCTGAATGAGGTGGAGAACGAAATCCATTTTATTTTGTTTGAAAAAGTATTGTTTGAAAAAGTCCACACCCCTGATCTGAACTTGGAGTGTGAGAGTGATGCAGTGGTTGAGTTTCTTTTTCACCATGTTTTCGCTTTCTCAGAGTATCTTTATAGGGAATGGGATAGGAGGCGAAGGGTGACGTCACTGACGTACGGTATAACTAAATTGTATTATAGATGAATTTATAACTGTTTTATAAATTGGTTATATATTCCATGTACAGGTCTGTGGGTGGGTTTACTACTACTTTCTGTAATTTGAATGAGTTGCTGGCTGGCCTTGTTTTGTTGAGTGCTGGCGCTTTGGCATGGGGGGTTCAGATCAACATAGAATGAATTCTGTACTTCCCATATAAGGAGCATGTCTTGAGTGTACAGGGTTTGATGAGGTCAGATCAACATATGGAATGTCAGAACAGGTCCATACAGTATATGAGTATAGAGTATAAGGGTGGTAGCGGGGACATTCTCTTGAGTGTACAGGGTTTGATGAGGGCCCAGGTAGGGCTGGGCCTTCATTTTCGGCCTATTGAGAACTCCAGTTTTCGCAGGCTGACGGGCACTAATAACTTTGGGGCAGGACTAGGGGTTTGAGGTCAGATGAGTTGCTGGCCAATATTGATGACATGGGCTTAACTGCAACAGCAGGTCGCATTTACTGTTTATCCATCCCTGATGATGTCACGATGACCTGGGCACCATATATGGGGGTTGATGTCACGTGATGTCATGATGAACTGGCACCTGGGGCTTGCCTGGGGTGACCAGGGGGCTGATGTCACGTGATGTCATGATGACCTGGGGGCTTGCCTGGGGTGACCAACCAACACACACTGACGGGAAATAATACATTATGATATTCGTTACATCTGATAGCTGTTGTTTTGGTACAGCCTATCTTGTTATGGTTCAGCTTGTCCTTGTAGTAGCTAGTATAACTATAGTTAGACCTGTGCTATTTGGCAGAACTACCTTACCACCGACATGAGTGCTATTGTACTTCTCCACATGATATCATGTATATAAAAGCATACCCATCACCCCTAGAATATTGTCTAGACTCCTATTGCCTCATCTATTCACTGATTGATCCAGAATTCCATGAATAACCTCCAGACCACACCACAGTTTAATGATTTTGTCTCCCTTGAGAGTTCAAAGCCCAGATTTCTTTAACTGAAGTGTGCAACTGCTATTCCTAAACTAGATTTTGTATTATGTACTGTACTGTATCTGTTGTCCTTTTGTCTGTTTTAACGTGCTCTAGTGTCTATATTGATTCTATTCTATACTTTTTGTAATGGTGTGATATCTTGGCCAGGTGTCTCTTGAAAAATTGATTTTAATTTCAGTGGAAAAAATTAATCTCTCTATAATCTCTGTATAAATTATGTATATTATTACTTGATGCCTTTACTCAGAACATAATGACATGAGTCTCATAAAGTTCCTCTGGGCTTTTCTCTTCCCTTGTACTAATAGCCCTGACACTTTGTCTTTGTCACACTAGACTTACTCAGTCACTCTCTTTCGCTCTCATTATCTCTCTCCCGCACACGCGTGCGCGCACACACACACACACACACACACACACACACACACACACACACGCGCGCATACTTCTTTAATATTTTTCCCCGTCTTTGTTTCTTAGATGGTCCTCCATGCAGATTGTTCTTTAGAGTGAAGTTCTACTCCTCAGAGCCAAATAACCTGCATGAGGAATTTACCAGGTACCACACTTACACATACAGTACAGTATACACCACTGGTTCTCAAAGTGGAGTCTAGGAAACCCCAGGGGTCCTTCAAGGGGTCCCAAGGGGTCCTTGAAGGGGTCCCAAGGGGTCCCCAGCATTTTCAAATGGTGGTCTGTGGCCAAATACATATAAATTTGGGGGTACATATAAATTTGGACATGAAAATATTTGAGCACCACACGCACACATACACACACACAGAGCTCTCCCCTGAGTCAAATGTAAGACGTCCAAGGGGGAAGATGGGCTAATTACTTAGCTCCTGTGGGCAGATTGTAATCAAGGCCAAGCGGACAGAGAGCTGTTAAGACAGATAGTGAGGGTGTTTGAATCGGACCCATTACGCACATTACTGCTGTTCATGACATTTCTTCTGCCTGACATTCTGTTTTCTTTTCATTCTCTTTATGTTCTTTCCATTTCCCCCACAGGTATCTGTTTGTTCTGCAGCTCCGACAAGACATTCTGTCCGGCAAGTAAGCAGTTCCTGATATTGCTCATTATACATGTACTATAATCTGATATCACTAATATCTGTATTGCTAACCATAGCTCACAACCCTATTCTGGGCTTGTCATACTTATAATAGGCAAACATTCGGCAGCCAAAACGTTAAAAAAAGTAGAACGGCTACATATAGAGTTTTAGTGGTTCACCCAGAAGTAAATTCCTTGCAAGTGGAGCAGAATTTGTGATATACACAAAAATGCATATATAATTATATAATTGTTCGCCTTGCATGTGTGCGCCACTGCGCGCGCGCACACACACACACACACACACACACACACACACATACAGTTGTCACGTTGGGGTAACACTGAAGTCTGCAGCGTATTCAGTAAAGTCGTGAGTGTTAGTTTTTACAAATGTTCCTGCAAAGGTAAGAATGAACACACACACACAGAGAGAGACAGCGTGTCTCCCCTCTCCCTCCCCCTGGTTCTATCTGGGCCATGGCTCCCCTGAGCTGAGCTCCATTATGAAGGCCACTTATTTTAAGAAAAGGGCTGCTCTTCTCCTTCTTGACACACACACACACACACACACACACACACACACACACACACACACACACACACACACACACACACACTTTTGTGCTTTCTCACGTTCATTCCTTTTAAAGCTATGACAACAATACAAAATGCATGCATTCGTGCATGGGACTCATTTGTCACACCTAGTGTCAACGCTTGTCTTTCCAGGTTGAAATGTCCATACGATGTGTCAGTAGAACTTGGGGCCTATTGTTTACAGAGTAAGTAGACTTCATCCAAAGACTGCTTAATTTCTATAAACATTTACCAGAGAGTATGACTTTATTTGGTAACGTTTTAATTTCACAATTGTAAGCACCGCCTCCTTCATATGATACTTTGATGCTCTCTGTATTACAAACTCGTGTGTGTGTGTGTGTGTGTGTGTGTGTGTGTGTGTGTGTGTGTGTGTGTGTGTGTGTGTGTGTGTGTGTGTGTGTGTGTGTGTGTGTGTGTGTGTGTGTGTGTGTGTGTGTGTGTGTGTGTGTGTGTGCGTGTGCGCGCGCCTTTGTGTACTATTGCTACTTCTACTATAATCTCTAGCTCTTGCCACTATTACATAATACACCAAGTGCAATAATTCACATTTATTAATTGACTTAACCATATCACCCATCTTGGCCTCTACATTGTATAGTCTATATATTTATCTTAACTATATTTATGTGAACTTACTTGCTGTTTCTTAATAGTGTCATAATTCCGGAATTTCACTTATGCGCAAACATACCTGGCAATTAAAAACGTTGTGATTGTGAATGTGATTGTGTGCAGGTGAGCTGGGAGACTGTGATCCTATGGAACAGTCTCCAGAGCTTGTGTCAGAGTTTCGTTTCACTCCCAAACAGAGTGAGGACATGGAGGCAGACATCTTCAGCAAGTGGGTTGAGCTCAGGTGAGGTTAAAGCTGTTATGGAAGAAGTAGGCTACTCATATACCATTATATATTCATCAAAATCTGCAAAGTAACTAGTTACTAATGCTGTCAAATAATTGTAGTGGAGTAAAAAGTGCAATGTTTTCCTCTGAGACAGTGGAGTGTCAAGTATTGGAAAATGGAAATACTTATACTAGTAAAGTAAATACCTCAGAATTTTACTTATGTACAGTAGTTGAGTAAATGTACTTAGTTACTTTTTACCACTGGGTTAAAGGTTATCTATCAGTGAGTAATCAGTTTGTAGTCCATACAGGGCCAGGTCTCTCACTATGCCATTGTTGTCAGTTCAGCTGGTAAGAGGCATAATGTAGCCAATAGTTTGACCTTCATTGGGAGTAAACTGTTGGCCGCTGAATAGGTAAGGAAGTTGTTCCAACACAGACATTCTGCACCAGGTGAAAAGTCCCTCTAAACTAAAGTTCACTGTCCCGCCATTCTCCCAACTATCCCTCCCTCCGTCCCTCCGCTTCACTCTCTCTGGTCTATGTGAAGGATTAAGGGATTAGTCCCTGGAGGTTCCTGATTGAATCCAGGCAGTATTTAACCCTGCCAGACTGATCGCTCCCATCTCAGTTGAAATTACATTCACATATGCTGCACTTCATTGAGCCGACACCACACCGGGAGTCCGGGACAGAGCCATGCAGAGTTCCCGCCTCACAATCCCCCCTTTGGTATACCAAGAGCGAGGGGGAATTCAGATGGAGGCTTACCAGGAGTACTTCCCATAGATACATCCCTATTTATCTCTTCTTCTCATTGCCTGTGTGCTTTTATCCAGAGCCAGAGACACAGTAGGCTAAAGCCTAATATCTCCAGTGAAAAAGTCGTGCTCGACAGAAATAGCCGTATTTTTCAAATGGAAAATATAACACCGCAACTTGAGCAACATGTCGTACAAGAATAAATTAGGTTTAAGCAAGACGTTACTGTGTGTTCTTGTTCAGAGTGTTGTGCCAATGCCGTGCCCAGTATCTGAGCTGTGGGTGACTGATATGAGTGCAATGAATGCTATCTTGTGTATTTCTATTGTGAAAGCTCAGCTTAATGACTCATTGTGTGCACTTAGAGGGAAGAGCCCATCCCATGCTGAGATCGCCTTCCTCAACAAATGCAAATGGCTGGAGCTTTATGGAGTAGATATGCACTTTGTCAAGGTCTGTGTGCATATTATCTTCTGAATTATGTTTACACGTTGTCGCTGTCAGGCAGAAACCTTATTATCTCTCATGTTGTTTGGTAAATGAATGCCCTACTACTCCATCGTACAACATTGTCAAAATAATTGACGGTCTACAAGCTCAGTTGTGAGCTTGTACATCTGCTATATTTGCTTTTTTTCGTTTTGTTTTTGTAAGTGAAAGGGTTTAACGTCTAAGTGTCTGTGGGTTTTATGAATATTGAACGAATCAAAAGTATTAACAAGAGCTTGTGACTAAATAATAACTACACTGGAGACATTGGGACACAGGTTCTTTATTCCATTTCCTAAAAAGTACCTGTTTACAACATTTCCACCTGACAGCAACCATACGTTTTCAATAGCTTGCCTTACATGAATCAATATAATGAGTGAATGAATGAATAAATGAATGAATTTGGAGGGTGTTTTTGGTAATGGGTAAACACTTGTGAATAAAGCTATTTCCATTCGCTCTGTTGTGTCCTCAGGGGCGAGATGGAGGGGAATACGCTCTAGGCCTCACTCCCACAGGCATCCTGGTGTTTGAGGGTTCAAGCAAGATTGGCCTCTTCTTTTGGTAAATAGAAGAGGCATGGCAGCCATCATTACATTCCACCATAAGCCCGAAAATAGCAGACCTACAAGCTCACAACACATAGCATCCGTGACGTCTTGTGAGCTTGTGGATTTGGTTATTGTTGACACGGCGTGCGACTAATTATGTATCAGGCTATAATTAACGATAACGCCTTAGAAACTAACCAGTCCTTCTTCTGTATTCATGTCCGCTTTTGCGGTGGTGTGTGTCCCCCAGGCCCAAGATCACACGCCTGGACTTCAAAAAGAGTCGTCTCACATTGGTAGTGGTGGAGGATGACGATAAGGTACAGATTCCATGCCGAACACGTTCTCCCATACAAATGAGCACGCACACCTAGCTATGATAATCCTTGGGGCGGCTGTGGCTCAGGAGGTAGAGCAGGTCGTCCAATGATCCCTGGGTCAGCGGTTCGAATCCCGGCTCCTCCTGTCCACATGTCGAAGTTTCCTTGGGCAAGACACTGAACCCGACATTGCCTCCAATGAGTCGGTCGGTGTAAGCTTGCCACCATTGGTGTGGGAAGTGAGGACGCTGGCGTCGACTGTTCGCCGCTTCACCTCCCAATGTGTGAATGAATGAACCATTGTAAAGCGCTTTGAGCACTTGGAAAAGCGCTATAAAAATGCAATTCATTATTATTATTATTAATGCTAACAATAAATGGATTGTGTTGGTACTTAGATTCACATATTTGTCTCCACCAGGCCAAAGGCATGGTGAGAGAGTATGTTTTGCACTCCGTCCGTGTGTGTGTGTGTGTGTGTGTGTCCGTCCGTGTGTCCTTCCGTCCGTCCGTTACCAGCTAATCTCCGGCACCGTTAACCCGGTCGATGCCAAACTTTGCACACACACTCCCTAGATGCCAACGATGAACCTCTGCCCCGCATTTTCCAGAACGGCCTGTTATAGCGCCACCATGAGGCAGCTTTTCACATTTGTTACCTAAAACTGCACCGATCTGCGTGAAACGTTGCATGCACACTCCCTAGAGGCCAAGGACAAACCTTTGACCTGCATTTTCCGCATCTGCCTTTTATAGCGCCACCAGGAGGCTGACTTTTGTAAAACACATTTTTGGATATTACTCCTCCAGATTCTGTCCAAAAATCTCACAAATCGTTACACAGTATCTCTATGGTCATGTGCTCAAGTCGGATCTGTCCGATATTTCATATTCCACCCTAATTGGCTATAATTGCCTTTCACAGTTTGCAAGATTGCCCCGTTTTGAACAAAAGCCTCAAATCATGAACACAGCATGCAATTTACGTGAAATCTTTCACACATTTTCTTACTAGGCTGAGGAATATATCCCACCCTTTTCACATTGGCCTGTTATAGTGCCACCAACAGGTTGATTTTTGCAAAACAGGTTGATTGGAACAAAATGCCTCAAATCATCCAATTGCCATACAAGGCAAACATGTTTATATTACTACTAAACATTTTGCCAAACATCTCACACAGTCCTATCCTCCTGGTGGAGACCTGTGCCCAGAAGGGCACTTTTTCTAGTTCAAACTTTGTTGATTGGCTATTTTGAATTGCCAAAGTATTAAAATAGGGTCGTTATATGTGTGTTTTATATTAATAATAATCTGTCCAGCTAAAGATGTCAAATAATTGTGTTGGACTAAAAATTACAATATTTGCCTCTTGAGAAGAAGTAAAGTAAAAGTACCTCAAAATGTTACGGTGTTTGGTTACTTTCCACCCCTGGTTTAGGGACGCGAGCAGGAGCATACGTTTGTGTTCCAGTTGGACAGTGCCAAGAACTGCAAACACCTGTGGAAGTGTGCTGTGGAGAGCCATGCCTTCTTCCGGCTACGGCAGCCGACTGCAGGACAGGCCAGTCACAGTGACTTCACACGACTCGGCTCGCGCTTCAGATTCAGGTAGAGCAGTGATCCTCAACCTTTTTTTTTAATTTCCAGGACCCCAGTCTGATATGCTTTAGGCCACGAACCCCCATTCGTTTTTCTTTTATCCCTGGCTGGGACCCCAATCCACAACGTGTTAATTTAACTCTGAGAGTGTACAAATGGCACCAAATGTGCGTAAAGGTATTTTTCACACCGGGAGCGTGGTGAATAAACAAACTGAAAATGTGTTGGTGAATATTACAATATCAAACTATTAATTTGTAGTTGCCTCACTTCGCGTTCTGTGTGGATGTACTCCTAACACAAACAGCAGTTTGAATTGTGAATTAATAGCATGAAATATATGCCTTCCCGGAGTGTACAGAGCTTTAGGTCCATTTGGTCCCATTTGTGCACTCTCTGAGTTACAGTCTCATAAGGGTCTATTTGGACTCCTGTGGGCCTCTGTCCCAACATTGAAAACCACCAGTGAAGTAGAACAATGGTTCCAAAACCTTTTAGTTCGAGACCCAAAGGAGAAATTTGATGTCTCCCTGGTGTATCTGGAACGTTTTCCTCCAAATTCACTCGCCCCCATTTCTTTTGCGGACCACTCTACCCCACTCTAGTTAATGGAATTTATTTTGAATTACAGATATATATATATATATATATATATATATATATATATATATATATATATATATATATCTTTTAAAAGGAGTAAAGTAGGATATTTAAATACAAATGGGTCCGTGACCCTCCCACTGTTGGGAAACACTGAGGTAGAGAGCTAAAACCTACTCCAGTCTATTCTCTCCAGCGGCACATTGTTCACTTTGCAGGTTATGATTGACAGGCCTTAGAGGCTTAGACCACTGAGGCTGTAGTGAGAAGTGGGGCGGCATGCTCTTTTTGATGGTTGCGAGAACTTGTGACAACAGTGGCACTCTTCGCATGTGCCAACTACTAGTCTGTCACATTAAACAGAAGCCTCTGTATCTATGGTTACAGTGTGTCTATGGTTACACAGAGTTGTTCCTATGGTGACAGATCTTCGTTCATAGTAATGTTTGTTTTTCTTGTCAAACTTATCAGAGATAAGAGAAAAGCGTTATCTCGCTCAAGAGGTATCTTCCTGTCCGTGGCTTTGAGTGACAGGAACAGAGGTGGGAGTGTATGTGTGTATTAAAAAATAAATTGTGAGATATAATCTAGTTTTGCAGAAATGCGCTGTTCTGTCTTTATCTTGGATTATCTTTTTAATCCTTGGCTTGAAATTAATACATTGTTGGTTGTCACACTTGCTTTTGATCAGTGATTCTGGCGGGAACCCCTTTTGGTGTTTTAACCCTTCTGGACGGGAACCCCCTTTGGGATTCTGTACAGTATGTACAGTATTCAAAAATTAAATAAAAAAATTATGCTGCTATATAAAGATTTGAAGTTTTTCAGAAAACTTAGGTCAGGATTTAGAAGGCATTTTTAGAATCGGCCTCAGTCCAAAATGGGTTAAGGTTTCTGTTCCCAGCACTGAATGATGGCAGTCATCTATGAAGTCAGTCTTGTGTCTTCAGGCATAATCCAGGCACCTGTTACTGTGTGTGAACTAACCTTCGCTAAACAGCGTTGATTGTCTCCACCAGGCCGAAGGCATGGGGAGAGAGTATGTTTTGCACTCCGTCCGTGTGTGTGTGTGTGTCCGTCCTTCCGTCCGTCTGTTACCAGCTAATCTCCGGCACTGTTAACCCGGTCGATGCCAAACTTTGTACACACACTCCCTGGATGCCAACAATGAACCTCTGCCCCACATTTTCCAGAACGGCCTGTTATAGCGCCACCATGAGGCAGCTTTTCACATTTTTTACCTAAAACTGTACCGATCTGCGTGAAACGTTGCATGCACACTCCCTAGAGGCCAAGGACAAACCTTTGACCTGCATTTTCCGCATCTGCCTTTTATAGCGCCACCAGGAGGCCGCCTTTTGTAAAACACATTTTTTGATATTACTCCTCCAGATTCTGTCCAAAAATCTCACAAATCGTTACACAGTATCTATGGTCATGTGCTCAAGTCGGATCTGTCCGATATTTCATATTCCATCCTAATTGGCTATAATTGGCTTTCACAGTTTGCAAGATTGCCCCGTTTTGAACAAAAGCCTCAAATCATGAACGCAGCATGCAATTTACGTGAAATCTTTCACACATTTTCTTACTAGGCTGAGGAATATATCCCACCCTTTTCACATTGGCCTGTTATAGCGCCACCAACAGGTTGATTTTTGCAAAACACATTTTTGGAACAAAATGCCTCAAATCATCCAATTGCCATCAAAGGTGTATGAAGAAATGGCACCCTTTTCACATTGGCCTATTATAGCGCCACCAGGAGGCCACAACCTGACCTGCCCTGGTGGAGACCTGTGCCCCGAGGGGCACTTTTTCTAGTTTGCGCTGACATCGTGGATCTCCATACTGTATACTGTATATGGACATAAAACCATTGCCAACAATGTCAATTTGCACCGACGGCAGGGATTTCTACATAGAGGCAAGGCAGGCAGCTGCCTCCCCGAACTCAATTTGAAAAACATGACTGAGATTTAATTTTTTTAACTATTTTGATTGGCTCCTCGCCCGTTCCGCGTAGCGCGACTCTCCCCCATAGGAATACAAATGTAAGCCATTGTCTCATGGGGTGCTAGG